>NC_041386.1:377646305-377657341 GCF_002162155.2 Triticum dicoccoides
TCTTTTGGCCGACCGACTGACCGACCCTTCTAACGAGCCTCTTCCTTGCTCCTTTTCGTCCCCCCCAGCCATGTGGGTGGCTGGTCCTATTTATAGAGGCCCTAGTCCTCTCCCCAAGTATTGAGCGGGAAGGGAGCCAACAATGGCGGGCTAACTTGAAGGGGGACAACAAGTATCAGCTATCCTGAGAAAAGCGGTCTTCGCCTGGGCAAAGCTCTGGTGATGACGCCGTCTTGGGCTCCACAGTGACCTCCGTCTCATAGTCCTCCTGGTCTTGGTCTCGTTGCACCAAAATGGCAACCTTTGCCTGATGCCTCGGTACTCCGCAGCTGCGCTTGCCCCCTTTGCACCAAAGAGGAAAAGGAGGATGCTGCGCGGGCTGGCACCCGCCTGGCGCCCTGAGTCGTCATGGCTTGCGTCATGGGCTCCTCGTGAGGTACCCCGCCTTGATCTCTCCGCCTCCTCATGAGCCAGCCTGATGAGGCCGTGCGTGAGGAGGCTTCGCGTCGTCCGCCCCGTGAGGCTTGGCCCCTCGCGAGGGTCTTGGGTTTGTGTTGGTGAAGATGGGCCGTGCTGGGCCCCCCTTTGAGCCACGCCGCAAGCCGCAGGCAGGCAAGTCTGGGGACCCTGTTCCCAGAACACCGACAGTAGCCCCCGGGCCCAAGGCGCGCCCGGACTTGGCCGTGCAGGGAGGCTGAAGGGCAAGAGCGAAGCGCCGCGGGCCCTAACAGCCTCCGGCCTTGGGCGCCACATGGCGGTTGACTGGACGTGGGCGCCTCAGTAACCGCGCGAGTTGATAAAGGAGTGGCATCCGCCTAGGCCCTGCTTCTTGCTTTCTTCGGTTGCTGCTCAGATCCCATTTCTTGCGCCTCTCCTTCCTTCCTCCGAGATTTCCAGATTTGCTCTGACCGCACAGCCTAGGGAGCCATGGCGCCTCATCAGCCCCCGGCCACAGCTTTGTACTCGTCCGCCCTGGACACGCCGAGCGTGTCGGAGGCGGGCCTTGCCCGGTTGCGCCGGATGGCGACGGCGTGGGGCATCGACGGGGAGAAGGTGTTCAAGGCCAGCTCTGCCACCCCTGAGGGTCAAAGGAGCACCTTCTATCCGCTCTTCGTGAGTGCCATTGTTGCTGGCCTGGTGCCTCCCTTCTCCGAGTTCTTCTTCTTTGTCCTCCACCATTACAAGCTACAGGCTCTGCATCTCCATCCCAACTTCGTCCTTCTCCTGGCAATCTTTGCTTATTATTGCGAAGCACATGTTGGGGTGCAGCCCTCAATGGCCTTGCTGCGCCACTACTTCTACCTCCGGACCTTTCGTGGGACCGCTTGCACGTGCGCGAGCTTCGTCGCGTCCGGCGGCGCCATTGCCATCTCGAACTCTGGGAAGAGGATTGAGGGCTTCAGGAGCAAGTGGATCTTGGTTGATGCTGGGCGCATCCACCCTCGGCTGATCCTGCCCACGGAGCAGCCCACGAGCTCCAGCGACTGGGGTCGAGCGGAGCTCACGGATCCCCGCGCGAAGATGGTGTTGGAGAAGATGGACGTGGATCTGAGGCCGGCCGACATGGCGGTGGCGAAGCTGACCGGCGCATTGCTGCTGAGGGAGTTCCTGGAGCACCGGCTGGCTCCGCTTCGGCAGTACTCGCTTCCAATGTGGAGGCCCCGTCCGAACCCCGCGGCCTTGGCCGCCAGAGACTTGGCTGCGGTTCTCCAATCTCTGGTCGGGGGTAATGTGGCGAGGCTGGAGGGCGCTCCTACGCCCTTGTTCCTCCACAACGACTGGGAGCAGGTGGTGAAGTCCATGCCCGTCTTCAACGGGGATGGGCCAGTGCCCCTGGAAGCTCCCAAGTAACCGGTGGATGTGCCCTTCGGCGACTCCAGCGAAGAGGAAGAGGGAGGGGAGCGCGGAAAGGGGCCTGACTCCGAGGCGACTGACGGAGAGTCGAGGGCTCCCCTCCCCCGGCGCAGGTCCCGTGTTCTCCGCCTCTCTCCGAACGATGACGACGAGGATGACGATGAAGACGACGACGAGCAGGACGGCGGGAGCTCGCCCCCGATCCCAAAGAAGGACAGGACCGGGCTGATCTCCCGCGGGTCTCCCCCGGCCCCGGGGCGAACTGCAGACGCACCTTCTGCCTCCATGCTTCCCGAGGTTGACCCTTCCAGCCGGCTTTCAGGCTTCAAATTTGGTCGGAGGCCGCTTGAGCTCATTGGCGACGACCCGTAAGCATTCGATTCTTGTCTTTATCTCTTGCTCTTCTTCTGAGGCTTGACATCCGCATCTTTGGATAGGTTGGCGCCCGCAGCAAAGAAGCCGAAGGGGGCTCCCGAGGTTCCATCCATGGTGGCACTTCTGCCCGCGAAGGAAGGTGACCGTGACGCACAGGCTTCTCCTGCCCGGTTGTCCTCGCGAGGTCTGGCTGAGCCGGCTGGGGCGAGCTCAGTGCCCACGGCCCAAGTGGCTCCCGAGGTGCTCTTGCCTGCCGCCGCCACTACAGCTGTCGGGGCACGGCAGACTCCGCCTCAGGATGATGCGGCTGCGCTGCCGCCTTCTCCTCCTACTCCACCGACACTGTCTCTCCGACTCCTTCTGCCGTTCTGGACCGTGCTGTTGCTGAGCTGGACCGACTACGGCAGGATCTTCTTGGCGCCGACCCCCGCTTGGCGGCCGGGCGTTTGGAGCTGGCTTCTGGATGGGTTCGCTCCGAAGCCTCGATTCGGGCGGCGCTGGTCCAGGCCTCGACGCCATGCGACGAGGAGAAGCAGGCCGTCCTGGAGGTGACGGCTTCCCATGATGCAGCCTTGGGGGAGGTGGTCGACGTCCATGGTCGCTGCAAGGCACTGGAGGACGAGCTGCAAGGCCTGCGGGATCGGCTCGCGGAAGAGGTCCGCCTTCGCCAGGAGCAGGAAGAAGGCATGAGGGCTCACGAGGCAGCCGTCTAGGGCCGGGAGGCCAAGCTCAGGAAGCCCCGCGACCGCCTAGGCGCGCTGGAGCAGGAGTTGGGGGCGACGAAGGCCGAGCTGGACGGCAAGGCCCTGCTTCTTGCCGAGGACCGCGCGGCCTTCACAGAGTTGGAGGCGAAGGCTCGCTCCTCGCTGAGGACGCTTTACGACAGCGGCCCGGAGAGCCCGCTGGCTGGCGCCGAGGACGGTCCCGCCAAGCTGCTTCCCTTCCTGGTTCACGCTCTTGAAGCTGTCGCCCTTGGCCTTGGCCCCACGGCCGAGGCCGAGGCGCGTGTCCTGTCTTCTGCAGCACTGACGCGGGTCCTCACCCACATCTACCTTCGCGATCCCGGTGTCGACCTTGACAGCCTACTGGAACCAGTGAGCGTGCCGCTGCCGCTGCCGAGGCCGTGAAGGGTTGCGCGGAGGCTCTGTTGGGGAAGTTTCGGGCCTTCAGCACCAAGCCGGAGCAAGGCGCTACCGACCCTGCTGCTCCGTGAGGCGAAGCCGCTCCGTGCTGCTCCCCCGCCGCCAAGTGACTCCGTCGTGGCTCCTGTCCAGCTTTTAATTCCTGCACATGTATCATGCCTCGGGGAGGCGTTTAAACTTGTGTTTAGCATTGAAATAACAGTGTGGACTGTAATATTTGCTTTTGAATTCCTTGAAATTTGCGCTTTTCCTCCCTACTTGCTTATGTTCTACGCCGGCAGAGCCCGGCCCCGCGCGTACCTCACCCAGCAATAGTCCCGACCGGAAACCAGGACGGGACCAAGGAATGAGGGGCTACGTGACAAGTTAGGCTCCTGAGTCGCGATGCTCAGGAGTCCCCCTTGGCGCACGAACAGCAAATAGGGAGGTGTGATGCGGGTGGATCCACCATTCTACGTCTGTGGGGCCCGGCCGCTCGCGTGCCTCACCCAGCGATGGTCCCGACCGGAAACCAGGACGGGGCCACGGAGTGAAGGGCCATGTGACCAGTTAGGCTCCTGAGTCGCGATCCTCAGGAGTCCCCATTGACGCTCAAACGACCTTCGTACCTTGGCTCCGCTCGAGGAGAGAAGCGCGACGAACCAGGCCCAGGGGGACCCGACCGAGCGGCATGCGTCTGGGTGTGACCCAGCCGCAGCCCCCATGCCCAGCCCCCTCGTGCGGCACTCCCAAGGGGAGGCATTACGATGAGGCTAGACACTGAGCTGTGGGCTCCCTAAGGTTGATGCGGCCCGGGGGCCACCCTCAGTTGTTTATCACCAGCGCAGAGCATAGTGCTACCGTATCTGTTCGGGCATAGCCGCTCCTCGGCAGTGTCGTCAGCCAGCGCGGAGCATGGTGCTTCCACTGGTACGTGGGAGGGGGCCCCCCTCCGGGAGGAGCCCCCGGGGCGTGTACAGCCCCGCCCTGACACGTGGCTGGCACGGTAGGGCCTGGCGAGGTGTATCTAGGCACCCGTGAGCCAGCGCGGGACTCACGGGGCCCTACCTCTAGGCGGGTTGTGCCTGGCACTGGGCCTTATCTTGTGATGTGTCCCTGCAAATTTGGTTAGATGTCGGCACTCTACGTCCTCGGGTCCCGGCCCTCGAGCTGGTCTCAGCCATCGCTGGTATGCCAGGTCGCGATGCCATGGACAAGGCCAGAGGGTGAGGGCTTGAGAGCCAGTAAGAGCCCTGAGTCGCGATGCTCAGGTGCCCCCCCTTTAACGTGCAAGTAGTCGGCATGGAGGAGAAGAGGTGCCATATACCGGCATCAAATAATCAAGCATGGTGGGTCTAACGCATAATCGGAAATAAACGCAAATGGGATACATGCCACTAGGCCTGGCCCGAGCGGCTTGGGGGTGATGCAGCCTGAGGGGCGCCCCCAACAAGGCAAGCTAATCAACGCGAAATAAAAGGGATACACGCCGCAGGGACGGACCCATATGGCCTGGGAATAATGCAGCCCTGGGGGCGCTCCCAGCTAGAAGTAAAACTCGAAAGATGTCACCTGATGATGTTGAGGACGAAGGGGTGTTGGTGTAGCAGGCTCGGGTGGCTGCGGGAGCCGATCCTCACGAGCCCCCAGGCCCAGGGGCCTCGGGAGGCTCCGGAGGCGCTGGCGGCTCCTCGCGGGCCATCTCCATCTCTGCCAGGGCTGCGGAACACCTGGCCTCTCATACCTCCGTGATGCCCCTCATGAGGCGCTGGTACGCGTCAGCCGCGTTCGCAAGCCGTAAGGCATGCGAACGTAGCTGTCGGGTGGACCTCGGTAGCGCCCCACTCGCGAGGGCCAGAGGCGCTCCAGAGAGACGACTCGGTTGAGCCCTGGTATGTCGATGCAGACGTGCAGCACACCACCCTCGCCTGGATGGTGGGCCACTGCTAGTAGGCGGCGGGCACCTCTCATGACTCTTGACTCCTGTAGCTCCTGAATGGCCTTGCTGACGAACTCTTGTGGGTCTGGATCTCCTTGCGTTGCTCCTTCTTGAGGGAAACGTGCTTCAAAACACGCCTCCATGTGGTGCCCGAGTGCCTCCCTCGTGACCCTAGCTAGGTCGGTGCCCCTCCAGGGGGGAGCCCCCGAGCCCTGCCTGAGGAGGGCGCCGGGCGTGCTTTCCTATGCGATGGAGGGAGGCTCCCCCTAGGCAGGCGCGGGCCCAGAGGGGCCTGCCTCCTGAAGGGCCGGGCCGGACAATGTCTTCTTCTTCTTGGGGGAGGTCTCGGGAAGCCTCCTGCTTCCGCGATCCGGGTCTTCCAGTGATGCGGCCTGAAAGGCTCGTTCCAGGGAACACACCGCGTCCTTCTCTTCACAGGGCACCGTGATGACTCTGCCACTTCCTGGCACCTTGAGGACGTTGTAGCCGTGGTGAGTTACGACCATGAACTTGGCCAGCGCTGGGTACCCAAGGATGGCGTTGAACTGCAGGCGAATGTGAGTGACGTCGAAGTCGATGAGCTCGGTGTAGTAGTTGTCGCGTGCCCCGAAGGTGACAGGGAGGCGGACCTGCCCAATCGGGGCCGTGGAGCCGTCAGTGATACCGGAGAAGGGCTTGGTTGGCTGAAGCTGGCTGTAGGGCACTTGGAGGTTGTTGAACGTCTCCACGGACAGGACATTGAGCCCTGCCCCGCCATCGATGAGGGTCTTGGTGACCACCACGTTGCTGATGATCGGGGAACAAAGCATCAGGAGGACTCCGGTTGTTGCCGCACACTTGAGCTGATCTGCTGAGCTGAACGTGATGGCGCACGCCGACCACCTGAGAGGGCGTGTGGCTTCGAGTCTCGGGAGTACTGCATTCACTTCGCGGGCGAACTGCTTGAAGATGTGCTGAGAGGCTGGGGCTTGAGCTCCGCCCAAGATGCAGGCGATCGCGCGCGGCTCCTGGAAGCCCCCAGCCTCCTCGTCCTGATGGCGGTCCTCGTTTCTCCTTGGCTGCGGCGGCAGCGGTGGGGGGCCTGCATTGCCTAGCGGGCGATCCTCGCGAGGCTGATCCCTCCAGTCTCCCTCGCGAGGGTGCAAGTCTTGTATTTTTCTGATCTATGTGGTGACTAGCACAAGCATGCAAAGTAGGCTCCATAATGTTGCTGATTTCAAACAGTGATTTTGCTAAGTCCTTTTCCTGTTATGTTTTGATGCCATGTAAACTTGTTGCTGCCATGAGATCCATGCACATTTTGAGATAGTTCAGTAAGCATGTTTTGTAGATGTGGTATTTCTATACCGATTTATGCCTCTGGTTGCAATTATGGAGTAACCTAGCATGTCATTGCCTTGATCTACTTTTTCTAAATATTGTTCCTGCCAGATTGTTAATATGTTATTCAATATTGCCATGTGTTTTGCTAGTGATGCTTGTATCCTATGAACTTGATCTTGCCATTCTTAGCTTCTTGAATATGTCTAAGTCATGTTGGTTATCTTGCCATGCCATGTAATGCCTTGTGGTGAGTGATTTGAGCTTGCAAAGTTGCTATCATGAATCTGCTCCTGCCATGCTCTGTTTTCTTCTATCTGAAACTGTTAATATAACTTGCCATTTTTGCATGGGTGCCACATCATTTTCTATGCATCTTTGGATAAAGTTCAGTAAGGGAAATTTGTGCTATGTGTTTAGTACTAGCATTCCATGCCTTGGTTTCCCATGATATGTTCTTCTAGCATGTTTTTTGCTTGCTCTAAACATTGCTATATGCTGCTGTTTTGACATGTTTAGTATTTTCTTTAAGTCTATAAAGCTGATATCATTTGCATTTTTGCCATGCTATTTTGAGCTTGTTCTAGTGAGAACTAGCACGAGCTCAGCGTTCATGATTTGTAGATCTTCATGTGTAATTTACGGTCATGTGCTTTTTTGTTATGGTGGAGTGCTGTAGAATAGTTTCTTGTTGCATTCTATGTGCTATCATGCTGTTAAGCGCAGATTTGCATCATTCTTGTTTTGCTTGTCATTTGCAAACCGTGCATCCATTTCCGGTGATCCTTATATTGATTTCGACCGTAATCACCTCATCTTTCCAGCGACATACTTGTTTTGACAAGTTGATGCCTTGATCATCTTTTCCCTTCCGGAGTTCCCATAAGCATTGCATATCATATCTTGCATTCCATGACATGTATTGCATCATGTTGCTTGTGCACTGCACCGTGATTGATTGTTGTCCCATTGCTTGTGTTCTTGCTTTGAGTAGAGCCGGGATACGAGTACAAAAACGAGCAACCTGTTGAGTACTCTAACGAGGATCATGCTTTCGACAACTCTGAGAACATTGCAGGCAAGATGACCATACCCTCAATATCACTTCTATCTTTGCGTGCTAGTTGTTCGTTCTATCGCTATGTCGTGCTACCTACCACTTGTTATATCATGCCTTCCATATTGCCATGTCAAGCCTCTAACCCACCTTCCTAGCAAACCATTGTTTGGCTAAGTTACCGCTTTTGCACAGCCCGTCTTATAGCGTTGCTAGTTGCAGGTGCCTTGCAGGTTGTTCCATGTTGGAACATGGATATGTTGGGATATCATATTATCTCTTATTTAATTAATGCATCTATATACTTGGTAAAGGGTGGAAGGCTCGACCTTATGCCTGGTGTTTTGTTCCACTCTTGCCACCTTAGTTTCCGTCATAGCGGTGTTATATTAGTGCAGAACCGGGCTTTAGCGCCGGTTCGTAAGGGCCTTTAGTGCCGGTTCTACAACCGGCACTAAAGAGTGGGGACTAAAGCCCCCCCCCCTTAGTTCCGGTTCGACACGAACCGGCACTAAAGTGCCACCACGTGGCACGTGCCTGGCCCCGGGTGCGGGTAGATCATTAGTTCCGGTTGGTAACACCAACCGGTACTAAATGTTTGGGGTGTTTTTGTTTTATTTTTTATTTTAATTTTAATATTGTGTTTTCAATTTAATTTAGTGATTGTTTTACATTGTAATGAGTTGTTAAATCATTAGGTGAAAGTACTGTAGATTAGTTTCGACTGGATGCATGTGGATGCTGGCAGCTAAGTGACCAAGTATATGTCATATCCATATTACTTGATCACTTAGGTGATCAAGGTAATATGGATATGGCATATACTTGATCACTTAGCTAGGATCCGTCCAGTTGAAACAACAGTATAAAACTCTTGCATCACATCATCAACATCATCATCATAGTCGTCACCAACAACATCATCATATTAATATAAAAACTCTTGCATCATATCATCACCAACAACAGTATATACTAGCTAGCTAAAAATCATCATAGTCGTCATTACCACTATTTAATCATCATACTCATTACCACTATCTAATTACCACCAACACTAACTTAAAGAAGAAACATTCACTTGTACCAGAAGCAAAGATATCATCGAGTTCAACATGGTCATGATATTATAAGCATTCATAACACCAGAAAAGCAAATCACTCTTTGAGATTAAGTTCAGGACGAAGAACACGGACATGAGAGGACAAGTACTAAGAGCATGAACTAGCTAATCACTCCTGCTGCTCTCTCTTAGGTAAAATGGCATAGAACATGTATAGCTCTCATGATTCATCATACTGGAGCATGTAGATGAACCTGTCTCCTAATCTTGGGCTGCGCTTCTACTTGCTGCCCCTAGTACTTCTCAGCGATCGTTAACAATTTTGCTCCGATCTTTCACTACTAAGCATTCCTCGCTTTTACAAATCCTAAATGCACTCATGTGCAATGTAGGATGTCTTAGCCGTAAGCTAACCATTGACATGCGACTTTTAGTCTCTATCCACTGAGGCACAACTGTCATCGGGAGTCCCTGTTGAAGAACATCGTATAGAAATATACTTAGCAATGAAAGTTTAGCTTGAAAAATAATGTATGCAAAAGTTGCACTTAGGATAAATGGTAAAAATCATACCATCTTTCCTAAATAGATGTGACCGTAGTTCAGTACGATCACTATTGGTCGCACGTTTTGAGTACTAAGATTTTCAAATTCAGGAAAATAATTTCTCTTGACAGCATCAAGATCCTCAAGCCATGAAACATAATGACTTGTCTCCTCGCAGTTTAGTTCAACCCCGGGACAGTGGACGGTCCTATCTACCAAGCGCCGAACATGTTTGCTTGAATGGAAATAAGCTGTCAATAAAAATTACTTGTCAACTATTTTTGAATAAACAATATCGAAGACATAAATATGGTTGAGAAACTCACATACTGGTAGAACTGGAGGCGTCTGCACATCGACCCAGATGTCTCTATTACCTTCAATATCATCTTCCGGACGAATATCAAAGGTGATAACCATATCAGGCTCAAATGCATAAGCCTTGCATAGTGCTTGCCAAGTTTTGCATTCAAAATAGGTGTATGTGTCTGCATTGTATAATTTGACGTTGAAGGTATAACCATGCTTGGTCTTCAAGTAAACTTTTTTTACCTCCATAGTTTTGTTAGGACTGAAACCTATCTTATCCAAGACAAAATTCTTGCACGGCAGGGGATACGCTAGTAGAATAGTGAAAAATTAAAATTATAAGTTGAACCAAAGCATAAGTCATGCTTAATTACAAAAAAATAATTGTCGTTGTGACTTACTGTATCCACTTCGAAGTTCTCATCCAGCTTGATGCTGAAGTGCCTATCATCAACTAGAAAATTTCTGTTGCACAGGCCGCGCTGGTCTTCGCAGTATTCACACATAATGAAACCGTCTTCGTCGTCAGACGACATTCCTATGTTCATAGGTGAAACATTAAACACTTATTAGTTCTATTAATTCAACTAGTTCAACTTATTAATTCAACTAATTCAACTAAGCACTTACTAAAAATATACCTAAATAAAGTAGCTCAACTAATTCAACTAACTAGTTCAACTAATTCAACTAAACTAGTTCTATTAATTTTCTTACTAAAAATAAAGTAGCTAGTTCTATATAGTAAAATTTTAATTAGATGATTAAATCTCATATAACTAAATTAAATATATATATATCTAACATATAAACATTAAACACTTATTAGTAATATTTTAATTAGATCATCAAATCTCAGATACCTAAATTTTCTTACTAAAAATAAACTAGTTCTATTAGTTCAACTAATTCATCAAAGAATTTACTAAAAATAAACTAGTTGTATTAATTTTCTTACTAAAATATATAAAGTACCTATATATAGTAATATTTTAATTAGATCATCAAATCTCATATACCTAAATTTTCTTACTAAAAATAAACCAGTTCTAATTCAACTAGCTAGTTCAACTAAGCATTTACTAAAAATAAACTAGTTATATTAATTCAACTAGTTCAAATAATCTCATGTACCCAATTAATATCTAGCTAATTCATCTAACAATTGACATTAATATTTAACTTTTCTATCTAATTCATCTAACATTAACATTCTAACATTCTTATCTAGGTAATTCATCTAATTCGATCATCTAATTAACAATTTAACATGCATTAATATAAAAAACAAAAAACAGAAAATAAGTAAAAAAATGTGCGTGTGTGCGCGCGCATGCGTGTACGTGTGTGTGTGTGTGTGTGTGTGTGTGTGTGTACGAGGGCGGTGGCGTACGGGCGGCGGGGGCGAGACGGCAACGACGGGGAGCAGCGGGGGCGGCGACGGCGACAGT
>NC_041386.1:377657395-377659065 GCF_002162155.2 Triticum dicoccoides
GCGACAGTGAGCGGCGGGGGCGGTGCGAGATGGCGACGACGGGCGGCGGGGGCAACGGCGAGCGGCGGGGGCGGCGAGGGCGACGGCGCGCGCGGGACGGGAGAGAGGTTGGAGATGGCAGATGAAACTGAATTTTTCGTAAGTGCTATATAGATAGGAGGGGCCTTTAGTACCGGTTGGAGCCACCAACCGGTACAAAAGGCCAATTTTGCCCAGGTCAAGCGCGCGGGAAGCGGCCCCCTTTAGTATCGGTTCATGGCTCCAACCGTTACTAAAGGGTGGCCTTTAGTACCGGTTGGAGCCATGAACCGGTACTAAAGGGGTGCGCTGCGGTGCGCAAAGTTTAGTCCCACCTTGTCGGGCGAAGGGCAGCCTCACTGGTTTATAAACCCAGCCGCGGCTGCTCTATCGAACTCCTTTGTAAACCAGGCTTCTGGGCCTAACTATGGTGCGCTTTCCTGTGAGCATGATGGGCCTTGTGGGCCTGAATTTACATGCGCAAGGCCTAGCAGGCCCACTGGACAACGCCCCAACATTTCTAGAGTTCATTTTGTA
This sequence comes from Triticum dicoccoides, assembly GCF_002162155.2. Taxonomy (NCBI): domain Eukaryota; kingdom Viridiplantae; phylum Streptophyta; class Magnoliopsida; order Poales; family Poaceae; genus Triticum; species Triticum dicoccoides. Next base: position 377,657,951 of record NC_041386.1, read on the forward strand.
GTGATTTTCAATTTCACGATCATTTAGCTCTCTAAACAAATTGCTAAATGATTGAAAAAGAGTAAATGATGTCAGAAAGGGTTGAAAATTGACGACATCGCTTTGAATGTTGCATACCAAACGCAAAAAAGTCTGGAGTTCAAATAAGTTAAAAAAATGAAGTAACCATGTAACAGACGAGTTCTCGTCCGAAACCCTCATACTCCGAGAGAGATTGTCCAGTTTGTACACGAAGTGTGTCCATTTTTTGCCGTAACCCTCTTTAATCTTTTGCACATGCTATGTGGGTGAAATGATGATACCATGCCAAGTTTCAACATTTCTAGAGTTCATTTTGTAGTGATTTTCAATTTCACGGTCATTTAGCTCTCTAAACAAATCGGTAAATGACTGAAAAAGAGCAAATGATATTAGAAAGGGTTGAAAATTGATGACGTCACTTTGAATGCTGCATACTGAACACAAAAAATGTCTAGAGTCCAAATAAGTTTAAAAAAATGAAGTGCCCGTGTAATAGATGGGTTCTCGTCCAAAACCCTGATACTCTGAAAGAGATTGTCCAGTTTGTACACGAAGTGCGTCCAGTTTTTTGCCGTAACGCCCTCTACTATTTTGCACATGCTATGTGGGTGAAATGATGATACCATGCCAAGTTTCAACATTTTCAGAGTTCATTTTGTAGTGATTTTCAATTTCATGGTCATTTAGCTCTCTAAACAAATCGGTAAATGATAGGAAAAGAGCAAATGATGTTAGAAAGGGTTGAAAATTGATGACGTCGCTTTGAATGCTGCATACTGAACGCGAAAATTCTAGAGTTCAAATAAGTTAAAAAAATGAAGTAACCGTGTAACAGACGAGGTCTCATCCGAAACCCTCATACTCCGAAAGAGATTGTCCAGTTTGTACACGAACTGCATCCAGTTTTTGCCGTAACCCTCTCTATGATTTTGCACATGCTATGTGGGTGAAATACTGATACCATGCCAAGTTTCAACATTTTCACAGTTCATTTTGTAGTGACTTTCAATTTCACGGTCATTTAGCTCTCTAAACAAATCGGTAAATGACTGAAAAGGAGCAAATGATGTCAGCAGAGGGTGAGGGGCGGCCAT
>NC_041386.1:377659792-377661757 GCF_002162155.2 Triticum dicoccoides
TATATACATCAAAAATACATTGATTATCAATGATCTTTTTGTGTACAATTTGAATTGTGAACATGAGTCCTCAACGGTTTAGAAACCGGTGAAGACTCATATTGCGACCGCGAATTCTACACATAGTGTTCAATGAAGACCAAGTGCTTGTGATAGTTTGAGAATTAACATATTTAATGTGGTAAAAATCTTGGTAGGGGAGTGAGGTGGGACTTAAAACTACCTGCCACAACCTCTTTACCACCGGTTCATCCCACGAACCGGTACGGAAGGGGCTGGCTCGGCCCCATCCTCTTTAGTACCAGTTCGTGGCATGAACCGATACTAAAGGTTCGCCCTTAACCGGTACTAAAGATCTCCTCCCGCCTAGCCGTTTGAACTGGCACTAATGGACACATTAGTGCCGGCTCCAATGCAAACCAGGACAAATGTGTCTCACATTTGACCCTTTTTCTACTAGTGTTATGTTACTTGAGTTTGCATTCCTTACACGGTTGGGGTTATGGGACCCCGTTGACAGATCTCTTTGAATAAAACTCCTCCAGCAAGGCCCAACCATGGTTTTACATTTTCCTAACAACCTAAGCCTTTTCTAATGGGTTCTGGAGACCCGAGGGTCATCTTATTTTAAACCCCCGGGCCAGTGCTCCTCTGAGTGTTGGTCCAATCTGGGCGATGTCCGACGCCCCCTGGGCAACCAGGGTCTATGCCAACCTGCTACCCCTTGAGCACTGCGTTGGTTTTCCCTTGAAGAGGAAGGGGTGATGCAGTAAAGGAGCGTAAGTATTTCCCTTAGTTTTGAGAACCAAGGTATTAATCCAGTAGGATACTACACGCAAGTCGCCTCGTACCTACACAAACAAATAAGAACCTTGCAACCAACGTGATAAAGGGGTTGTCAATCCCTTCACGACCACTTGAAAAAGTGAGATCTGATAGAGATAATAAATATTTTTGGTATTTTTATGATATAGATTGAAATATTGCAAAGTAAAAATAGATTGGAAACTTATATGATAAAAGATAGACTCGGGGGCCATAGGTTTCACTAGTGGCTTCTCTCAAGATAGCATAAGTATTACGGTGGGTGAACAAATTACTGTCGAGCAATTGATAGAAAAGTTCATAATTATGAGAATATCTAGGCATGATCATGTATATAGGCATCACGTCTGCGACAAGTAGACCGAAATGATTCTGCATCTACTACTATTACTCCACACATCGACCGCTATCCAGCATGCATCTAGAGTATTTAAGTTCATAAGAACAGAGTAACGCATTAAGCAAGATGACATGATGTAGAGGGATAAACTCAAGCCATACGATATAAACCCCGTCTTTTTATCCTCGATGGAAACAATACAATACGAGCCTTGCTGCCCCTGCTGTCACTGGGAAAGGACACCGCAAGATTGAACCCAAAGCTAAGAACTTCTCCCATTGCAAGAAAGATCAATCTAGTAGGCCAAACCAAACTGATAATTCGAAGAGACTTGCAAATACAATTAAATCATGCATATAAGAATTCAGAGAAGAACCAAATATTTTTCATAGATAATCTTGATCATAAACCCACAATTCATTGGATCTCGACAAACACACCGCAAAAAGAGTTACATCGAATAGATCTCCAAGAAGATCGAGGAGAACTTTGTAGTGAGATCCAAAGAGAGAGAATAAGCCATCTAGCTAATAACTATGGACCCAAAGGTCTGAGGTAAACTACTCACACATCATCGGAGAGGCTATGGTGTTGATGTAGATGCCTTCCGTGATCGATTCCCCCTCCGGCGGAGCTCCGAAAAAGGCCACAAGATGGGATCTCTTGGGTACAGAAGGTTGCAGCAGTGGAAATAGGGTTTCGTGGTGCTCCTGGATGTTTTCGGGGTATATGGGTATATATAGGAGGAAGAGGTAGGTCAGTGGAGCTACGAGGGGCCCACGGGGGTGGAGGGTGCGCCC
>NC_041386.1:377662048-377697221 GCF_002162155.2 Triticum dicoccoides
CCCCTACCTCGTGGCCGCCTCGTTTGTTTCTTGACGTCCACTCCAAGTCTCCTGGGTCACGTTTGTTCCAAAAATAACTCTCCCGAAGGTTTCATTTCGTTTGGATCCCGTTTGATATTCCTTTTCTGCGAAACACTGAAATAGGCAACAAACAACAATTTGCACTTGGCCTTAGGTTAGTAGGTTAGTCCCAAAAATAATATAAAACTGCTTAGTAAAGCCCATTAAACATCAAAAACAGATAATATAATAGCATGGAACAATCAAAAATTATAGATACATTGGAGACGTATCAAGCACGCCCAAGCTTAATTCCTTCTCGTCCTCGAGTAGGTAAATGATAAAAACAGAATTTTTGATGTGGAATGCTACCTAGCATATTTCTCTATGTAATTTTCCTTATTGTGGCATGAATCTTCAGATCCGAAAGATTCAAGACAAAAGTTTAATATTGACATAAAAATAATAATACTTCAAGCATACTAACAAAGTAATCATGTCTTCTCAATATAACATGGCCAAAGAATGTTATCCCTAAAAAATCATATAGTGTGGCTATGCTCTATCTTCATCACACAAAGTATTTAATCATGCACAACCTCGATGACAATCCAAGCAATTGTTTCATACTTTTGGTGTTCTCAAACTTTTTCAATCTTCACGGAATACATGAGCGTGAGCCATGGACATAGCACTATAGTTGGAATAGAATGGTGGTTGTGGAGAAGACAAAAAAGGAGAAGATAGTCATACATCAACTAGACGTATCAACGGGCTATGGAGATTCCCATCAATAGATATCAATTTGAGTGAGTAGGGATTGCCATGCAACGGATGCACTAGAGCTATGAGTGTATGAAAGCTCAATAAAAGAAACTAAGTGGGTGTGCATCCAACTCGCTTGCTCACGAAGACCTAGGGCATTTTGAGGAAGCCCATCATTGGAATATACAAGCCAAGTTCTATAATGTAAAATTGCCACTAGTATATGAAGGTGACAACATAGGAGACTCACTATCATGAAGATCATGGTGCTACTTTGAGGCACACGTGTGGAAAAAGGATAGTAACATTGTCCCTTCTTTCCTTTTCTCTCATTTTTTTCATTTTTTTAATTGGGCCTTTTTTATGGCCTCTTTTCTTTTCTTTTCGTCCAGAGTCTCATCCTGACTTGTGGGGGAATCATAGTATCCATCATCCTTTCCTCACTTGGGACAATGCTCTAATAATGATGATCATCACACTTTTATTTACTTACAACTCAAAGATTACAACTCAATACTTAGAACAAAATATGACTCTATGTGAATGCCTCCGGCGGTGTACCAGGATATGCAATGAATCAAGAGTGACATGTATGAAAAATGATGAACGGTGGCTTTCCACAAATACGATGTCAACTACATGATCATGCAAGGCAACATGACAATGATGGAACTTGTCATAATAAATGGAATGGTGGAAAGTTGCATGACAATATATCTCGGAATGGATATGGAAATGCCATAATAGGTAGGTATGGTGGCTGTTTTGAGGAAGGTATATGGTGGGTTTAAGGTACCAGAGAAAGTTGCGCGATACTAGAGAGGTTAGCACTGGTGGAAGGGTGAGAGTGCTTATAATCCATGGACACAACATTAGTCATAAAGAACTCACATACTTATTGCAAACAAAAATTATTAGTTATCGAAACAAATTACTACGTGCAAGCTCCTAGGGGGGTAGATTGGTAGGAAAAGACCATCGCTCGTCCCCGATCGCCACTCATAAGGAAGACAATCAATAAATAAATGATACTCTGACTTCATCACATAACGGTTCACCATACGTGCATGCTACGGGAATCACAAACTTTAGGGAAAGTATTTATCAAATTCACAACTACTCAACTAGCATTACTCTAATATCACCATCTTCATATCTCAAAACAATCATCAAGTATCAAACTTATCATAGTACTCAATGCACTTTTTATGATAGTTTTTATTATACCCATCTTGGATGCCTATCATATTAGGACTAATTTTATAACCAAGGCAAAGTACCATGCTTTTCTAAAGGACTCTCAAAATAATATAAGTGAAGCATGAGAGATCAATAATTTCTATAAAATAAAACCACCACCGTGCTCTAAAAGATATAAGTGAAGCACTAGAGCAAAATTATCTAGCTCAAAAGATATAAGTGAAGAACGTAGAGTATTCTAATAAATTCCAATTCATGTGTATCTCTACCAAAAGGTGTGTACATCAAGGATGATTGTGGTAAACTAAAAATCAAAGAGTCATATCATACAAGAAGCTCCAAGCAAAACACATATCATGTGGTGAATAAAAATATAGCCTCAAGTAAAGTTACCGATAGAAGAAGACGAAAAGAGGGGATGCCTTCCGGGGCATCCCCAATCTTAGGTTTTTGGTTGTCCTTGAATTTTACCTTGGGGTTCCTTGGGAATCCCCAAGCTTAGGCTCTTGCCACTCCTTATTCCATAATCCATCAAATCTTTACCCAAAACTTGAAAACTTCACAACACAAAACATAAACAGAAAATCTCATGAGCTCCGTTAGAATAAGAAAATAAACCACCACTTAAGGTACTTTAATGAACTATTTATTTATTTATTTATTTTGGTTTTAAACCTACTGTATTCCAACTTCTCTATGGTTCATAACCTCTGATACTAGCCATAGACTCATCAAAATAAGCAAACAACACGCGAAAAACAGAATCTGTCAAAAACACAACAGTCTGTAGGTTTCGAATACTTCTGTAACCCAAAAAATTCTAAAATAAATTGCTGGACGTGAGGAATTTATCTATTAAGTATATGCAAAAATAATCAACCTAATCGCACTCTCCAGTAAGAAATGGAAGCAAATCTCGTGAGCGCTAAAGTTTCTGTTTTTTACAGCAAGATCGCAAAGACTTTCCCGAAGTCTTACCAAAGGTTCTACTTGGCACAAACACTAATTAAAAGCATAAAACCACATCTAAATAGAGGCTAGATGAATTATTTATTTCTAAACAGAACCAAAAAGCAAGAAACAAAAATAAAATTGGGTTGCCTCCCAACAAGCTCTATCGTTTAACGCCCTTAGCTAGGCATAAAAGCAAGAATAGATCTAGGTATGGCCATGATAATGATAAGGTAAATCACGAAAACTCATCTCATACTCCCTACGTTCAGCAACAAACTTTCTTTGTGGAAAGAAAAAGTAATCAAAAGGGCTAAATGTAATGGGATAAAAGTCCCCAAGATCAAGCTCGGTAGGTATTGGTTCCTCCTTTGGTCCCTCATATTGCACAACCAATTCATCATTATAAGCATTCTTTTGGCAAAAAGTCATTAGCCTTTGTTCAATGGAAAAACCTAACCCATTATTCTGGATACCAAAATTATCATTAAGTTCAGAGATCTTGTCAACAAGAACATCGGTCGGAACCTTTTTTCTAAGGTTTTCATTAAAAGCAACATGATCTAAAGATTGTAAACACATAATGTCTTCTTGATAAAAAAGGATTGCTTCTATGGGGGGACGGCCAGCATCCACCCTATAATGCGCAAAATTTTCATTGGCCTCTTTTATTATAAATCTGAACTCATGAGCTAAAATGATGGTCGCTGCAAGCTTAACACAAGAATGCTTAATATTAGAAAATTCTAAGAAAATCCTTCGTATGGAAGGATGCATATGTAAAAATTGTCTTTCAAGTTCAACTAGCAGCAAAGATATAGCATCCGCGAGACTACTAGTTTTGTGAGGAATAGACCCACTCATGGTGGGCAAAGCACCGGCACAAGTAAAGAAATCTTGAATAACTCCCTTCCCAATAATATTACTGCTACCAATCCGAAACTTTTTAGTGTGTAAAATAGTAGGATTTTCAAGAGGATCATCAATAGCATCAAAGTTTTCCATATTATTATCCTTATCAACCTCCCCAGTTTCAGACATGATGGCAACAAATTGCAAAAAGAGCGAGCACACAGAAGGCAGCAAGGAAAAAAGAGGGCGAATAAAATGGCAAGGGTGAAGTGGGGGAGAGGAAAAAGAGAAGCAAATGTCAAATAATGTAATGTGAGGGATAAGATTTTGTGATGGGTACTTGGTATGTTTTGACTTGATGTAGATCTCTCCGCAACGACGCCCGAAATCCTTCTTGCTACCTCTTGAGCACTGTGTTGGTTTTCCCTTGAAGAGGAAAGGGTGATGCAGTAAAGTAGCGTAAGTATTTCCCTCAGTTTTTGAGAACCAAGGTATCAATCCAGTAGGAGACTTGTAAGTGCATCTACTGGCCCTTAGTGATTTTGGTGTGTTGAAGACTTATAGGTTAAGGGACTGATGCGTTTTTGTGTGTACATAGGTCTGTAAGTCTATGAGGAGTTCGATATTTACAGAGAAAGTCGACCCCTAAAAATGAAGTTCTACGACTAAAGACTTTGGATTTCTGAAGGCTTTCTGAAGACATTGAAAGTGACGAAATTGGTGTGATCCTGAAGACTTGGTATTCATTCGAGGAACATGAAGCGTGAAGACTTTTGTTTTCATAGTTTCATTTTCTCGTTCTTGAGTCATAGGAAACACCGTACTATTAAAGGGGGTCGAGGAAATACTAAGGAACAATTTCCAAGTGATGCTCAACTCAAAATCCTACACCTACCAATCCCTTCTAGTGAAGCCATTGGAAATCTCATACAGTTCAGTCAAATTTCTTTAGTGACAGAGACGAAGCTCTTTTGGTCTCTGCAGAATTTGTTCTGACTGAGGAGTTAGGAATTTGCCAGTGCGAATTGCCTACAAGTGAGGAACATGATAGCCCTGAGGAATTTGTTAGTCAAATTTCCGACCGTTGCTGTGCTATGCACCAGCTGTCTCAAAATATCCTTCCACCTAACGGTCATATCATTGAAGGGCATTTATGTCTTATCATGTCGGGCTGCTCCCTTGGCTATAAATAGCCGCCCCTACAACCACTAGCTGGTTGGCTGATCCAAGAGAAACTGACACTTGTCATTTGAGAGCATCCCATCCTCCGAGGACTTTGAGCGAAAATCATCAAGTGAGGAAAACCCAAACCCAAACACCTTCAAACCCAAAGTGATTGAGCATCATTGAAGAGATTGATCCTGCGTGGATCCGACACTTGTTACCTTTGAATAATATGCATCCTCCAAACGGTTAGGCGTCATGGTCTAGAGCATGCAGGAGGAAATTGTGGATTGCCGAATGACTGGTCTGTGCAGGTTTGGAAGTCACATGAAGACTTACCACGAGTGATTGGGCGAGGTCTGTGTGACATTAGCTCAAGGGGAATACGGTGAGGACTAAGTGTCCTGAGCTGCGTGTTCAGGACTGGGTGTCGGGGACTGTGTGTCCTCAGGTTTAAATACCTAGCCGCCCTAACCAGACGTACAACTGTCACAGGAGTTGAAACTGGTCTACCAAATCATTGTCTTCACCGAGCTAACTGGTTCCATTTCCTCAACCCTTCCATTTCCTCATTTCTGTGTTGTGTGCTTGTTCATATCTGTTTGAAGACTTTGACTGAAGACTTTCTCTATTTCCTCAGCTCAATTTCTTCAATCTGTTTGTCTTCATTATGTTTATCCTGTGTTTATGATTTCTGTACTCTGTGCTTGTTTTCATTTCACCATGAAGACCATGCTCATGTTCTGTTATGTTTACTTCTGAGTACTTATTCCGCTGCAAGTAGTTCTTCTGTTAGGAAATTTGTAGCGCCCCGAGACCGATGTGCCAGGTGTCGTCCAGTTATTCGCTGTTGTTGCCTTGTCATTGCTTGCGTGTCATGCATTGCATATCATGTCATCATGTGCATTTCATTGCATACATGTTCGTCTCATGCATCTGAGCATTTTCCCCATTGTCCGATTTGTAATCCGGCGCTCCTATGTCATCCGGTGTCCCTTTCTACCTCTTTTCGTGTGCGGGTGTTAAAAATTTCCGGATTGGACCGAGACTTGTCATGCGGCCTTGGTTTACTACCGGTAGACCGCCTGTCAAGTTTCGTGCCATTTGGACTTCGTTTGATACTCCAACGGTTAACCGAGGGACCGAAAGGCCTCGTGTGTGTTGCAGCCCAACACCCTTCCAATTTGACCCAAAACCCACCAAAACCTCTCCCATCGTCTAGAGCCTTCGATCATGATCGCGTGGCCGAAAACCGCACCTCATTTGGACTTTTCTAGCTCCCTCTACCTCTATAAATAGAACCCTTCATTTTCGTTTCCGGATCTTTACCCCGAAACCCTAGATCTTCCTCCTCCGCGCGCCAGACATGTCCACCCCGCCACCGGACATGTCGGCCGGACGCGTCACTCCGGAGAATGATGTGTCGCCACGTCACCCCACCGCCGCCGCGAGCCAATCAGATTGCGCCACCTCACCCGCGCCACGCCCTCTGTCTCCACAGCGCGCCGCCGTGGCCCTGCGGGCCCGAGGCCGGCCTGCCCCGGGCGCGACCGGGCCCAACCGCGTTGAGCCACCGCTCGGCCGTGCCCACGCCTTGTTCCTCCATCCGCCGCCGCCATCTTCTCGCCGATGCCGCTCCTGGTCGTCCTCCGCCGGCCGCCTTCGTCGTTGCTCCGCCGGAGTTCCTCCCGCCGGCGACCCCGCACAGCTCGAGGCTGACCTCCTGTCGCTGGATCCCGCGGCGAGCTCCATCGCTCCCCGTCACCACTCCGGCCGCCGACCGCTGCTTCCTCCGCCGCCATGCGCCTCCCGCCGGCGAGCTCGCCCCGCCTGCCTCGCCTTCGCCGCCGCACTTCGCCGCCAAAGCCCGCTCCGGCCGCCGCCATGTCGCCGGCAAGCGTGCCGCGCCGCCTGCTACCGCCTCTGCGTCACCACGCGCCGCCCACCACCTACCTCGCCGGAGTCCGCCCCGAAACCGGATCTGGGCGGGTGGATGAGATCCACCCATCCCTCGATCCAAACGCGCACCGTGGTTCTCGGATCCCTCCGTCCCGGGTCTTCTCCGTCCAGTTTTTTGCGAGGTTATATTTCTCTAAGTCCCCCAGATTCTAGTATTATTTTTGCATTTTTCATCATGTGATAACTCATTATCTGTGGCTCTGTTTTGAGCGTGTAGCATATCAAAATGTTTGCCTGGACGAGTACATCATTTCATCTCATTGCATAATTTTCATTGGAGCTCATCTTGATGCTCGAAATGCTGTTGGAAGAGGGCTATGCGATATATTTGCCAGATCTGTTTGTCATTTTTGCGATGATTAATGTGTGCATGCTATGATCCTGAGCTCTACATGTGTTTTGTTATATGCCATGCCATCTTTACAGAGGTGCTTACCATGTATTTTTTGATATGTGTGGTGACTAGCACAAGCTTGCAAAGTAGCGTACTCGGTAATGCTGATTTCAGGGACTTAGAATTTCTCTAAGTCCTTGTCCTGATTTTGTCATTATGCCATATGTTCATGTTGTTTCCTAGTGATCGGTGCCTCTTTTGAGGATGATCAGTAAGGATGATTTGTTAACATTGTGGTGCTCTATCCATCCATGTCTTTGTTTGCATTTATGGAGCACCCTAGCTTGAGTCAATCGAGCTCTACTTTTGCTATATTGTGAATCCTGGCAGATTGTTGACTTGTTAGCGATTTTGCCAAGGATGTTGCTATTGATCCGTGCATGCTATGTTGTTTTTCTTGCCATGTCTAGATTATATGCCATGTATTCTTGATGGGTGTATGCTTAGTTTGTCATGCCATGCTCTGTAGTGAGTGCATCAAGCTCGTAAACATGCCTACTCATTAACTGTTTTGCATGCTCCAGTTTTTCACTAAGTCTGTAATCTGATCATGTTTTTGCCATGTTCACATGCTTGCAATTGTATTTTATGATCCCTTTTGGCTCAAGGTCACTAAGGGACTTTTGTTAAGTTCTTTGAGTAGCTTCATGCCATGCCTTGCTTTGTCATGATATGTTCCTGTAGCATATAGTTTTCATGCTCTAAAGTGTGCTTCCTGATGATAAATTCCTGACATGTTATTTCACCAAGTCTGAAACCTGTTATCATTTGCACTTTTGCCATGCTTGTTTGAACCTGTTAATGTATGAATTAGCCATAGCTCAGTGTTCATCTTTTGTCAAGCATCATGAGTGGATCCCGGCCATGTATTTTGTTGTCATGTTTGACTGCTGTAGCATATTTATTTTCATCCATTTAGATGGCTACTTGCTGTTTATCGCAGACCAGTGCCATATTTGTTTTGCTCGCCATTTCCAAACCGTGCATCCGATTCCGGTGATCTTTATATCGATTTCAACCAAAATCACCCCATCTTTCCAGTGGCACTCTTGGATTTCCAAGTTGAGGCCAGGTTCAATCATTCCTTTGCAAATCATGCATATGCATCACATACCGCATCCCGCATATCATATCATGTTCATGTGTTGGTTGTTTACTATGTTGTGTGCTTTTTTTCGGTGTTTGCTTCTCCGGGTTGGTTCCAATAATGTTGCGTTTGTGAGGACCCATTCGTCTTCATCCGTTTGTCTTCTTCATGGACTCATTCTTCTTCCTTGCGGGATTTCAGGCAAGATGACCATACCCTTGAAATCACTTCTATCTTTGCTTGCTAGTTGCTCGCTCTTTTGCTATGCCTATGCTGTGATACCTACCACTTGCTTATCATGCCTCCCATATTGTTGAACCAAGCCTCTAACCCACCTTCTCCTAGCAAACCGTTATTTGGCTATGTTACCGCTTTGCTCAGCCCCTCTTATATCATTGTTAGTTGCAGGTGAAGATTGAAGTTTGTTCCTTGTTGGAACATGGAGATGTTATTCCTTGTTGGAACATGTTTACTTGTTGGGATATCACAATCTATCTTATTTAATTAATGCATCTATATACTTGGTAAAGGGTGGAAGGCTTGGCCTTATGCCTGGTGTTTTGTTCCACTCTTGCCGCCCTAGTTTCCATCATATCGGTGGTATGTTCTCAGATTTTGCGTTCCTTACACGGTTGGGTTATAATGGGAACCCCTTGACAGTTCGCCTTGAATAAAACTCCTCCAGCAATGCCCAACATTGGTATTACCATTCGCCACCTAGCCTTTTCTTTTCCCTTGGGAGTCGCGCTCTCGAGGGTCATCTTTATTTTAACTCCCCGGGCCAGTGCTCCTCTGAGTGTTGGTCCAAACTAGAGCCCTGTGCAGCGCCCCCTCGGGGAAACTCGAGGTTTGGTTTTAGTTGTATGGAGGCTCATCTGAGTGTGCCATGAGAACAAGATATGTGCAGCTCCTATTAGGATTTGTCGGCACATTCCAGTGGCTTTGCTGGTCTTGTTTAACCATTGTCGAAATGTCTTGTAACCGGGATTCCGAGTCTGATCGGGTCTTCCCGCTAGAAGGAATATCCTTCATTGACCGTGAGAGCTTGTGATGGGCTAAGTTGGGACACCCCTGCAGGCATTTTAACTTTTGAAAGCCGTGCCCGCGGTTATGGGCAGATGGGAATTTGTTAACATCCGGGTGTAGAAAAACTGAAGTTGATTTTAACTAAAATACATCAACCGCGTGTGTAACCGTGATGGTCTCTTTCCGGCGGAGTCCGGGAAGTGAACAGGGTGTTGGAGTTATGCTTGACGTAGGTTGTTCTAGGATCACTTCTTGATCATAGTTTCTCGATCGTGCTTTGCTTACTCTTTTCGCGCTCATTTTCGTATGTTTAGCCACCATATATGCTAGTCGCTTGCTGCAGCTCCACCTCATACCTTTTACCTTACCCATAAGCTTAAATAGTCTTGATCGCGAGGGTGTGAGATTGCCGAGTCCCCGTGACTCACAGATACTTCCAAAACCAGCTTGCAGGTGCCGTTGAACCGTGCAGATGACGCAACCAAGCTCAAGGAGGAGCTCAATGAAGATCTTGTCCTTTGTGTTGTTTCGTTCTAGTTGATTAGTAGTGGAGCCCAGTTGGGGTCGATCGGGGATCTGTGTAGCATTTGGGGTAGTCTTCTTTCATTTTGGTTCCGTAGCCGGACCTTGATTGAATTTGGATGATGTAATGCTTTATTCATGTAATTGTGTGAAGTGGCGATTGTAAGCCAACTATGTATCTCTTTCGCTTATGTATTACATGGGTTGTGTGAAGATTACCACACTTGCAACATTGCTTTCAATGCGGTTATGCCTCTAAGTCGTGCTTCGACACATTGGAGATATAGCCGCATCGAGGGCGTAACAACTTGGTAATCAGAGCCTTCCCCGACCTTAGGAGCCCCCTGCTTGATCGAATCGCTGGCGTTATTGAGTCTATAAATGTTTTGAGTCATTTAGGAATTATATATCGGAGAGTTTAGGAATTCTTTTTTACTCCTCAGTCCCTTCGTCGCTCTGGTGAGGCATCCTGACGTAGTGTTTTGACTCTTCTCTTCTCAAATTTTCACATTTTTTTTCAGGATCACATGGGTATCTTGGAATCATTCCGATGGTTTTGTGACGAGAACATTGTTCTTGGTGCCTCCTGTCATTTAGTGGTTGTGGCAGTGTCCCGGGGAGTTGAGCTCCGAGGTGTCGTCATCACAATTTTATCGTTGCAGTTCTGGAATACCTGAGTTTAGTTTCGCCGACATCGAAAATCTCTTTTATGCAGTTGTTGGTGAGATAACCTCGACGCCACCCAGTACTGGGGTGGGAGTTCAGGAGTGTTGCCATAACTCGTATAACGGATGCTTTTCGAAGGTTGAGGTAGACGATTTCCGAAGGTTTCTTGGTTATGTGTTGAAGGATGGATACAGCTGGATGAAGGATTTGCTAGTTTTGGGTGAGATATTAGGCTTCCCCTGTATCCCCAACACCTGATTGCATAACTGGGAAAATTTCGGGAGTTTATAAGTGGGAATTCAAGTAGCTCTTAGGATATCTTTCCGAAAGATGTATGATATGAAATTGGGGTTCGACGTCTAGTGGTCCTCCTATCCACGGTTGGTTTTACAGTGGTCTCGTTGTGTATTAAAGAGTCCTTGGCTATGCTGACTCGGGGATGCTTCGTATGTCATGTGCACTGCCTTCTACATGATGGTGATCTACGATCGAGCCCGTGTAGGCCCCACCACGAAAACTTCGGACGAAATCTCTATCATATGTTTGTTCCGGCTTATACTGCAAGCCAATCCTTTGTTTTTGTTTTTGAGTTGTGGTATTATAGTTGCTTCAATGTCAAGTGTTGATTCCATACCTTCCTCATATGGTGTTCTCATACTCCGATGTGAATAGCAATCCTTCTTGATCATCAAGATTGTTTTTGTCAATCCGTTTCAACCAACGTGTTTCTCTTCAAGTGGATCCGATCATTTCGACATCCGCAAGATCAATTATCAGTTCTTCTCAACGACGTTTGTTTCATCCGTCTCCAAGTTGCTTTTGTTTTTACCGCCCACCCACCCTTGTTTCTTCAAGGACTCAGTTTTTCTTAATTCATTACCTATTTCATTCTTGTGAAGTCTCTCCATTCTTTTCCTTCATGTTCTTACCCGCTGATTCTCATGAAGATTCTAACGGAGCTTCAAGTTCGTCACTCTTGACTCGTTTTCTTCTCCGGTAGATCCATGTCAAGCTTTGTGGATCATATCCTTTTCCCTCATTTAAAATACCTTCTCATGTCAGTGCACCTCATAATCATCCACTTCTCGCTATTCTTTTGTTCCGGAGTGCTGAAGATATCTCAAAAGGCTCGTCTTGTCATCCAAGATCCGTTCAACCTATTTTGAGGTCTTATCTTATTCAAGCCATTTAATTCAACCGGTGCAATCTCTCCTTCAAATCATTCAACGGTGTTTCTTTTGAGTGGGCATAACCCACAGGTCTTTTCCCAGGATCTTACCTGACTCTTCCAATTTTTACTAGAGCTATTCTCAAATCTTTTAAAGTTTGACGTAAGAATGAATTATCATCAGCATTATGTTTTTCTCCAACATCTGTCGAATTCTTTTCATCATTGGCTCAACCTATTCGTCTTGATTCTTCTGGAGTGCCTAAATAAGTCATAATGGTATTTCTCGTCGTCATTCTTAGTCTGGAAGACCGAAGAAGATTCTTCTTTCAACCTTGCTCCATTCTCTTCAAGATTCGTCATTTGAGATTGTTTCCATCCTCTCATAATTGTTTTGATCGTGAAAATTCTTTTCCTTCCTCCGGAGTCCATCATTTCAGAAGACTTATTCATTCTCAGTTTTAGCTATTGTTCTCCAAATCTTACCAGTGCATCAGTCAAGTATTCTCTAATCAGTTTGTGAACTATTCATCCTCTTGTATCTAAATTCTCTCAAGTACCTTCGTTCATTTGCTAATTCTTCCCGGTGTTTCTTTATCTTCTCTTTGTTCATTTTCAATTCTTACGGTGGTTCGTTCAAGATTCTTCTTACCTTGTTATCATATCAACTCATTTGCTGTTTTCAATCCTACCGGTGGATTCGTGGAAGACCTTCTCAAGTTAGAGCTATATCTCTCTTAATCCTTTCTACGGGAATATGTTGTATGAAATCCGTTTGCTCGTCATCAATGTAATTGGTGAAGGATACGCATAATGTAATTCTTATTCTTGTTTCATCCAAGTGATCAATTCCTTCTTTCGGAGTTTGATCATAACGAATAAATTCTTCATCTCTTTATTTAATCTTCCTTTTACGAAACTCCAAGTTATTTCAATTATATCTTTTCAAAGCTCCATCTAATCATTGCAAGGTTTCAATCTTATTCTTTTCATCCTTCACTTCCTTTGATCATCCTTTTGTTACTGGAATTCTTCATGGAGACTCTACATGATGGTTCTTAAAGGATTTAATTCCTTCTCGAAGTTTTCATCGAGATTCTTTTCTAGGGAGCCCAAGTATTCTTCATCTTGCTATCCGGAGTGTAATTCTCTCTTCCGTATCATTGGAGGTGGTGTCATTCTTGATAATTTGAGTTCATGTTCCATGATTCACATGTTGTTAAGAATGAGATATTTTAAACCCATCAATCTCGTCATTGGAGTTATCTTGGATTATAGTTCACCTAAAGCCTTCCCTAAGGAATGTTGCTATCTATCTATGGTGCTCATAAATGAACCAAGTTCTTCATTTATCCTCCCGGTGAAATAGTTTCTCGTCTCCTTGTGGATATCAATCTAATCTATCTTTTCTGTCAGTGGCAGTATTTCAACTCAGTTTTGAGATGTTGTCCATAAGCCCACAACAAGCTTACTCTTTTCGTTGTTGGTTTTCCGACAAATCTGTTTGATCCTTCTCCTAAAGATGCCTTTCAAGCTCTTTTGTTGCAGAAGTTGGCATTTTCTTCTCCATTCTCCTAGTTCAACTATCTATCTTCTATTCTTTCGTTTCGGAGGCATTGTGATGTTGTTCTTTTCACTCGTCATCTCGTTTTTTTGTCAAAGATCATGTTCTTCTCATGCCTATCCATTTAACCGGAGTGTTGTGCCCTTTTGCTCAAGCTCTTTCATTTTATCAAGTCTTTTATCTCTTTTCAACCGAAGTGTTGTCCGAATTTGTAATTCCTTGTTCCTCTTCCCTACCGGAGTGCTTTCAACTTTGTTCTTCTTCGTTGCATTCTTTCTTTATATGGTTTAATCTTTGCAAGGTTTGTGGTTTCACTCGTTTGTCAAAGAAGCAACTTAGCTTTACCTCTCCTCTTTCTCTTCCGTTGTCCCTCCGGTGCCATTCTAGATCTCGGGACGAGATCCTCTCGTAGTGGTGGATTGTTGTAGCGCCCCGAGACCGATGTGCCAGGTGTTGTCCAGTTATTCGCTGTTGTTGCCTTGTCATTGCTTGCGTGTCATGCATTGCATATCATGTCATCATGTGCATTTCATTGCATACATGTTCATCTCATGCATCCGAGCATTTTCCCCTTTGTCGGATTTGTAATCAAGCGCTCCTATGTCATCCGGTGTCCCTTTCTACCTCTTTTCGTGTGTGGGTGTTAAACATTTCTGGATTGGACCGAGACTTGTCATGCGGCCTTGGTTTACTACCGGTAGACCGCCTGTCAAGTTTCGTGCCATTTGGACTTCGTTTGATACTCCAACGGTTAACCGAGGGACCAAAAGGCCTCATGTGTGTTGCAGCCCAACACCCTTCCAATTTGGCCCAAAACCCACCAAAACCTCTCCCATCGTCTAGAGCGTTCGATCACGATTGCGTGGCCGAAAACCGCACCTCATTTGGACTTTCCTAGCTCCCTCTACCTCTATACATAGAACCCTTCATTTTCGTTTTCGGATCTTTTCCCCGAAACCCTAGATCTTCCTCCTCCGCGCGCCGGACATGTCCACCCCGCCACCGGACATGTCCTCCGGACGCGTCACTCCGGCGAATGAGGCGTCGCCATGTCACCCCGCCGCCGCCGCGAGCCAATCAGATCGCGCCACCTCACCTGCGCCACGCCCTCTCTCTCTGCAGCGCGCCGCCGTGGCCCTGCGGGCCCGAGGCCGGCCTGCCCCGGGCGCGACCGGGCCCAACCGCGTCGACCCACCGCTCGGCCGTGCCCACGCCTTGTTCCTCCGTCCGCCACCGCCGTCTTCTCGCCGGTGCCGCCCCTAGCCGTCCTCCGCCGGCCGCCTTCATCGTTGCTCCGCCGGAGTTCCTCCCGCCGGCGACCCCGCGCAGCTCGAGGCCGACCTCCTTTCACCGGATCCCGCGGCAAGCTCCGTCGCTCCCCGCCGCCACTCTGGCCGCCGACCGCTGCGTCCTCCGCCGCCATGCGCCTCCCGCCGGCGAGCTTGCCCCGCCTGCCTCACCTTCGCCGCCGCGCTTCGCCGCCAAAGTCCGCTTCGGCCGCCGCCATGTCACCGGCAAGCGTGCCGCGCCGCCCGCTACTGCCTATGCATCGCCACGCGCCGCCCGCCACCTCCGTGCCGCCGCCGCGCTTGCCTGTCGCCGGCCACCCACCTCACCGGAGTCCGCCTCGCAACCGGATCTGGGCGGGTGGATGAGATCCACCCGTCCCCCGATCCAAACGCGCGCCGTGGTTCCCAGATCCCTCCGTCCCGGGTCTTCTCCGTCTAGTTTTTCATGAGGTTATATTTCTCTAAGTCCCCTAGATTCCAGTATTATTTTTGTATTTTTCATCATGTGATAACTCATTATCCGTGGCTCCATTTTGAGCATGTAGCATATCAAAATGTTCGACTGGACGAGTACATCATTTCATCTCTTGCATCATTTTCATTTGAGCTCATCTTGATGCCCAAAATGCTATTGGAAGAGGGCTATGTGATATATTTGCCAGATCTGTTTCATCAAATAGATATTTTTCATTTTTGCCATGATTAATGTGTGCATGCTATGATCCTGAGCTCTACATGTGTTTTGTTATATGCCATGCCATCTTTACAGAGGTGCTTACCATGTATTTTTGTGATATGTGTGGTGACTAGCACAAGCTTGCAAAGTAGCGTACTCGGTAATGCTGATTTCAGGGACTTAGAATTTCTCTGTCCTTGTCCTGATTTTGTCATTATGCCATATGTTCAAGTTGTTTCCTAGTGATATGTGCCTCTTTTGAGGATGATTAGTAAGGATGATTTGTTAACATTGTGGTGCTCTATCCATCCATTTATTTGTTTGCATTTATGGAGCACCCTATCTTGAGTCAATCGAGCTCTACTTTTGTTATATTGTGAATCCTGGCAGATTGTTGACTTGTTAACGATTTTGCCGAGGATGTTGCTATTGATCCTTGCATGCTATGTTGTTTTTCTTGCCATGTCTAGATTATATGCCATGTATTCTTGATGGGTGTATGCTTAGTTTGTCATGGCATGCTCTGTAGTGAGTGCATCGAGCTCGTAAACATGCCTACTCGTTAACTGTTTTGCATGCTCCAGTTTTTCACTAAGTCTGTAATCTGATCATGTTGTTGCCATGTTCACATGCTTGCAATTGTATTTTATGATCCCTTTTGGCTCAAGGTCACTAAGGGACTTTTGTTAAGTTCTTTGAGTAGCTTCATGCCATGCCTTGCTTTGCCATGATATGTTCCTGTAGCATATAGTTTTCATGCTCTAAAGTGTGCTTCCTGATGATAAATTCCTGACATGTTATTTCACCAAGTCTGAAACCTGTTATCGTTTGCACTTTTGCCATGCTTGTTTGAACCTGTTAATGTATGAATTAGCCATAGCTCAGTGTTCATCTTTTGTCAAGCATCATGAGTGGATCCCTGCCATGTATTTTGTTGTCATGTTTGAGTGCTGTAGCATATTTATTTTCATCCATTTAGATGGCTACTTGCTGTTTATCGCAGACCAGTGCCATATTTGTTTTGCTCGCCATTTCCAAACCGTGCATCCGATTCCGGTGATCTTTATATCGATTTCAACCGAAATCACCCCATCTTTCCAGTGGCACTCTTGGATTTCCAAGTTGAGGCCAGGTTCAATCATTCCTTTGCAAATCATGCATATGCATCACATACCGCATCCCGCATATCATATCATGTTCATGTGTTGGTTGTTTACTATGTTGTGTGCTTTTTTCCGGTGTTTGCTTCTCCGGGTTGGTTCCAATAATGTTGCGTTTGTGAGGACCCGTTCGTCTTCATCCGTTTGTCTTCTTCATGGACTCGTTCTTCTTCCTTGCGGGATTTCAGGCAAGATGACCATACCCTTGAAATCACTTCTATCTTTGCTTGCTAGTTGCTCGCTCTTTTGCTATGCCTATGTTGCGATACCTACCACTTGCTTATCATGCCTCCCATATTGTTGAACCAAGCCTCTAACCCACCTTGTCCTAGCAAACCGTTGTTTGGCTATGTTACCGCTTTGCTCAGCCCCTCTTATATCGTTGTTAGTTGTAGGTGAAGATTGAAGTTTGTTCCTTGTTGGAACATGGAGATGTTGTTCCTTGTTGGAACATGTTTACTTGTTGGGATATCACAATCTATCTTATTTAATTAATGCATCTATATACTTGGTAAAGGGTGGAAGGCTTGGCCTTATGCCTGGAGTTTTGTTCCACTCTTGCCGCCCTAGTTTCTGTCATATCGGTGTTATGTTCCCGGATTTTGCGTTCCTTACGCGGTTGGGTTATAATGGGAACCCCTTGAAAGTTCGCCTTGAATAAAACTCCTCCAGCAATGCCCAACATTGGTTTTACCATTCGCCACCTAGCCTTTTCTTTTCCCTTGGGAGTCGCGCTCTCGAGGGTCATCTTTATTTTAGCCCCCCGGACCAGTGCTCCTCTGAGTGTTGGTCCAAACTAGAGCCCTGTGCAGCGCCCCCTCGGGGAAACTCGAGGTTTGGTTTTAGTTGTATGGAGAGCTCATCTGAGTGTGCCCTGAGAACGAGATATGTGCAGCTCCTATCAGGATTTGTCGGCACGTTCGGGTGGCTTTGCTGGTCTTGTTTTACCATCATCCAAATGTCTTGTAACCGGGATTCCATGTCTGATTGGGTCTTCCCGCTAGAAGGAATATCCTTCGTTGACCGTGAGAGCTTGTGATGGGCTAAGTTGGGACACCCCTGCAGGGATTTGAACTTTTGAAAGCCGTGCCCGTGGTTATGGGAAGATGGGAATTTGTTAACGTCCGGTTGTAGAAAACCTGAAGTTGATCTTAATTAAAATACATCAACCGCGTGTGTAACCATGATGGTCTCTTTCCGGCGGAGTCCGGGAAGTGAACACGGCGTTCGAGTTATGCTTGACGTAGGTTGTTCTAGGATCACTTCTTGATCATAGTTTCTCGATCGTGCTTTGCTTTCTCTTCACGCTCTCATTTGCGTATATTTAGCCACCATATATGCTAGTCGCTTGTTGCAGCTCCACCTCATACCTTTTACCTTACCCATAAGCTTAAATAGTCTTGATCGCGAGGGTGTGAGATTGCTGAGTCCCCGTGACTCATAGATACTTCCAAAACCAGCTTGCAGGTGCCGTTGAACCGTGTAGATGACGCAACCAAGCTCAAGGAGGAGCTCAATGAAGATCTTGTCGTTTGTGTTGTTTCTTTCTAGTCGATCAGTAGTGGAGACCAGTTGGGGTCGATTGGGGATCTGTGTAGCATTTGGGGTAGTCTTCTTTAATTTTGGTTCCGTAGCCGGACCTTGATTGAATTTGGATGATGTAATGCTTTATTCATGTAATTGTGTGAAGTGGCGATTGTAAGCCAACTATGTATCTCTTTCCCTTATTTATTACATGGGTTGTGTGAAGATTACCTCACTTGCGACATTGCTTTCAATGCGGTTATGCCTCTAAGTCGTGCTTCGACACGTGGGAGATATAGCCGCATCGAGGGCGTAACAAATTTCCTCACCCTAAAATTCCTCAGTGAAGAATTCTTAAAATCTCCTATTCACCCCCCTCTGGTCGACTTAACGCACTTTAAATTGGTATCAGAGCAAGGTACTCCCTTGTTTTGTGTGATTTTGGTTTAACCGCCTGGAGTTTTAGTTATGTTGACCACAAGTATGATGAAGGTTTCTGCTGGGTGTCCTACCTTCGATGGGACGGACTACCCCTACTGGAAGAATAAGATGCACATGAATATTGAAGCAATTGATAACGATCTCTGGTACGTTGTGGAGAATGGTGTTCCCATGTGTCACTCCCACCATCAACGCTGCAGATGTGAAGAGATTCAAGCAACTCGACTCTCAAGCGAAGAACATCATATGTGGCCATCTGAGTAAATGGCAGTATGGCATAGTGAGTGCTTTGGAAACAACAAAGCTTATCTAGGACAGGCTGTCCAAGGTTAATGAAGGCATCTCAACACATCGTGACTCTCGAGTTGACGTTCTTCGCAATCTCTTCAACTGCTTCAAAAGACTCGACAATGAAAATGTTCAGCAAACCTTCGATTGCCTTACTAACATCTCAAATGAGCTTCAAGCACTTGGTGCCACTGACATCACCGACCATGAGGTGGTGAATAAATTGCTGAGATCTCTTGATTCTTCATTTGATACCTTGGCATTGATGATACAAGAACGTGGAGACTATAAGTCACTTGATCCCGCTGATATCCTCGAGAGGCTAAACAGTCATGAGTTCCAGCTTGCTGAGAAGAGAGATCTCTATGAACCAAGCTATGGCAGATCACGAGCTCTGAAGGCCAAGGTAGTGTCTGAATCAGAAGGTGAGGATTCTGGTAGCATCCTAGGTGACCCTGAAGAACTGAGCCAGGAGCTAGTAATGCTCATGGGGAAATTCCAGAAGTTCTCAAGATGTGGTCATTTTGGAAAATCCTCAAGAAGTGGTGACTTCAGATCAGATTCCTCATCCCATGATTACAAGAAGATACTCTGTCACAAATGCAAGAAACCCGGTCAATACATTCAAGATTGTCCTCAGTGGGAAAAGGATTCAAAGAAGAAGAAATCTTCAAAGTCCTCTTCATCAAAACCTTCAAGGTCTTCATCTCACAAGAAGAGCAGCTCCAGGAAGGCTCGGACATTCATTGGCAAGGAAATGGACTCTGAGGCTGGATCTGAGGAAAATGAGGAAGATGAGGAATCTAAGGAGTCAGACTCTGGTGTGGCGAGCCTAGCCCTCGCTACCGCATTCGTCAGCAAGTCCGTCTTAAACTCTGAGGAAAAGGACCTCTCCAACACCACTGACGACGGCGATGATGACCACGCTCCCAACTATTCTAAAATTGCTAAGATTGCTGTGAAACAGCAAAAGGCTTTGGAAAAAGTTCAAAACATGCTAGACAAAAGCGATGATATGTTGGGCGAGGAAATGAATGGCACTAAAATTTGGACTGAAAATCTTCAGAGACTTCAGTCGAAGTTTGACAATCTTCAAGGTCATCATAACACTCTCCTATATGATCATGAGAAGCTTTCTTATGAATTTCTTCAAAGAAAGCAATATCTTGAGCAGTTAAGAGTGAGTTATGAAGATTTTTAGAAGGAGCGTGATTCATTACTTGCTCAACAAATCAGCGCTACTCAGGAAGAATTTATTCCTCCATGTTTGAAGTGCATTGAACGTGAATCTGCTAATTCTTCACCTGAATGCTGAAATGCTTCCATTGCTGCAAATTCTTCAATTGTCTCTGCTATCACTAATTCCTCATCTGAGGACATTGCTAGTATCATTCATGATGCAGGGCTTAAGGAATTGTATATGGCATGCATGTACAAAAGCCTCAAAGGGCATCATGCTCTTTGTGATATGCTTAAAAAATAGATCCTCAACAAGAACCCTAGGAAATAGGGTATTGCCTTTGAGAGGAAACTTAATGCTGATGGGACCTACTGGAAACCTGATTAGTATCCCAAAACCTCATGGGTTGCTGCAAAGGGACCTTCAGTGGATCCATCTACTTTATCTGGCTTTACATGTGAATCTTCATATTCTTCTGATGAGTCAATTGACTCCAACTATAAACTATTCAAAAATCAGAATGGTGAAGTATTTGCTAGATATGTTGGCACTAACTGCAGGAACGGTCCTCCTATGAAGAAAATCTTGGTTCCCAAAAGATTCCTTGAAAATCTTCAGGTGAATGTCATCATGACACCACCTATGAAGAATAGGAACCCTAGATCAAATTCTTCATATGAATACAAGTCCTCTTACGGACAAAATTCCTCATGTGGATCGAATTCCTCAAAAGGATCAAAGTCCTCATATGAGCATCATCGTGCTAACCCGTCTGTTTCGCTGGGAAGATCTAAGGATTATGGATATGTGCATTATTCTTCAAATCATTATGTTCATAAATCCTTGAAGAATTTCTCTGCTTACTCTTATGATTACCCTAATCCCTCTTATGTGAAACGAAGTGCATTGGCATCTATGCCACCTTTCTCTTATGGAGCTCGCAGAATGGTGAACTCTTTGCCACCCCTTCAGATGTGGGTGGTGAAGAAAAAGAACTAATCTCTTATGTATGGTCAGGTCTCCAGACGAACTTAATCGTCTGAAGAATTTTATGGAGACCTGAATATGCTTGAAAGGATGCAAGCTAATCATGAAGAAATGAATTTTCATTTCTCACATCCTCATACTGCTTTATCTGTTCTATTGCTTGATGAAATTGATCTGATAAAATTGATATCATATTCTTCACTGATGAAGTATATGAGTTCGTAAGTTGCACTAATTCATCTATAGGATGATCAACCCAAATCCACTGAGTGGGTCCTCGATGGTGGATGTACATATCACATGACTAGTGATAGGAGCTTATTGATGGACTTTGCTTTATCTCCATCACATCTGAAGCATATCACCTACACTGACAAAGGCAAAAGCAAGATATTAGGTCTAGGTAAGGTTGCAATCTCAAAGGATCGACACATGGACAAAGTCATGCTTGTTGAGTCCTTAGGGTTCAACTCATGTCTGTCTCAATGCTTTGTGACCTTGGTATGGTTGTTGTCTTTGGCAAGTATTGTTGTGTTGTGATCATGGAAGCTGACAATTCCAAAGTCTTCGAAGGCTTCACAACCTGCTACATGTCTAGTTGCAAAAGCTTCAGAAGGTGGGCTATGGCATCGACGACTTGGTCATGTTGGGACGAGGAACTTGAACACGCTCGCGAAGAAGAAGGATGTCATTGGCATCGAGGGTGTCAAATTCCTCCAGGACCATTTGTGTGGAGCTTATGAAGCCGGAAAGATGACCAAGGCCAAGCATCCCTCAAAGACCATCATGACGACCACTTGTCCATTTGATTTGCTTCACGTGGATCTCTTTGGCCCTACTCACTATGCCATATTTACTAATGCTGCATCTTTATATGGCTTTTTCATTGTTGATGATTATTCTCGATATACATGGGTGCATATCATCACTTACAAAACTGAAGTGCAGGAAATATTCAAACGATTTTCCTTGAGGGCTTCAACCAACTTTGGTGTGAAGATCAAGCACATCAGAAGTGATAATGGAACTGAGTTCAAGAACACTGGTCTTGATGACTATCTTGATGAACTTGGTATCACTCATGAGTTATCTGCTCCTTATACTCCTCAGCAGAATGGTGTCGTTGAGCGTAAGAACAGGACTCTTGTTGAGATGGCTTGCACTATGCTTGATGAGTACAAGACGCCTGCTCGCTTCTGGCCTGAGGCAATTGATACTGCGTGCCACATCATCAACAGGGTATATCTTCACAAATTCTTCAACAAAACTGCATATGAACTTCTCACTGACAAGAAACCCAACGTGAGTTATTTCAAAGTCTTCGGTGCTAAATGCTGGATTAGAGATCCTCATCACAGTTCTAAATTCGCACCGAAAGCACATGAAGGTTTTATGCTCGGTTATGGTGAGGACTCGCACACCTACAGAGTCTTCAACACCTATCACCACAAGGTTGTTCAAACTGTAGATGTGCGGTTCGATGAAACTAATGGCTCGCAAAGAGAGCACCTACCTCCTGTGCCAGATGAAATACCTCCCGAGGAATCTATTAAGTTCAAAGCTACTGAGGATGTCATTCCTACCGAAGAATCTGCTGAAGAAGTCGTTCTAGAACGTGAAGAACGTCATGCTGATGCACCTGAGGAAAATGGTGCTGAAGAAAATGCTAATCAAATTCCTCAATGACAACCAGCTCATCCTCACATTGCAAATGAAGTGTGGATTGAGAAAATCATCAGCGACATCAACATTCCAGGTCCTCTCACACGCTCAAGAGCTTCACATTTATCTAACTATTGTGGGAACTTTCCTTTTGTCTCTATCACAGAGCCCACTAAGATAGATGAAGCATTTCTGGAGCCTGAGTGGATTCAAGCTATGCAAGAGGAATTACATCAATTTGAGCTCAACAACGTCTAGGAACTGGTCAAATGTTTAGATCCTCGCAAGCACAATATCATTGGCACAAAGTGGATCTACCGCAACAAGCAAGATGAAAATGGCCTTGTGGTGAGGAATAAGGCACGACTTGTAGCTCAAGGCTACACACAGGTTGAAGGAATTGATTTCGATGAAACTTTTGCACCTATTTCTAGACTTGAAGCTATTCGCATATTACCTGCTTATGCTAACCATCATGATATCATCTTATATCAAATGGATGTGAAAAGTTCATTCCTCAATGGTAAGCTTTAGGAAGAAGTATATGTTGCTCAACCCCTAGGTTTTGAAGATCCAAAGCATCCCGAGAAAGACTTCAGACTCAATAAGGCTCTCTATGGCCTCAAGCAGGCCCCTCGGGCGTGGTATGATACTTTGAAGGAATTCCTCATGAAGAAAGGCTTCAAACCTGGTTCACTTGACCAAACTCTTTTCACTAAATCTTATGACAGTGAATTGTTTGTGTGCCAAATATATGTTGATGATATCATTTTCGGCTGTACTGACCAACGTTACAGTGATGAATTTTCCTATATGATGAGTGAAGAATATCAAATTTTTATGATGGGAGAATTGAAATTCTTCTTAGGTCTTTAGATTCATCAATAGCAAAATGGCATATTCATATCTCAGGAGAAATACCTCAAGGATGCACTAAGGAAATTCGGCATGCAAGATTGCAAAGGAGTCAAAATCCCTATGCCCACAAATGGCCATCTATGCACTAATGAAAATGGTATTGACTTCGATCAATAGGTATACCGCTCCATGATTGGCTCTTTATTGTATTTATGTGCATCTAGGAAAAATATTGTGCTTAGTGTTTGCATGTGTGCCCGATTTCAAGCTACACAGAAGGAATCACACCATACGGCTGTGAAGCATATTCTTCGATATCTAGCTCACACACCAACACTTGCATTATGGTATCTCAAGGGCTCGGCTTTTGATCTCATTGGATATTCAGACTCTGACTATGCTGGTGATCATGTGGACCGCAAGTCAACATCTGGCACATGCCATTTCCTCGGACGATCCTTGGTCTGTTGGTCCTCGAAGAAACAGAACTGCATATCACTGTCTACTGCTGAAGCTGAGTACATTTCTGCTGGTTCTTGTTGTGCTCAATTGCTATGGATGAAGCAAACCCTCAAGGACTACGACGTCAACATGAAGAATGTGCCTCTCTACTGTGACAATGAGAGTGCCATCAAGATTGCTCATAACCCAGTTCAGCACTCGAAGACAAAGCATATTCAGATTGGTCATCATTTTCTTTGTGATCATGTGTTGAAGGGCGACATCTCTATTGAGCATGTGAAGACGGAAGAACAGCTAGCCGATAGCTTCACTAAGCCCTTGGATGAGAAGAGATTTAGCATGTTGAGGTGTGAGCTAAATATCTTAGAATCTTCGAATGTCCTTTGAAAAGGGCACACATCCTAACACTTATGCAAAATTGATGACATAGATGTGCAACACACAAAGTAACGTTTTTCTTCAATCAATGAAGACGAACCCTCTAAGTGTGAAGAAATTAACGAAGAATTTGATTCTCAGAACCCTACGACAATTGTACGCGGTGTGTGAAATCATCATTCTTATACGGTGGGTCATGCCACCACCAAAAGTTTAAAATCCTCGATCTGAGTTTTTTTCCTCACTTATTACTTTTTCTTCAACTTTGCATTGTCTTCACTCTTTCCGTCGTTTTTCTTCATTGGCTATATATATATATATATATATAGGGTCACGCTATTCGCCACCCTGTGTGAGGAATAGTTATTCTTCACCCCCTCTCTATTTTGACATCAATTCGCCGTATTTTTACGTTTCGTAAATTTTATCTTATTTCATACATAAAAATAGAATGTAAGAAAATATGTACTCGCCGTGAAAAATATTTTATGTTACGTAAAATTACGAATGTAATAGTGTAAAACATACATAAAATGTGATTTTTCTGGTGTTATAACCTATATTTTTATTTTTTATACCAAATTTTACATATTGAATCAATATGCATGTAACTATTTATATTCTAAACATAATTTATTTAGAAAGCGATCTTAAGATTACCCCAAATGAAGAATAACTTATTATGCACCCTAGATGATGAATAGTAACACTATATATATATATGAGTTTATGTCCTCTACAACATTCATTTATTGCTATTTCTTCAAGCTGTTTGTTCTGATAAGTAAATGTGATCGGACCCTGCCACCTCTATGATAAACTCAACCTAGTCTATTCACAAATTCTTCATGTGCGTTCTATTTGAAACTCGTTCAAAATCTTCACTGTGTCCTTGTCAGCTGAAGAAATTGCGAACGAAACTTTAAACTTATCTTATCTGAATTTTCGTCTTTTGTCGATCAAACCGCTCCGCTTCCACGAAATATTATCCTATTCACCCATGATCGGACACGATCGTCACCTCTTAGTACGTGGGTGACACATGTCACGCGAATGAGAAGGGTCAGGGGCACGTTCGTTTAATTTCCTCGGGCAAGTAGTTTTTTCACTTCGGCTATAAATACCCCTCTCCCTTCCTCACTTCATTGTTACTCCGCTCGACCTCACTCCCTCGCTCGAGCTCTCAAACCCTAGCGCCGCCGCTACTTCCATTGTCGCCGGTGGGGAAGATCTTCACTGCCTCAACCTCGTCGCCGCCGTACTCATGCCGGTCGGGGATTTCTTCACTCCATCACCGCCGTAGTTGTCTTCCTTAGCCATGTTAGGGCGTGGAAGATCTGAACTGACGAGCTTCAAATCTACACTTCACAGTTCATCGTGTTCTTCATCAAGGGTAATTAAAAGTTAATTTTACTCCCCTTGTTGATCCTGATGTTTCCTTCAAATCTTCAAAAAAGGTGTTTATTCCTCAACTCTTCACACACTAAACACCTCACATATCATCTGCTCTTGATTTGTTTCTCTAAGCAACATTTTTCTACAATATTCCTCAATTGTGTGGATTTTCAAATCTGTACAACTCTGGAACCTAAGTCAAAGAACGCTTAGTTAAATTCCTCAAGAGTCATCCGGTCAAATTCCTCAAACTTGTTCTTTTTTGCAAAAACTTCTGAGAACGCATATGACCTCTCCAAATTCTTCGCACCTATACTCTGTTCACAGGTACACATGTCTGCTGCTGAATCTCTAGGTTCTCATCAACTTAACTCATTTACACCATTCCTCGAAGAAAAGTTGCATACCTCTTCAGAGAACTCAATAGTTCAAAACCCTCAGCTGAAGAAAATGGCAGATGGCAAAAAACCTCAGAAGGGAGGCAAGAGACTGTAGGTTAACACTGCGTTTGAAATCCCTGAGGATATCTATGATGGATATTGCACACCTGATGAGGCCAAACATGGCAAGGAGACTAAAAATACGCACAAGGTGCGCATACAGAAGATAGAGAGGAGATGGGCACGTGAATGGAGGGAATATTGCTATGTCACTCAAAAATATATGAAGAAATTCGCTCTTCACCCTCCTTGCCCAGGACCTCCATTGGCACCTGGCCAAGAAGCTGATCCCACTAGCCTCAAGCACGGTGAGGACTATCCTGATGAATGGGCCACGCGTCAAGCTAAGTTGGCCAGAATAGCAAAAGAAGCAGTTAGGAAATTCATTGAAGATTCTGCAGTTGCTGCTACCACTGCTGAGGCCTCTGCTAGCAAGCCGAAGAAGGCCATGCAAAGAAGCCTGCACATGACCCTGCCACTCATGACCCTGCCGCAAATGCTTCTAAGAAAAATCCTCAAGGCACAGCTCCAAGGGTGATGACTGATTGTGAGCTTCTCCTCAGTCTTCACCAGATGTTCGATTGCAACCACAAATGGGTTAAGCGTCAGTTTGGTTCTATTCTTCACAACATGACTGCTACACACAATGCAGTGAAGAAAAACCATTACTACCACCATAATGTCTTCGGTCGCACCTAGGCTGTTTTGTCACATCTGTATGGTGAAGATGATCTGAATCAAATGGGTTTCAAGCAGGACTTTGAATGGTCTCAGCCTCCACCGGCGAAGAAATTCAAGAAGACTAAAGTTCCTTCCTTGGTAGCCAGCTCATATTCATCATAACGCGTGACAGATGAACATGAAGACTTGGACGACACTGCGGCATGCCCTACTTCAACAACCGACCCCAACAATACTGGCGCTCCTTCATCGACTCAGTGATGATATTCTTCTGGAGCGTTAGTCCTCATTTTTCGTCCCTTTTGGTCATTCAATGACAAAGGGGGAGAAATTTGAGTTAGTCTTCAAGCGGGTCTACTTATATGGGTGTTTTTTCGGAGTTACAACTCTCATTCTTTTAAAGACTTTGCTAGATCGAGTTGTAAACTTAAACCCGATGGTGGTCTGATACTTTTGTTGTCTTCTTCTGCATGCTGCATGCTTATTCCTCATATATGTTAATGCACGCATGCTGAATTACATCAGTCACCATATTTCATCTATATCTTGCAATAGGGGGAGATCTCCATGATTCTACTCTTCAAGTGTGCATTGCTTCAAAAGCTAATTCCTCAATATGCACATCTTCAGGGGGAGTTCTTTTATATCTTGCAATCAAATTCCTCAATATCAGTATTTACACTTCATATGTTTATCCCCGTTGAAAACTTAACCTATATTGTCATCAATCACCAAAAAGGGGGAGATTGTAAGTGCATCTAGTGCCCCTTAGTGATTTTGGTGTATTGAAGACTTATAGCTTAAGGGACTGATGCGTTTGTGAGTGTACATAGGTCTTTAAGTCTATGAGGAGTTTGATATTTACACAGAAAGTCGACCCCTAAAAATGAAGTTCTTTGACTGAAGACTTTGGATTTCTGAAGACTTTCTGAAGACTTTGAAAGTGAAGAAATTCGTGTGATCCTGAAGACTTGGTATTCATTCCTGGAACATGAAGCGTGAACACTTTTGTTTTCGTAGTTTCATTTTCTCTTTCTTGAGTCAGAGGAAACACCATACTGTTAAAGGGGGGTCGAGGAAATACTAAGGAGAAAATTCCATGTGATGCTCAACTCAAAATCCTACACCTACCAATCCCTTCGAGTGAAGCCATTGGAAATATCATACTGTTCAGTAAAATTTCTTCAGTGACAGAGACGAAGCTCTTCTGGTCTCTGAGGAATTTGTTATGACTGAGGAGTTAGCAATTCGCCTGTGCGAATTGCCTACAAGTGAGGAACATGATAGCCCTGAGGAATTTGTTAGTCAAATTTCCAACCATTGCTGTGCTATGCACCAGTTGTCTCAAAATATCCTTCCACCTAACGGTCATATCATTGAAGGGCATTTATGTCTTATCATGCCGGGATGCTCCCTAGGCTATAAATAGCCGCCCCTACAACCACTAGCTGGTTGGCTTCTCCGAGAGAAACTGGCACTTCTCATTTGAGAGCATTCCATCCTCTAAGGACTTTGAGAGAAAATCATCAAGTGACGAAAACCCAAACCCAAACACCTTCAAACCCAAAGTGATTGAGCATCACTGAAGAGATTGATCCTTCGTGGATTCGACACTTGTTACCTTTGAAGACTGTGCATCTTCTAGACGGTTAGGCGTCATGGTTTAGAGCATCGAAGAGGAAATTGTGGATCGCCGAGTGACAGAGTCTATGAAGGTGTGGTAGTCACCTAAAAACTTACCACGAGTGATTGGGCGAGGTCTGTGTGACATTAGCTCAAGGGGAATACGGTGAGGACTAAGTGTCCTGAGCTGCGTGTTCAGGACTGGGTGTCAGGGACTGTGTGTCCTCAGGTTTAAATACCTAGCCGCCCTAACCAGACGTACAACTGTCACAGGAGTTGAAACTGGTCTACCAAATCATTGTCTTCACCGAGCTAACTGGTTCTATTTCCTCAACCCTTCCATTTCCTCATTTCTGTGTTGTGTGCTTGTTCATATCTGTTTGAAGACTTTGACTGAAGACTTTCTCTATTTCCTCACCTCAATTTCTACAGCCTGTTTGTCTTAATTCTTTTTATCCTGTGTTTACGCTTTTTGTACTATGTGCTTGTTTTCATTTCATCATGAAGACCTTGCTCATGTTCTGTTATGTTTACTTCTGAGTAGTTATTCCACTTCAAGTAGTTCTTCTCTTAGGAATTTCCTCACCCTGAAATTCCTCAGTGAAGAATTCATAAAAATCGCCTATTCACCCCCCTCTAGTCGACTTAGCACACTTTCAAGACTACACACAAGTCGCCTCATACCTACACAAACAAATAAGAACCTTTCAACCAACAAGATAAAGGGGTTGTCAATCCCTTCACGGCCACTTGCAAAAGTGAGATTTGATAGAGATAATAAATATTTTTGGTATTTTTATCATATAGATTGAAAGATTGCAAAGTAAAAATAGATTGGAAACTTATATGATAAAAGATATACCCGGGGGCCATAGGTTTCACTAGTGGCTTCTCTCAAGATAGCATAAGTATTACAATGGATGAACAAATTACTATCGAGCAATTGATAGAAAAGTGCATAATTATGAGAATATCTAGGGATGATCATGTATATAGGCATCACGTCTGCGACAAGTAGACCGAAACGATTTTGCATCTACTACTATTACTCCACACATCGACCGCTATCCAGCATGCATCTAAAGTATTAAGTTCATAAGAAAAGAGTAACGCATTAAGCAAGATGACATGATGTAGAGGGATAAACTCAAGAAATATGATATAAACCCCATCTTTTTATCCTCGATGGCAACAATACAATACGTGCCTTGCTGCCCCTGCTGTCACTGGGAAAGGACACCGCAAGATTGAACCCGAAGCTAAGAACTTCTCTCATTGCAACAAATATCATTCTAGTAGGCCAAACAAACTGATAGTTCGAAGAGACTTGCAAAGATAATGAAACCATACATATAAGAATTCAGAGAAGAACCAAATATTGTTCATAGATAATCTTGATCATAAATCCACAATTCATCGGATCTCGACAAACACACCGCAAAAAGAGTTACATCAAATAGATCTTTAAAAAGATCGAGGAGAACTTTGTATTGAGATCCAAAGAGAATGAAGAGGCCATCTAGCTAATAACTATGGACCCGAAGGTCTAAGGTAAACTACACACACATCATTGGAGAGGCTATGGTGTTGATGTAGAAGCCCTCTGTCATCGATTCCCCCTTCGGCGATGCTCCGGAAAAGGCCCCAAGATGGGATCTCTTGGGTATAGAATGTTGCGGCAGTGGAAGTAGGGTTTCGTGGTGCTCTTGGATGTTTTCGGGGTATATGGGTATATATAGGAGGAAGAAGGTCGTTTGTTTCTTGACGTCTACTCCAAGTCCCCTGGGTCACATTTGTTCCAAAAATAACTCTCCAGATGGTCTCATTCCGTTTGGATTCCGGTTGATATTCCTTTTCTACGAAACATTGAAATAGGCAAAAAAATAGCAATTTTCTCTAGGCCTTGGGTTAGTAGGTTAGTCCCAAAAATGATATAAAGTGCTTAGTAAAGCCCATTAAACATCCAAAACAAATAATATAATAGCATGGAACAATCAAAAATTATAGATACATTGGATACGTATCACAACCCGACGTCTGGCCCATCTAGTGCGCCCTGAGAACGAGATATGTGCAGCTCCTAACGGGATTTGTCGGCACATTCGAGCGGTCTTGCTGGTCTTTTTTTACCATTGTCGAAATTTCTTGTAACCGGGATTCCGAGACTGATCGGGTCTTTCTGGTAGAAGGAATATCCTTCGTTGATCGTTAGAGCTTGTAATGGGCTAAGTTGGGACACCCCTGCAGGGTATAAACTTTCAAGAGCCATGCCCGCGTTTATGTGGCAGATGGGAATTTGGTAATATCTAGTTGTAGATAACTTGACACTTGACTTAATCAGAATGAATCAACTGCGTGTTTATGTTTGGGTTATCTTTGAATGTAAGTAGTTTCAGGATCACTTCTTGATCACTTATAGCTTCACGATCGTTGCGTTGCTTCTCATCTTACTCCTATTTGCATATGTTAGCTACCATATTTGCTTAGCGCTTGCTGCAGCTCCACCTCATTACCTTATCCTACCCATAAGCTTAAATAGACTTGACCTCGCGGATGTGAGATTGCTGAGTCGTCGTGACTCAGGGATACTTTCAAACAGTTGGAGGTGCCGATGATACCAGTGTAGGTGATGCTACCAAACTCAAGTGGGAGTTCGACGAGGACATTGGTCGTTACTATGTTTCGTTTCCTGATGATCAGTAGTGGAGCCCAATTGGGACGATCGGGCATCTAGCAGTTGGGTTATCTTATTTTTCATTTGGATTTGACCATAGCCGGTCTGTGTGTGTATTTGGATGATGTATGATTTTATTTATGTATTGT
Organism: Triticum dicoccoides; assembly: GCF_002162155.2. Lineage (NCBI taxonomy): Eukaryota > Viridiplantae > Streptophyta > Magnoliopsida > Poales > Poaceae > Triticum > Triticum dicoccoides. The sequence continues at coordinate 377,693,234 of NC_041386.1, forward strand.
GTGACGCGGCGAGTGTAAGCCAACTCTATTTATCCCCGTCTTCTTCACTACATGTTATGTTTGTGAAGATGACCCTTCTTGCGACAAAACCGCTATGCGGTTATGCCTCTAAGTCATGCCTCAACACATGGGAGCTATAGCCGCATCGTGGGTGTTACAGTTGGAAACGCTTGCTTTGAACCAGAAGTGATTCTCTGGGAAGGGCTAGCTACTGTCAATCTCGAGATGAACGCAGGACTGATCATCCAGGCTGAAGCGGCCTATGTCTGGACCCATATTGGGACTGTAGGGAAGCATAACATTATCCGAGGTATATATAAAGTTGCTTCTCATATATGGTAGTAACGTTGTGTCAACAGCAGCTAGATCCCCTTCCACCATCATTGGATAGTTTTGTCCAAGGAAGAGCGAGTTTCCTCCAAGACTTTCAACATTGAACCAGGGAGAAGGTGTTGTCACTAGTACACTAGTATCCATAACGAATTCCCTGCAACGGATGTTGGAATAGGTCCGGAGAGTGCGACCATGTGAGACAACACCTGCTTCCTTAGTAACAATAGCAGTGCCCTGTATAAAGACAAGAAGAGGTGATCCATCGGACTAAGTTGCCAGGCGCCACTGAGTATATGGGTCCTGGTCATCCTCATGCTCTTGATCATCAGCATCGTCATCTCCCCCTTGGTTATAAAATTTTTCAAGTATAGGTGGTGGAATGTTCACAGGAACTTGGAAACACAAGAAGGTTAATTAGTAAAGGGAAACTAGCCAATCTGCATGCATGTGGATGATACAATTATAATTACGATGGAAGACAAATGTACCGAAAGCATCAAGATTCCATGCAAAAACAGTGCCACGAGTGGTGGCAGCAAACACAAGACCTTCGTATTGAATTGCATCACAGTACTCATCCGTGTACAAAAATTGATTTTTGAGAAATATCCATCGAGGTGTGGAAGTAAGGAGAGCAACAAGCTTGTCGAACATAGCAACAACTTCAAAGTTCGTGTAATCCCAAGAGCGGTGGGGAACTCAACAAATTGCTATCTTCCGTAGATGACAGTCACCATGATCGTATTCGAACTCACATAGAATACCGGTGTACTCAACCTCTAGGCAGTCTGTGATTTTTGGAAGTGGAACCCGGTGACAAGTGTACACATTCACAAGTTCCCACTCACATTTGTACCCAATATAAACAACCCAATCTCCATTTGTGCCTGCCCAAGCCTTGCCCTTAGGTGATGGCATCTTAACATCACACGTATCATTATCAAGCGGCATCAACTTGCATAAGGCGAGGCTTCCCTCATCCCCGCACCAGTCAGCTGGGTCATGGTGAAGAAGATAGGGGAGATCAAACCGCTCCTGGACCCTTGGGTTCCTTGTAATGATGTTATTAGTTGAGTCGAGAATGGTCTTGAACGAACCTTCCATGCTAGCCGAGGTGATGACGTCGCACATATCAACGAGTTCCTCCACCACGTCATCTTTCAGATCGGGGTAAGAATAACGGGGTCGTTTCTGGCCCATTCCCTCCATGGAGAAGATGATCTAACAATGGTTGAAGGAAGGGTGAAGCAAATGGAGGGAGGAAGAGCGTGCGACAACATTTCCAAATCGAGAGGGAAAGGTGAAGAGGCAGTGGACGATTGCCAAGGTACAAGAAGAGGCTAGTGGGGAGCGAACGGTTGCCACAGTGGTCACACACTAACGATAAGGCTGAGTGAACTGCATGCCGTATATCGCACACACCTTGATCTGGCTGACCATTTATTTTGTGTTGGCTAATCACAAACAGTTCATCTAAGTGAACCGCATGCCGTATATCGCACACGCCTTGATCTGGCTGACCGTTTCTTTTGTGTTGCCTAATCACAAACAGTTCATCCGAGTGAACCGTATGTTGTACATCGCAAACACCTTCATCTGGCTAGCCGTTCCTTTGTGTTGCCTAATCACAAATAGTTCATCCGAGTGAACCGTATGCTATACATCGCACACACCTTCATCTGGCTGACCGTTTCTTTTATGTTGCCTAATCACAAACAGTTCATCCAAGTGAACCGTATTATGTACATCGCACACACCTTCATCTGGCTGCCTGTTTCTATTGTGTTCCCTATTCACAAATAGTTCATTCGAGTGAACTGTATGCTGTGTAGCGCACACACCTTCATCTGGCCGCCCATTTCTTTTGTTCCTCCTCATCGCAAATAGTTAATTGAACTGTACTGTATGCCCTGCAACGCACACATAACTAAAATCCAAACCATGTTTGATGCATCCGTCATCGCGAATCTTTTGCACCTTTTTGATGGGTTTTTACAACACCGTTTGCGATTATTGCATCACACACAATTTCGTCGAAGGGTCTCTGATCGTAGTGTCGCGTTAGCAGCATCATGCATTAGTGTCTTCCGACCACGCCCTTATCCCCTGGCCACGTATGTTGCATGCATCGCACAGGGTAGCTAACGGAGGCGCGTGGTGTGGGAGGGCACCAAGGCGCGGGCCCGGTCTTCTCGAGTTGGTGGAGGAGGGTGGTGGTCACTTGCTATAGGATCAGCTCACTCGTCCGACCCACCTATAAAAGGAGGGGCGGGGGAAGGGCGAAGTCATTCATTCTCTCTCCTGCATCCTCTACTTTCTACTAGTCATGCTGAAGAAGAGTGCCTGGGCCAGGCCCCGGGCAGTAGCTTAAGGCCGGTAGTGTTGAACACTTGTGCCGATGCTTATGGAGTGAGCCTGGTCCAAGCCTGGAGGAGGTGTGGTGGACGAGTTGTTCATGGCGCGGGAGATATCAAGCTTTCCCATTGCGGCGAAATGCTTGCCTTCCCTGCCATGGCCAGCCATCCGATGGGTAAGGTGGCGTCTCGGTTTGAACCATCGCCGCTCGTTAGCTTTGTGACTAGGTTCTTGGGGCCTCCAATGTTCGCCCAGAAGGCAGGGCTGGGGATCGTTGGTAATCCCAGCATTGCCCCTTTCGGTGAATCTGAGGCTGATATTGAAGGGAGGTGCGCCTTCCTGCGCATCAAGATGGGGAGCGGCGCGCCCTGAGCCCCCTGGCCATCTTGGTCTTCGGCAGCTTCTCCAGGAACGGTGCCAGGCTGGGGTCTTGGCGCTTCTTTGGAGTGGAGTTGAGGGAGAGAAAACAAGGGAAGGTAGAGAAGGCGAGTGACAGGGCATCAGGTCGGAGTACGTTGACGTTGATGCCTTCGCCCCCTACTGGCGTCCTGCCGCCTCATCTTTCCGCTTTTCCCCTCCTTTCCCGGCACCATCATCATGTAACACCCCGGATATGATCTACCCAATATGTACTCCAACTCTTGTCTCCGTTTCCGGCCTTAAGTTATTATCATGTCATCATGTGCATTGCATTTGCATACGTGTTCATCTCATGCATTCGAGCATTTTCCCCGTTGTCCGTTTTGCATTCTGACGCTTCGTTCTCCTCCGGTGGTCATTTCTACCTTTCTTTCGTGTGTGGGGATTAAACATTTCCGGATTGGACCGAGACTTGCCAAGCGGCCTTGGTTCACTACCGGTAGACCGCCTGTCAAGTTTCGTACCATTTGGACTTCGTTTGATACTCCAACGGTTAACCGAGGGACCGAAAAGGCCTCGTGTGTGTTGCAGCCCAACACCCCTCCAAGTTGGCCCAAAACCCACCAAAACCCTCTCCATCATCTAGAGCGTTTGATAACGATCGCATGGCCGAAAACCGCACCTCATTTGGACTCTCCTAGCTCCCTCTACTTATAAATATATGCCTTGCCTCCGAAAATCTCGCAGTCCAAACCCTAAAAATCGTCCCCTCCGCCGTCGGATGTGTCCGCACCCGCCGGACACGCCCGCGGCACCGCACCCAACCACCCAGGAGTCGCCACGTGGCCTCCCGCCTCCGTCCACCGCGCCGGCCCGCTCGGGCCCGAGGCTGGCCCCCGCGGCCCGGTCGTCGCGCGCCGCCGCCCGTCTCCTCCCGCCG
>NC_041386.1:377697526-377971450 GCF_002162155.2 Triticum dicoccoides
CGCCGCCTCCGCCGCCCAGTTCGTCACTGGCCGCCTCCGACCTCACAGCCCTCATCACCGGCGAGCCCCGGCAAGCGCGCTGCCCCGCCGCCTTGACGTCTGCGCCGGCCCCGCGCCTCCTCCGGCCTCCTCCTCGTTCCGGCCACCGCCCCGCAGCTCCGGCGAGCAGCTCCGGCCACCGTCCTGCCTTCGTCACCGGCGAGGTCCCGACGAACCTCGGGAGGCGTGCCCAATCCAGATCGGCTACAGGAAACCCTAGGTTGACTTCGGATTTTCCCTAAGTCCCCAGTTTGCATTATTTTTTAGGCAAGTTCATCATGTCATAACTTTGCACCCGTGCCTCCATTTTGGGCATATAGCATATCAAAATGTTCGTCTCAGAGAGCACATCATTTCATCTCATTGCATCATTTTCATTTGAGTTAATATTGATGGCCGTAATTCTGTTAGAAGAGGGCTACTTGAGATAATTGTTAGATCTGCTGCTCCATTTAGATATTTATCATTTTTGCCATGATTAATGTGTGCATGCTATGCCCATGAGCTCTACATGTGTTTTGTTAAGGGTTTTGCCATCTTTCCAGAGGTGCAACCCATTTATTTTTGTGATGTGTGTGGTGACTAGCACAAGCTTGCAAAGTGAGGCATTTTGTAATGCTGATTTCAGGGACTTAGCTTTTCCACTAAGTCCTTGAGCTGTTTATCTCATATGGCCATATGTTCATGTTGTTTCCTAGTGATCCATGCCTCTTTTGAGGATGATTAGTAAGGATGTTTTGTTAATATTTTAGTGCTCTATCCATCCATGTCTTTGTTTGCAATTATGGAGCACCCTAGCTTGAGTCAATCGAGCTCTACTTTTGTCATTTCGTGAATCTGGGCAGATTGTCTACTTGTTAGCGATTTTGCCGATGATGTTGTAGTTGATCCGCGCATGCTATGCTATTGTTCTTGCCATGTCTAGCTTGCATTTTGTGTTTTATTGATGGGTGTATGCTTAGCTTGTCATGACTTGCTCTGTGGTGAGTGCATCGAGCTCCTAAACATGCCTACTTGATATCTGTTTCAGCATGTTCCAGTTTTCACTAAGTCTGAGAACTGATTATGTTTTTGCCATGTTCACATGCTTGCAAATGTATTTTATGATCCCTTTTGGCTCAAGGTCACTAAGGTACTTTTGTTAAGATCTTTGAGTACCTCCATGCCATGCTTTACTTTGCCATGTTCGGGTCCTGTAGCATGTAGTTTTGTTGCTCCAAAGAGTGCTATCTGATCTGAAATTCCAAACAAGTGTTAATTTCACTAAGTCTGAAATCTGTTTGTCAAATGCATTTTTGCCATGCTTGTTTGAACCTGTTAATGGATGAATTGGCCGTAGCTCAGTGCTAGACTTTTGTTAAGCATCTTGAATGCATCCCTGCCATGTATTTTGATGCCATGTTTGGGTGCTGTAGCATGTTCATCTCGTTGCATTTAGATGGCTACTTCCTGTAAATCGCAGAACGTGGTCATATTTGAATTGCTTGCCATTTCCAAACCGTAACTCCGATTCCGACGTTCTTTATATCGTTTTCATCTCATCTTTCCAGTGGCACACTTGGACTTCCATGTTGACGCCAGGTTCATGCATTCCTTGTCACATCTTGCATATGCATCCCGCATCGCATCCCGCATAGCATACCATCCTTGCATCATATTGTTTGAGCCTTGCACGTGGTTGATTGTGTCCTTGTTGCTTGTTTGTCTTGTTTGGGTAGAGCCGGGAGACGAGTTTGCTAACGAGGAGCCCGTTGAGTTTGCTTTCAAGGATCCAGTCAACTCTGACAACTTTGCAGGCAAGATGATCATACCCTCGAAATCACTACTATCTTTGCTTTGCTAGATGCTCGCTCTTTTGCTATGCCTATGCTACGATGCCTACCACTTGCTTATCATGCCTCCCAAATTGCCATGTCAAACCTCTAACCGACCATGTCCTAGCAAACCATTGATTGGCTATGTTACCGCTTTGCTCAGCCCCTCTTATAGCGTTGCTAGTTGCAGGTGAAGATTGGAGACCGTTCCTTGTTGGAACATTATTTACTTGTTGGGATATCATTATATTGTCATGTTATCTTAATGCATCTATATACTTGGTAAAGGGTGGAAGGCTCGTCCTCTCGCCTAGTGTTTTGTTCCACTCTTGCCGCCCTAGTTTCCGTCATATCGGTGTTATGTTCCCGGATGTTTGCGTTCCTTACGCGGTTGGGTTATAATGGGAACCCCTTGATAGTTCACCTTGATTAAAGCATTTCCAGCAATGCCCAACCTTGGTCTTACCTTTTGCCACCTAGCATCTTTTTCCCTTGGGTTTCCGGAGCCCGTGGGTCATCTTATTTTAAACCCCCCCGGGCCAGTGCTCCTCTGAGTGTTGGTCCAACCGAGCGATGTCCGAGGCTACCAGGGGCAACTCTGGGCTGGCCTACCCGACGTCTGGCTCATCTGAGTGTGCCCTGAGAACGAGATATGTGCAGCTCCTATCGGGATTTGTCGGCACATTCGGGCAGTGTTGCTGGTCTTGTTTTAACCTGTCGAAGTGTCTTGAAGAACCTAGATACCGAGTCTGATCGGAACGTCTCGGGAGGAGGTCTATTCCTTCGTTGACCGTGAGAGCTTGTCATGGACTAAGTTGGGACTCCCCTGCAGGGATTTGAACTTTCCAAAGCCGTGCCCGCTGTTATGGGAAGATGGGAATTTGTTAATGTCTGGTTGTAGATAACTTGAACCTTAACTTAATTAAAATGAATCAACAGTGTGAGTTACCATGATGGTCTCTTCTCGGCGGAGTCCGGGAAGTGAACACGGTGTTGGAGTAATGCTTGCGCAGGTTATCCTCTAGTTTGTCGTTCGTGCTTTGCCTCCTCTTCTCGCTCTCTTTTGCGAACAGGTTAGCCACCATATATGCTAGTCGCTTGCTGCAGCTCCACATATTTTACCTTGCCTTACCTATAAGCTTAAATAGTCTTGATCGCGAGGGTGCGAGATTGCTGAGTCCCTGTGGCTCACAGATTACTTCCAAACCAGATGCAGGGCCTGATGATTCCGCTCCAGGTGACGTGCTTGAGCTCAAGTGGGAGTTCGACGAGGACTCTCAACGATAGTACGTGTCTTTCCCTGATGATCAGTAGTGGTGCCTAGTTGGGGGTGATCGGGACCGTGTCGGGCCATGAGTGTTTGGATGTTGTAATGCTATTTATGTACTTGTGTGACGTGGCGAGTGTAAGCCAACTATGTATCTCCCCTTTATTATTTATATTACATGGGATGTTGTGAAGATTGCCAAACTTGCGACATTGTTTTCAATGCGGTTATGTCTCTATGTCGTGCCTCGACACGTGGGAGCTATAGCCGCATCGAGGGTGTTACAAGTTGGTAATCAGAGCCTTCCCCGACCTTAGGAGCCCCATTGCTTGATCATTATTAGCGGCCGAGTTGTGTCTAGAAAAATGTTTTGAGTCATTTAGGAATTATATATCGGAGACTTTAGGAATTCTTTTTACTTCCCAGTCTCCTCATCGCTCTGGTAAGGAATCCTGACGTAGAGTTTTGACTCTTCTCTTCTCAAATTTCACTAAAAAAATTTTAGGATCACGCGGGTATCTTGGAATCGTTCCGATGGTTTTATGACGAGAACATTGTCTTGGTGCCTCCTGTCAGGGGTTTTGTGGAAGTGTCCCGGGGAGTTGAGCTCTGAGGTGTTGTCGTCATAATTTTATCGTTGCAGTTCTGGAATACCTGAGTTTAGTACGCCGACATCGAAAATCTCTTTTATGCAGATCGTTGGTGAGATAACCTCGATGCGACCCAGTACTGGGGCGGGAGTTTGGGAGTATCGCCATAACTTGTAGTAACGGATGCTTTTCGAAGGTTGAGGTAGATGGTTTCTGAAGTTTTTCTCGGTTATGTGTTGAAGGATGGATACAGCTGGATGTAGGATTTGCTAGATTTGGTTCAGATAGTATGCTTCCCCTATATCCCCAACACCTGATTGCATAACCGGAAAGGTTCGGGAGATTCATAGGTGGGAATTCTTGTAGCTCTAGGTTCAGAAGCTCGCCCGCTTTGCTAAGCAGGACGTACCTGATGAGAAGAGCATGATATACCAGTTCAGGGGTGGTCTCAGAGAAGAAATCCAGCTCGCTCTTGTTCTCTTTGAGCCCTTGAGGTATGATGATTTCTACAACATGGCACTGAAGCAAGAGGCCACTCAACTGAGGTGTGATGCTTCCAAGAAGTGAGTCAGAGATGCTACTCCTTCTTCCTCTACTCAAGTGGCCAAGCAGCAGAAGTATTGGCTTCCTCCTCCTCCGTTCCGTCAGCCGTATCAGCAGAAGAGCAAAGGTGGCAGTGGATCTTCCCACCCACCCAACCCTGGCTTTCAAAACAAGACTTCATCTCAAGCTCCAAGATCAAGTGCTCCGTATCACCGTCCGCTTTCTGAGGTCACGTGCAACAAGTGTCAACAGAAGGGCCACTATGCCAACAAGTGTTTCAACTAGAGGCGTCTTCCTCCTCCTCCTCCTGTCAGATCGGCAAGTACAGCTATGGTCAAGCATAAAAACGAGTCCGCCAAGGTCAACTTGATGAATGCAGCTCAGGAAGAGGAATCGTCAGATGTCATCATGGGTAACCTTCCTGTTAACGATATTCCTGCCAAAGTTCTTTTTGACACTGGTGCATCGTATTGTTTCATCTCGAGACCATTTGTTTCTAAGCATGAGTTGCTTTTACAAGATTTGCCTAGACAGTTATCTGTTGTTTCTCCGGGTAAATTCATGAATGCAAGCGCTATGGCCCCAGATGTTACTATCACGTTGGGTGATTACAAGTTTCTCTCTTCTCCGGTGGTTCTTGGTAACTCGGATATTGATCTTATTCTCGGGATGGATTGGCTTTCTAAGCACAAGGCGCATCTTGATTGTGCAGCCAGGCAGATTCAATTGACTCATTCGTCTGAGGATGTAATTGTCTTTGCCACTCGTGATGATACCATCCGTCTGTTTTCTCTCAATGAGAAGGGTGAACTGGATGCTATCTCGCAAATTCCACTCATTTGCGAATATCAAGACGTCTTTCCAGAAGAGCTTCCAGGAATGCCTCCGCACCGACCAGTTGAATTCGTCATCGATCTTGAGCCTGGCACGGAACCTGTGTGCAAGCGTCCTTACAAGCTCGGACCTGAAGAGTTGAAGGAAATGAAGAAGCAACTTGATATTCAAGAGAGAATGGGTCTCATCCGGCCTAGTTCTTCTCCGTGGGGTTGTGGTGTTCTTTTTGTGAAGAAGAAGGATGGAACGGACCGACTTTGTGTTGATTACCGTCCATTGAACAAGAAGACCATCAAGAACAAATACCCACTTCCCAACATCAACGAGCTGTTCGAACAACTCAAAGGTGCCCAAGTATTCTCCAAGCTTGATCTCCGTATGGGTTATCATCAGATTCGAATCCGTGAGCAAGATATTCCCAAGACGGCTTTTAGGACAAGCTATGGTTCATATGAATACACTATCATGTCTTTTGGCCTCGTCAACGCTCCTCCGACGTTCTCTCGCATGATGAACTTCATCTTCAACGCCTACACCAATGACTTCATTTTGGTCTATCTCGATGACATTCTGGTTTTCTCGAAGAACAAGGAAGATCATGCCAAGCACTTGCGTTTGGTACTCGATAAGCTCAGGGAACACCAGTTCTACGCCAAGTTCTCCAAGTGCGAATTTTGGCTCGATGAGGTTCTTTACCTTGGACATATCATCTCTGCCAAGGGCATTGCGGTGAATCCTGAGAAGGTGTCTGCAATTGTGAATTGGGAACCTCCTCAGAACGTGAAGCAACTCCGTAGCTTCCTCAGTCTCGCAAGCTACTGCCGAAGATTCGTTGAAAACTTTTCTAAGATCGCGAAGCCTCTCTCAAATCTTCTCCAGAAGCACGTCAAGTATGTTTGGTCTCCGGAGTGTGACATTGCTTTCAACACTTTGAAAGAGAAATTGATCACTGCTCTAGTTCTGACTCCGCCTGATGAATCCAAGCCGTATGAGGTCTTTTGTGATGCCTCTCTCCAAGGTCTTGGCGCAGTGTTGATGAAAGAGAAGAAAGTTGTTGCTTATACCTCTCGCCAGTTGAAGCCCAATGAGAAGAACTACCCCACTCATGATCTCGAGTTGGCGGCAGTTGTGCATGCTCTTTTGACTTGGAGACATCTCTTATTGGGAAGAAAAGTGGACATCTTCACTGACCACAAGAGTCTCAAGTACATCTTCACTCAGCCTAATCTCAACCTCAGGCAAACTCGATGGGTCGAAATGATTCAAGAGTATAATCCGAGTATCGAGTATACTCCAGGCAAGGCCAATGTGATTGCTGACGCATTGAGCAGGAAAGCTTATTGCAACAGTCTGATTCCCAAGCCTTATCAACCCGAGCTTTGTGAAGCTTTCCGCAAACTTAATCTGCAAGTTGTTCCTCAAGGTTTCCTCGCCAACCTTCAAGTCTCTCCTACCTTGGAAGACCAGATTCGCCAAGCTCAGCTTCTTGATGCTATGGTGAAAAAGGTGAAGATTGGGATTGCCAAGAGTCAACCCAAGTACAAGTGCTACCGCCTTGATGACAAGGATACTCTCTTCTTCGAGGATCGTATTGTTGTGCCCAAAGGTGAACTTCGTAAAGTGATCATGAACAAGGCTCACAATTCTCTCCTCTCCATCCACCCTGGGAGCACGAAGATGTATCAGGACCTCAAGCAGGCTTATTGGTGGACTCGAATGAAGCGCGAGATTGCTCAATTCGTGAATGAGTGTGATGTCTGCAGAAGAGTGAAGGCAGAACACCAAAGGCCAGCTGGTCTCCTCCAACTTCTTGCCGTTCCAGAATGGAAGTTTGACCACATTGAGATGGACTTCGTGACTGGCTTTCCAAAGTCCAAGCGTGGCAATGATGCTATATTCGTTGTCATCGACAAACTCACCAAAGTGGCTCACTTTCTGCCTATCAAAGAGTCAATCACTGCAGTTCTATTGGCGGAACTCTATACCTCTCGGATTGTCTCTCTGCACGGTATCCCACAAGTGATCTCTTCAGACCGTGGCAGCATCTTTACCTCCAAGTTTTGGGATTCTTTTCAGAAGGCCATGGGCACCAATATCCGTTTCACCACAGCTTTCCATCCTCAAACTAGCGGTCAAGTCGAGCGTGTCAACCAGATTCTTGAAGATACGCTCAGGGCTTGTGTGATCTCCTTCGGCATGAAGTGGGAGGATTGTCTTCCTTATGCTGAATTCTCCTACAACAACAATTTTCAAGAAAGTTCGGGCAAGGCCCCATTTGAAATTCTGTATGGCAGGAAGTGCCGTACCCCTCTCAACTGGTCCAAAACCGGTGAACGTCAGCTTCTCAGAAATGACTTAATCACAGAGGCAGAGGAAATGTGCAAAGTCATTCGAGATAACCTCAAAGCAGTCCAATCCCGCCAGAAGAGCTACTATGATAGTAAGCACCGTGATTTGGCTTTCGAGATCGGAGATCATGTTTACCTCCATGTCTCTCCAATGAAAGGTACTCGTCGCTTCGGTATCAAAGGGAAGCTTTCCCCTAGATACGTGGGACATTTCAAGATTGTCAGCAAGAGAGGCTATCTCGCCTATCAACTCGAGCTTCCTTCAAACTTTGCAAATGTTCATGATGTGTTCCATGTCTCTCAGCTCCGAAAGTGCTTCAACACTCCTGACCGCACCGTCAACTTCGAGGACATTGAGCTCTAAGAAGATCTCTCTTATCGTGAGCACCCAGTTGCTATTCTTGAAGAGATTGAACGCAAGACTCGCAACAAGTCAATCAAATTCCTCAAAGTCAAGTGGTCACACCATTCCGACCGTGAAGCTACCTGGGAACACGAGGATCACCTCCATTCTGAATACCCGGCGTTCTTTCAGTCCTAGATCTCGGGACGAGATCCTTTCGTAGTGGTGGAGTGTTGTAACACCCCGGATATGATTTACCCAATATGTACTCCAACTCTTGCTGTTTCCGGCCTTAAGTTATTTTATTTTCTCGGGTTCGGATTTTTGTCTCCGTGTGTTATTCTCGTTGACATGCATCTCATATCATGTCATCATGTGCATTGCATTTCCATACGTGTTCATCTCATGCATTCGAGCATTTTCCCCGTTGTCCGTTTTGCATTCCGGCGCTTCGTTCTCCTCCGGTGGTCATTTCTACCTTTATTTCGTGTGTGGGGATTAAACATTTCCGGATTGGACCGAGACTTTCCAAGCGGCCTTGGTTCACTACCGGTAGACCGCCTGTCAAGTTTCGTACCATTTGGACTTCGTTTGATACTCCAACGGTTAACCGAGGGACCGAAAAGGCCTTGTGTGTGTTGCAGCCCAACACCCCTCCAAGTTGGCCGAAAACCCACCAAAACCCTCCATCATCTAGAGCGTTCGATCACGATCGCGTGGCCGAAAACCGCACCTCATTTGGACTCTGCTAGCTCCCTCTACCTATAAATATATGCCCCCCTCCGAAAATCTCGCAGTCCAAACCCTAAAAATCGTCCCCTCGGCCGTCGGACGTGTCCGCACCCACCGGACACGCCCGCGCCGCCGCGCCCAACCACCCAGGAGTCGTCACGTGGCCTCCCGCCTCCGTCCACCGCACCGGACCGCTCGGGCCCGAGGTTGGCCCCCGCGGCCCGGTCGCCACGCGCCGCCGCCTGTCTCCTCCCGCCGCCTGCCCGCGCCCGAAGGTCTCCACCTCCGCCGCCCAGTTCATCACTGGCCGCCTCCGACCTCGCTGCCCTCGTCACCGGCGAGCCCCGGCAAGCGCACTTCCCCGCCACCTTGACGTCCGCGCCGGCCCCGCTCCTCCTTCGGCCTCCTCCTCATTCCGGCCACCGCCCCGCAGCTCCGACGAGCAGCTCCGGGCACCGTCCTTCCTTCATCGCGGGCAAGGTCCCGACAAACCTCGGGAGGCGTGCCCGATCCAAATCGGCTACAGGAAACCCTAGGTTGACTTCGGATTTTCCCTAAGTCCCCAGTTTGCATTATTTTTTAGGCAACTTCATCATGTCATAACTTTGCACCCGTGGCTCCGTTTTGGGCATATAGCATATTAAAATGTTCTCCTCAGAGAGCACATCATTTCATCTCATTGCATCATTTTCATTTGAGTTCATCTTGATGGCCGAAATGCTGTTAGAATAGGGCTACTTGAGATAATTGTCAGATCAGCTGCTCCATTTAGATATTTGTCATTTTTGCCATGATTAATGTGTGCATGCTATGCCCATGAACTCTACATGTGTTTTGTTAAGGGTTTTGCCATCTTTCCAGAGGTGCAACCCATGTATTTTTGTGATATGTGTGGTGACTAGCACAAGCTTGCAAAGTGAGGCATTTGGTAATGCTGATTTCAGGGACTTAGCTGTTTATCTCATATGGCCATATGTTCATGTTGTTTCCTAGTGATCCGTGCCTCTTTTGAGGATGATCAATAAGGATGTTTTGTTAATCTTGTAGTGATCTATCCATCCATTTCTTTGTTTGCAATTATGGAGCACCCTAGCTTGAGTCAATCGACCTCTACTTTTGTCATTTCGTGAATATGGGCAGATTGTCTACTTGCTAGCGATTTTGCCGATGATGTTGTAGTTGATCCGAGGATGCTATGCTATTGTTCTTGCCATGTCTAGCTTGCATTTTGTGTATTCTTGATGGGTGTATGCTTAGCTTGTAATGACTTGCTCTGTGGTGAGTGCATCGAGCTTGTAAATATGCCTACTTGATATCTGTTTCAGCATGTTCCAGTTTTCACCAAGTCTGAGAACTGATTATGTTTTTGCCATGTTCACATGCTTGCAAATGTATTTTCTGATCCCTTTCGGCTCAAGGTCACTAAGGGACTTTTGTTAAGCTCTTTGAGTAGCTCCATGCCATGCTTTACTTTGCCATGTTCAGGTCCTGTAGCATGTAGTTTTGTTGCTCCGAAGAGTGCTATCTGATCTGAAATTCCAGACAAATGTTAATTTCACTAAGTCTGAAATCTGTTTGTCAAATGCATTTTTGCCATGCTTGTTTGAACCTGTTAATGGATGAATTGGCTGTAGCTCAGTGCTAGACTTTTGTTAAGCATTTTTGCCATGCTTGTTTGAACCTGTTAATGGATGTATTTTGATGCCATGTTTGGGTGCTGTAGCATGTTCATCTCGTTGCATTTAGATGGCTACTTCCTGTAAATCGCAGAACGTGGTCACAATTGAATTGCTTGCCATTGCCAAACCATAACTCCGATTCCGACGTTCTTTATATCATTTTCAAGCGATTTAATCTCATCTTTCCAGTGGCACACTTGGATTTCCAAGTTGACGCAAGGTTCATGCATTCCTTGTCACATCTTGCATATGCATCCCGCATCGCATCCCGCATAGCATACCATCCTTGCATCATATTGTTTGAGCCTTGCACGTGGTTGATTGTGTCCTTGTTGCTTGTTTGTCTTGTTTGGGTAGAGACGAGAGACGAGTTTGCTAACGAGGAGCCCGTTGAGTTTGCTTTCGAGGATCCAGTCAACTCTGACAACTTTGCAGGCAACATGATCATACCCTCGAAATCACTACTATCTTTGCTTTGCTAGATGCTCGCTCTTTTGCTATGCATATGCTACGATGCCTACCACTTGCTTATCATGCCTCCCAAATTGCCATGTCAAACCTCTAACCCACCATGTCCTAGCAAACCATTGATTGGCTATGTTACCGCTTTGCTCAGCCCCTCTTATAGCGTTGCTAGTTGCAGGTGAAGATTGGAGACCGTTCCTTGTTGGAACATTATTTACTTGTTGGGATATCATTATATTGCCATGTTATCTTAATGCATCTATATACTTGGTAAAGGGTGGAAGGCTCGGCCTCTCGCCTAGTGTTTTGTTCCACTCTTGCCGCCCTAGTTTCCATCATATCGGTGTTATGTTCCCGGATGTTTGCGTTCCTTACGTGGTTGGGTTATAATGGGAACCCCTTGATATTTCGCCTTGATTAAAGCTTTTCCAGCAATGCCCAACCTTGGTCTTACCTTTTGCCACCTAGCCTCTTTTTCCCTTGGGTTTCCGGAGCCCGTGGGTCATCTTATTTTAAACCCCACCGGGACAGTGCTCCTCTGAGTGTTGGTCCAACTGAGCGATGTCCGAGGCTACCAGGGGCAACTCTGGGCTGGCCTACCCGATGTTTGGCTCATCTGAGTGTGCCCTGAGAACGAGATATGTACAGCTCCTATCGGGATTTGTCGGCACATTCGGGCGGTGTTGCTGGTCTTGTTTTAACCTGTCGAAGTGTCTTGAAGAACCGAGATACCGAGTCTGATCGGAATGTCTCGAGAGGAGTTCTATTCCTTAGTTAACCATGAGAGCTTGTCATGGGATAAGTTGGGACTCCCCTGCAGGGATTTGAACTTTTGAAAGCCGTGTCTGCGGTTATGGGCAGATGGGAATTTGTTAATATCCGATTGTAGATAACTTGAACCTTAACTTAATTAAAATGAATCAACAGTGTGAGTTACCGTGATGGTCTCTTCTCGGCAGAGTCCGGGAAGTGAACACGGTGTTGGAGTAATGCTTGCGCAGGTTATCCTCTAGTTTCTCGTTCGCGCTTTGCCTCCTCTTCTCGCTCTCTTTTGCGAACAGGTTAGCCACCATATATGCTAGTCGCTTGCTGCAGCTCCACATATTTTACCTTGCCTTACCTATAAGCTTAAATAGTCTTGATCGCGAGGGTGCGAGATTGCTGAGTCCCTGTGGCTCACAGGTTACTTCCAAACCAGATGCAGGGCCTGATGATTCCGCTCCAGGTGACGCGCTTGAGCTCAAGTGGGAGTTCGACGAGGACTCTCAACGATACTACGTGTCTTTCCCTGATGATCAGTAGTGGTGCCTAGTTGGGGGTGATCGGGACCGTGTCGCATGTTGGGTTATCTTTTATTTTGGCACCGTAGTCGGGCCATGAGTGTTTGGATGTTGTAATGCTATTTATGTACTTGTGTGACGTGGCGAGTGTAAGCCAACTATGTATCTCCCCTTTATTATTTATATTACATGGGATGTTGTGAAGATTGCCTAACTTGCGACATTGCTTTCAATGCGGTTATGTCTCTAAGTCGTGCCTCGACACGTGGGAGCTATAGCCGCATCGAGGGCGTTACACATCACCAGCTTCTTTGGGTGATAGCCGTGGAGGCATGTTCCCTTTGTGCCTTTGCCTCCCCTCCAGCAATCTTCCTGTTGAGCTTTGGTGGATGACTCCACTTGTGCCTAAGGCTGGGCTTCTTGTTGGTCCTGGAGGTGGTGAGCAGGGGACCGCCGAGCTGCTCCTCTTGCCCCTCCTTTGCAGCCTCGCCTCTCCCGATCTTGTTAGGCCGCGTCTGGTAGGCCGTGAGGAGACCATGATGGGCTCCTGCTTGGGTACTTCCCCTATTCCTCTTCTCTTCCCACCGCAATACCTTTCGTAGGGAAAACAAAAAGAGGATATTACAGGGCACTTACCTTTTTTTCAATCTTAAATCTATAGGCTCTTGTCAAATTTTAGTTCAAATGATGTAATCTCTTGAGTCCATGTTTGTGTTCTGTAAGGTCTGTACTTGCTGTGTCAGCATATTTAATGAAAAATATGAACCTTTCCGGGGACTCGCGCAAGTATATGTCCATACAGAGGTAGGGTGCCTCTTTATCTTTAAATAAATGAATTTGCCTCGGCAGGCTATCCTGCCGGTACCATCTATTTTGCTGTCGAGGAACCAAGCCTACCGGACATAAATAAGGGACCAGCTGTCGGTGTCAAAACCGGTGGATCTCGGGTAGGGGGTCCCAAACTATGCGTCTGAGGTTGATGGTAACAGGAGACAGGGAACACAATGTTTACCCAGGTTCGGGCCCTCTCGATGCAGGTAAAACCCTACGTCCTGCTAGATTAATATTGATGAGTATGGGGGTTACAAGAGTTGATCTACCACAAGATTGTAATGGCTAAAACCCTAGAAGTCTAGCCTATCAGATTATGATTATTCTCTGTCTCTACGGACTAAACCCTCCGGTTTATATAGACACCGGAGGGGACCAGGGTTGTACAAAGTCGGTTACAGAGAAGGAAATCTTCATATTGGGATGCCAAGCTTGCCTTCCACACCAATGGGAGTCCCATCCGGACACGGATGGGAGTCTTCGGTCTTGCATCTTCACAGTACATCAGTCCGGCCCACATACCATAGTCCGAACGCCCGAGGACCCCCTCATCCAGGACTCCCTTAGTAGCCCCTGAACCAGGCTTCAATGACGAGGTGTCTGGCGCGTAAATTTTCTTCGGCATTGCAAGGCAGGTTGCTTCTCCAAGCACTCCAACACAGTCTTCGGACGCAACGAGCGTATCCAGCTCTATAAAACAAATACCACACACCACCGCAAAGGAAACAATATTTAGCGAGTCAAATCTGCTGACAATTTTTCTGTGACATGATATCACGTCACCACCTAGTTATTATATCGAACCTTTTTTTTCTTCGCTCGCCATTCCACGTTCCAAGACACGGTTTCATTAGCACGTCTTGTCGAAGCAGATAACGTGTCCCCTTATTGCGGGATTCTCATCAACACAGGTGTGGGTATTCCAACCGTCTGGTTGGCTTGATTCCTTAAGAATAGGCAGGTTCCAAGGTCGAGGAAGAGGTGTTTGATATTTATTGCCTTTATAAATGGACTAGTGCCCGTATGGCTTCTTTACGCCAACCCTTTCCTCATTCTCTCCAACCTCAAGCTCCAGCGCCCAAGGTTTCGATTGTTTCAAGCTTCCCGGTCATGGCCGCCCCTAGTCCTCAAGGTCGGTGGGTGCCTGTCTCCATCATAGAGGAGGACATCACGAAGCTCCGGGCAGCCAGATACCCTACCGCGGAAATCCCCCACAGGCTTCCTGCTCAAGGGAAGGTTATTCCTACTCCTAGATCCAGCGAGAGGGTCGTATTCATCTCCCACTTCCTACAAGGGCTAGGTTTCGCCCTCCACCCCTTTGTTCGAGGGCTTATCTTCTATTACGGGCTAGATTTTCACGATCTAACTCAGGACTCCTTCCTTCACATCTCGGCTTTTATTATCACGTGCGAAGCTTTCCTCCGTATTCCCCCACACTTTGGCTTATGGCTTAGGACTTTTAATGTGAAGCCGAAGGTAGTTGACGGGGGACAAGCAGAGTGTGGTGGTGCTACAGTGGGCAAACTTGTCAACGCTCCCTGGCGAAAAGGATCCTTCATAGAATGTTCCGACTTATGGCAACGGGAATGGTTTTACATCACTGAACCCCGTGGCACCAAGTGGGCAGCTATACCTGCGTTCCGATCTAGCCCTCCAATTCAACTCGCCTCATGGGTTAATAAGGGGTTGGACTGGGGATCAACTGATGAAGTGCATACTCTACAGAGCCGCATCCGGAGTCTCCTTGAGAAGAACACCGAACTCATCGACGTGATTCAAGTAATGCTAGTCGGCCAGGTCCTCCCGTGCCAAAGACGGCCCCTCTGTATGTGGGAGTTTAATCCATAAGGACCACAAACCCTTCAGCACTTCTTCGGTGCGACGCATAGAGGAATGTGGAACTTAATTTTTGGGAAATGAAAACAGTGGCCAGATACTACAGAGGACATCAGCCTCGACTACAACCATCTGGATACCTCGGTAAGCACTCGATTGTCGAACACTGCTTGGACACGCATCTCATAATAAGATGCTAAGAAAACCATCTTCTTCCAGGGCTGGATAAAGAAGGCGGAGCGAATCAGGTGTTCGGCTCCTCTTCCCAAAGATCCAGCTAGTCCCATACTAGAAAGGATGCTGGTCCCGGCGCCATACCAGGCGCCAGTGGAAGTGGAGAATGAGAAGAGTGGGGGATCCAAAGGCGGCTTCCATCCTAGAGGCAAACCACACACTATGTCCGGGGAGACTAGGGATCCCTCTTCTAAAGACAAAAGGGAAGGAGAAGCTGACATCCCTTCTTCCTATGGTAAGAAAAGGTCCACCTCCGAGAGTTGGGAGGTAAGGGCTCCTAACCGGGGCAAAACGCCCCTGTTGGGCGGTTCAGGCTCGGAAGGTGTTATTGTCGCACAATCCCTTCGTAAGGACAAACCTTTAGCCGAATTGTAAGTGAACAAAGATATTTTAAACATACCCCATTCCTTTTTCTCTTTGCAAAGGTAACATCTAGAATATGCATTTTGTAGTCTGGCACACGGTCTTCCTCAACAATCCTCCTCCTCGGGGGACCTTTTACCAGAGATGATGGAAAGCGAAACGCCTCCACAAGCTTCCTGCCCAACAGGGCGGGCGATCTCGAGGTGTCATCCCGGAGGGTCTCTCCCGATCGGGGGATAATAGAGCCAGCGCCCCAAGGTGAAGCTTCGGTCGCCCAAAGTCCGAAGTGTGGGGTCCCCACAAGGGTTAACAATAAAGGCTCTGGACTATCCGGTTTACAGCCAGAGATGACTCTAGGGTCGAGTAAACATACCCTGTTGAAGGGGGTCCATATTGCCACAGCTACTTCCAGGAATCCGAATGCGCCGGATACACTGACGGATATGTTACAGTGTTCGTCAATCTCAGATGATCATCAGACCTTGATGGGTATGGTGGTTGAAAGGATTCTGTCTGCGAAAAGAGGATTGAATGAATCCTTCATGAGCCTGCTAAGAGGCTTTGAGGTATGTAATGTTAAATTTTTGATTGTGCTTTCTACGCAAAAATGCACCTATGTGTAGATAGTAGCCCCAGAGACTCTGGTTGGACCCCAAAGGTAGGCAATAAGAGGATCGAAAAAGATGTCCTCAGGTAATAATCTACTGATTGGAAACATAGGCTGTTACCTCCATGACGAATGCCCAAGCTACGGAGGTTGCAGGTCTGGAGCATAAGCTTGATGTGGCGGATCAAGACATCACACTTATTAACATGCGACTCGACGAGGCGCAAGGTATGTGTTAGAATATGTATAGTAACACATGCACAAAGCTAGAATTATGTTCTGAGACATGCGTATCTGCAGATGGTGCTGCCGCGGTTGAGACCCTTCGGGCTGAACTTGCCCGAGCCAAGGAGCAAGCCCGGATGAGTAATGTGGCTGGCAAGAAGGCAGCTCATGAGTTAGAAGTCGGACAGGGCGCGCAGCGCTAGTGTGAGCAGAGAATGGCCACTATGGCACGCGAGCTGAAGGAAGCCACTGTCCGGTGCGTATTCCTCAAGAAGGATAACAAGGCCAAAACAACCAATCTTGACAAGGCATTACAAGAGGCAAGAGAAGCACGATCTGAGTCTAGAGCGGCTTAGGAATAGA
Source organism: Triticum dicoccoides (assembly GCF_002162155.2). Taxonomy (NCBI): domain Eukaryota; kingdom Viridiplantae; phylum Streptophyta; class Magnoliopsida; order Poales; family Poaceae; genus Triticum; species Triticum dicoccoides. The sequence continues at coordinate 377,713,920 of NC_041386.1, forward strand.
TCCGACAAGCTAGGGAGATAGCGGCCGGTAAGCCTTTCTTATTACAAACTAAGTTTGGCGATCCGAAGTATGCCCTCTTAATTAAATATGGAGCTCCCCAGGGGCCTTTTCGGACTTGCCGAAGAGTGCCTACGATGCGGCGCAGTTTTACGAAGCGCAGGAAGGGCATGCAACAAAGAAAATTTTTTGGTCACAATTTGGCACGCTGAAGCGCCCACTGTTACTGAACGAATAAATGGCCCAGTGGGCTGAGCTCCACAAGATATCCAGCTCTGCCATGCAGGACATCGTAATCAAGTTGTGGCCAACTGAGCCAATTCCAAAGAGTTATTTCGGTTTGGTACAGCGACTAAGTGATGTGGTCCTGCGTATCGACGCTGTTAAGTGGTCCACGTGCATTGAAGATGCACGGATGGCCCTTGCCCGTGTGAAGACGTACTGGGCGAAGATGAAGGTCACCGATGTTGTAGCGAAAAGTCCACCGAGGGCAAGGAGCATCACACACCAGAGTATTATTTTGAGGATGCCTTAGAGGGTGCCCACTTGATAGAGGGTCAGTGCTCGAAAGAGATGATGTTCGAGTGAAATGTGTTGAGATTGCAAAAACAATATTATTATATTAAGATTATGCCTAGAAGTTGTGGCTCCTCCTGTGCGGTCGTTCGTGTATAATCTGAAAGTTTTCTAGTCGTCGGCTTCAGCCCCTCGCATAAAACATGGGGGTGTTCAAAAAGCACTTGATCACTCTTGATCCAACGTATTGGTCCGTGAAGGAGGTGTCAATGCGATGAACTAGGCAATCGGACTATATGGCTTTAGCACTTTCACTTAGCCATAGGAGTTTGACAGTGGGTCTACGATATAGCCCCTGGTATGTACGCAGTCCTCCGAATACGGTGCATTACATGAGTGACCTGAAGACCGGTCCTTCGTGCAATACAGGAGGAATCGCGAAAGATTCTAATAAGTCATCGAGTGGTTGAACAACTCTCGCCGCATCATGACAGTCAGTTTTTGGATTTCTCTACTAGGTGCTCATCCGGATAAACCAGGACACAATCGCAGTAGTTCTCCCTTTACTACCCGAGCCGATATAGCGGAACATAAGGTAGTAAGCACAGGAGCCGAGCAACCCAACTATTGACCAAAGACATGATTCGGAGCTAATGCATGTAAGGCCAAACTCGCGACACCGAAGTGTGCTATAAAGCAGTTCACACTTGTCGGCAATTCACTTGTTCCCACATCGACCCCTGGCAACCCGTGCCGAGGTGCGAGTGTGAAACAACCGGAAAAATTCAGCTTTTTGAGGAAAAAGCGAATACTGGGTATGGATTATGTTCACTGGGATGTGATCGATAGTTCAATTGCCATTTTAGAAATAATAATTCCACGACCCAGGCTATTTGACATGCTGGTGGTCGAAGGCTGAGGGAGAAGGCATTTTTACAGGCTCAAAATAGAGAGTGCGGTCTACAACATTATTTGGACCTCCTGTCACACGTCTGCGCCGCCTTGCCTCGGTTAAAGGATTCCTTTAATAGGAACAACCTTGGGGTAAGTGTATGAAGCCGAACTCCGAAAGAGTCTATGAGATGACCAATATTTTGCGTCACCTGTGGTAAGATAAAAAGGAATAGTTAGAAATGAAAAGGAGGAAATGGGGGTGCTTGTAGTCTTTCCCGTATTGTGCCTTCGCCGATGGCCAGGATATTTTAAGTGCATAATTATGCATGCACGGTATAAACTTCACGTGATTCTGAGCCGAACGACGTAGGCTGGACTGCCAATCCTGCTCCGAGATAGTTTGGTTCCATTTAATGGGAACCGACGGCTTAAGGGCCGATGAATTGTGCGGCTTGACGAGGCCGTGTTGTGCTTCGGCTGTAATGGCCGTAGTGCAATACCCTGTACGGCAGGAGTGCACCGTATTTCCGTTTACTATTATGACGCCGCATGGACCGAGCATTTTAAGTTTTGCGAGGGTGTAGAGTACGACCGCATTGAATTGAGCAAAAGCGGCATGCCCCATTACCTCGTGGTAGTCACTGTGGACCGGGGCAATATCAGAGGTCAATCCCTCGCTTCAGAAGTTGTTTGGCGAACCGAAAACGACTTCCAGTGTGACAGAGCTCATGCAGTGAGCTTCCACGCCGGGTACTACTCCCTTGAGGATTGTTGTGGTAAGTTTGATTCTAGAAGGATCAATGCCCATTTTGTGGACAATGTCTTGGTACAGTAGATTAAGGCTACTGCCGCCGTCCATAAGGACTTTCGTGAGATGGAACCCATCAATAACTGGATCAATGATCAGAGCTACCGATCCTTCGGGATGGGTATGTCTAATTTTTTTGGGGAACCCGCTCTATGCCGTATGTGTCTCGTAGTGCGCGAGTGTGCTCCCTTGTAGGGGTGGGCGTCGCATATATCATATTTACGGTTTTCCCATCGGGGGGGGGGGGTATTGCTTTCGAACCCCGGTATTCGGCTGGCGAGTCTCTTCGTCATCACTGTCACTGGGCGGCCCCTTCCCCTTGTGTTCGGCGTTTAGCTTGCCAGCTTGTTTGAAGACCCAGCATCTTCGGTTAGTATGAGTGGCTGGTTTATCAGGGGTGCCATGAATCTGGCAGGGCCGATCCAATATCTGATCGAGGTTGGATGGTCCATCTCTATTTGCCTTGGATGCCTTTTTCCGTTTACCGGGCTTGGAGCCACTGAATCCGGCATTAACTGTTGTGTCTTGCGTTATTTCGTCATTATTACGATGCTTGTGTTTATTGTGTCGTGGCTTTCCGTTGCCGTCTCAGAATTCGGAAGTGCCCGGGTCGCTAGCATCGTTGCTCCTACAAGCGATCCACATGTCTTCTCCCACGCAAAAGCGGGTCACTAGAGCGGTAAGGGCTGTCATGGATTTTGTCTTCTCTTGACGAGGTGGCGAGTGAGCCTTTCATCCCAAACGTTGTATTTGAAGGCCGCAAGGGCTTTGGCATCTGGACAATCAACAATTTGGTTATTTCTAATTAAGAACATAGTCCAGAGTTTTCTGGCTGACTCTCCAAGCTGCTGGATGATGTGACTTAAGTCATGGGCATCTGGTGGGGCGGACATATGTACCTTGGAAGTTATCGTGAAAGGTGTCTTCCAGGTCTTCCCAACTGCCAATGGAGTTCTTTGGAAGGCTGTTTAACCAGTGTCGAGCTGGTCCCTTTAGTTTTAGTGGTAGATATTTAATGGCATGGAGATCATCGCCGTGGGCCATGTGGATATGGAGAAGAAAGTCCTCAATCCATAGCGCGGGATATGTTGTTCCATCGTATGATTCAATGTTTATGGGTTTAAAACCTTCTGGGGATTCGTGGTCCATTACTTCGTTAGTGAAGCAAAGTGGGTGAGCGGCGCCTCTATAACGGGCCACGTCGTGACGTAGCTCAGATAGAGTGGGTCTGCGGTTCTCGGCCCGGGAGTGAGTATGGCTATTGCGTTCGGCTAGATAGCCGCTATCGCATGTCGGGCATGTCCCCGTGATCCATAGATTGGTCTACTCTGACCAGCTCTACCATCCGAGTCCTGCCGTAGGTCATATGTGTGTCCCCGAGCTGTTTTATGTTCGGCTTGAGTTGCCGCTTGATTCCAGCCGCATGCTGGTCGGTCAGCCGCATTGCACAATGATGATACAGGCTCCAGTGCCTCATCATTGACCTGAGGTAGTAGTTTGTGTTTTGGGTAACTTTTGGCTAGGCGTTGTAGGTCGTATTTGTCGGGTGGTAGGTGCGACATATGCCAACGGGTGGCTTATCATTGTGGGAGCCAGTAAGACGCCGTCGGTGCCTGGAAACGGGATGAGGCGAAGACCTGCACGCCGGCGAATCTTACCCAGCTTCAGGGCTCTCCCTGGAGATAACACCCCTACTGCTGCTCTGTGGGGTCTCCGCATGGTCACTAGATGAACAAGTAGCTACACGGTGCTCCTTGAGCTGTTTGGTGAGAGGAGGAAGAAGGGCACGGCTTGCTCTCTTCTCCTCCCTATGTGGTGTCTGAAACTAGCAGGGATTGATCTCTTTTTGCATGGATGCCCCGGGGGTTTTATATAGGCCTACCCCCCGGGGGTACAATGGTAATCCGGCTGGGCACGGGGCCCAGCTATCTATGTCTTCGCTCTCCGGCTTCTGCGCCGGCTGCTGGGTCCCGCCGGCTGGTGGGTTCCGCTGGCTGCGGGCTCCTTGGTCGACAGGCAGGCCCCACTGTCCAGGGCCTTGTCGGTGGCTGGTTACTGTTCCTCAATACTGGTGATGAGGGCTTCGCCGAAGTGGGCGTGGCTACAGTGCCGCCGTCCGGCTGGTGATCGCTGTAGCCTCACCGCGTCTCATCTCCTTAATGGGGCGTCTCCTTCGAGGGAGGTGGCAAGCCGGCTGTGGGGAGCCGGCTCTATCTTGGGGCGACTGGGGTGGTCTGGCCGCCTTCGGGTGTCTCTCTGCCCGAAGGGGCCCACCGCCCATGGTCCATACTAGTAGCCCATCGTGGATGACATCAGGGTCAACGTGGCAACAGTGCTGCGCCGGACGGGTCATGGCCACCCGTACGGCGTACTATGCCAAGCGTGCTCCAGGATTCGGGGGTGGCAGGCTTCACTGTAGCCACGCCCCGTCACATCGCCATGATATGGATGCAGACTTCGAGGGTACGATCTTGACCGCTTTATGGGAGCCGGCTTCTTGGAGTCGGCCTTCTCGCGGCCGGCTTCTCGGAGCCGGCCCTCCCGCGGCTTCTCTTCATGAGGGCTGAAGTCGGGCCGCCTTCCGATAGTCGGCAAGGGGAAGGTGGCCCTGTGTCTTGGATTCTTGAGGGCCAAAGTCGGCTCGTAATCTTTTCAGAAGGGCCAGGGGGGCCGGCCAGACTACCCATGGTTATTTACTCTGAAAGTAGTCCCCGAAGCTGATCGAGCTTCGAGGCTGACAAAGGGACGAGAAGCTAGGTCAGCTTCCTATCCCGTGGGGCATGCTTTGCTCATGCGCGCCATCTTCGGAAAAGCCCCATTTCTCGTAAGCGGGAACGCGGGCCACGTAGCGAGGAAATCCTGCCAATGCACGCGCGCGACGGGACGCCACCGCAGGCCCGGGCCCGCCACTCGCAGGCCTTGGTCCGAGTGTGGATCTTCTGCGGCCCACATGGACCGCTCGCCTTCCCGCGGCGGTTTTATTCTGCCATCAAGGCACAATAATCGCGGGACGTGGGGGAGTGGGCGCAGTTGATCCCAACGTTCCCCCACGCCGCGCCTCCTCGGCTCCGCCGCGCGGTCTATAAGTAGGAGGAGGAGGGGGAGCGGCAGAGGCTCGCGCGCTCTTCCTCACTCCGCCCCCTCTCGCCCTCCTTCTTCTCCACTTCGCCGCAGCAACTCTTTGCCGTGCCGTTCCGCCGTCGCTTCGTCTTGCTCCCCGTTGCATCGCTCCCATGGCGCTGTCGAGCTCGTGGGATGGCTCCAACGTCCACGAGGACCACATCGACTTCCTCCGCCGAACGCGGCGTCTGCCCGGCGAGAACCTTGTGCGGGTTCATCAAGCGCCGGCGAGGGAGATTTTGCCGGCACCGGAGGAGGGCGAGCAGGTGATCTTCCGCTCGCACTGCCTGTGTGGCTTCGGCCTCCCGGCGAGCGGATTCCTTCAAGCCTTCCTCGAGTTCTACCACCTCGAGCCGCATCACCTCACGCCCAACGCGGTGATGCTGCTGTCGGCCTTCGTCACCTTGTGCGAGGGCTTTCTTGGAGTTCTCCCCACGCTCGAGATCTGGGGGGAGTTCTTCCAAAGCAAGCTCGGCACCATCGTCACGGGCGTGCCCGCCCCCTGCGGAGCCTTCATTGCCATGAGGCGGGCGAGCGAGAACAAACCGTTCCCGTCCATTCCGCTGATCCAGTTGGTGAAGCTTTGGCAGAAGTCTTATTTCTACGTGAAGAACATCGCCCAGCAAGGCGACTACGTCAACCTGCCGGATTACGTAGCCGGCCTGCCGGTTGGGAGGCAACCTTCGTGGAGCTACCGGGCCAGGTTGCTGTCTCTGGCCGGGAACGCAGCCGTCTCCCGGCTTCGGGTGATGATCCAGTCGGAGGGCCTGACCGGAGCCGACTTGGGGGCCGCCTTCATGGAGCGCCGGGTTCTTCCGCTCCAAGGCCGGCCTCATATGGTCTGCCAAATGAGCGGCCGCTTCGACCCGTGCCGGCTGAGCACCAGGGAGATGCCTCACGCAGAGGTGTCTTACATGGTGAATTATGTCTCCAACTGCAAGCTCGCCGAGGATTGGCGATACGGCAAGGAGCCATATTCCCGCGCCAACCCTCTGCCTGTCATAAGTTCTTTCTTCTTTTCTTCCTTTTTGTAGCCGGCCTCATGATAGCTGACTTTTGATCAATTGGTTTGCCTTTTGCAGAACCCTCTTCTCCCGCCGACAGCCGGGGCCGCGGGGGTAGAGCGCCAGCTCCTCCCCGACCGCACGGTGGACGGTGCCGATGATCCGGACCTGGGAGCGGGCGCTATGGAAGACGCCATCATGGGGGAAGGCGACAAGGACGGAGGCGCGGGACTCGGGGCCAGCTTCAAGGACTGGCCGGATGACGACGAGGTCGAAGTCGCCCCGCACCGCCAGCCGGCGCCCGATCATCAAGGCGCGGGCTCGTCTGCCGTGCCGGCTGCCCGTGGCGGCGCGCAGAAGACCCGGGCCGCGTCGACCTTCTTCGGCAGCTGGCTGAAAAAATCCAAGGTCTCCATGGCGGCGACCAAGCGGGATGAGGCGGCCGCGAAGGCGGCCCTCTTCCGCAAGGCGGTGAAGCAGCCGCAGGCGATCTCTGCGTAAGTCGTTGAATGTCTTGCGTATATATTTTTTGTCTTCTTCGTCCGAAACTCTTCTAAATCTTTCCTTTCTTGCCGGACAAGGCGTCGCTTTCTCTCGAGCGAGGTCCTGGCGGCTCCCTAGTCGGGCCGACTGGGGGGTCCTCAAGCTCCCGCCACGTGGATCCCCGCGCCGACCTTAAAGAGGCCACGGAGCGGAACGCGCGGGAGGCGCGGGAGGAGCGGGAGGCAGCGGAGCGAAGGACTGCCCAGGCGACGAAGGAGCAGGCCGACGCGGCGGCTAAGGCCCGGGCGAAGGTGTCAGTCGCGGAGACGGAGGCGGAGGCCTCGCACAACCAGCCTCCGCTGCTCGTTGTTCCCCTCCGCGCCGTGGCCCCCGACGTTCCCGTGCCCTCGTCGGAGGAGGTCGACCAGGGCCCGCTGGTGATGGAGAGGCGGGAGGACCCCGTGATCTTCGTGGAGGGGGCATCACAGACGGCGCCGACTGGAGCGGGCCAAAGCGGCCAATCAGCTGCGGCGCCAGAGCAGCCGTCCAGGGGCGAGCCGGCGGCAGGGGCCGGCCTCGAGGTGCAGCCGGCATTGCGCCTGCGCGCAGGGGGTGGCACCTCCGCGCCGGAACCGCACCAAGCAGCGGGCGCCAGCCAGACGGCGGAGGCCCTGGAGACGGCCAGCGTCAGCATGTCCGAGTGGACTCCCAGCGGGGGGACGGGAGAGCTAAACGCGGCGGCCCAGGAGGTCCGGAACCGGCTTCAAGCTCAGGCCGCCTCGCTGCAGCAATACACTCAAGAGTTTCTCTCGATGCGAGCTGTCATCCGGGTGAGTCTTCTATCCTTGGTTATTTTGCTCTTTCTATTTCCTCCGTGGGGGCGCGTCAACGCACCCACTGGGTGTTGTCCCCGAGTTCCGAGTCGGTTGCTGCGCAGGCGGCTCGGAACTTACTAGGTCCTGTCAACCATCTTATACCCGCCTCCTATCTGTTCTTTCAGGAGTATCATAACCTTTGCGCTGCTGCCTTCAACTCCCAGGCTCAGGAGCTGGCCGGAAAACCAAAGACCTGATCAGTAGCCGGAGTGCGTACTTGGTTTCGTTCATCTCCTGTGGGGGCGCGTCAGCACGCCCACTGGGTGTAGTCCCCGAGATTCGGGCCGACTGCTGAGCAGTCATGTTAGATCTTCCCTGACGACTTCACCTTATTGGTTTTCTTTTGTCTTTCGTGCTCGCAGAAGCCAATGCCGACTTTAGGGGGCAGCTCAGCGAGGCGCAGGCCACCCTTCATGCCAAGGAAACTGAGTATGACGCCTTGCTCCTGGAGCGTGACCGCCTGGCCAAGGAGCTGACTGACCAGGAGGAGAGCCACAAGGCGGCCCTGAAGAAGGCACAGGATAACGAAGCCGCCCTGAAGGCCGAGTTCAAGACCGAAGCGACGGGCTGAGCTGAGACCAGGCAAGTGCTGAATGAAGGCTTCGGCTGTATTGAGGATTTGATCGACGGTAAGCCGCCTTCCTCGCTCCTTGCATGCCCCTTGCCGCCGGATTTGTGTTCTGACTTGTGCTGCTTTTTATTCTCTGTGCAGACTACTTTCCCGGCTACTCCGTCTTCGCTGCCCAAACCATCGAGGCCCACCGCGAAGCGCGCCGTCAGGCGGGGGCCGACATCACGCTGGACGCGAGTCGGACGCTTGAGGAGCAACTCTTGGCGGTCCAAGCATGGCTGCAGCCGGCTCATCGTATGCTCCGCCGCCTCCAGCGCGCCGGGGCGCAGGTGTTGGCCGCCCTCTGGCCAAGCGAGACGATTCCCCGCACCCCGAGTCGGACTGCCGACTGGCTGGAAGTTGCGGTTGGCCGCTTCGAGGCTTGGAAAGCATCGGCGGCCCGGCATGGAGCTGGGCGGGTGTTGGAGTTCGTCCGAGCTTGGTATCCCGGGCTCAACCTGGACCAGCTGCGCACCTGGCGGCTGGAGGCCGACGAAGAGCTGGAGGAGGTGCGGCCGGCTATCACTCAGCGCGCTTCGACGATCGCCGAGTGTACTGACATCAGCGTCTTCGCTCCTGAGATCAATGACAACGGCGTTGCCCAGCCGGAGGAGTGGTTCGGGCTGGACTCGGCAGCGGGTGAAGACTCGGCAGAGGAGATCGCCTCCAGTGATGAAGGCGAAGACGACGAAGGAGAGGAGGGCGAAGATGTTGAGTCGGCCAGTGAAGCGGCCAGCCAGCCTCAGCCTGATCGTGCCTCCAGTAACAAGGCGCCTGCTAGCACGCCCTCTGCGGGAGGCGGTGATCATGCCGAGGTTCGCCAACCGGCCACTCCTCCAGCCGGTACTGCCGTCTCCACCGACCTGCCCGACTCGCCAGTCGCTCCCTTGGCTTAGTGTGCCGTCCTTGTTTTTTCCTGCTTGTTGCCTTTTGAACAACTTTATTAAACTTGCGCAGTTCCACCCACTGGGGGTGTATTCGAACTATATTGAATGCTGGCCTTTTGAAGGTCTTTTATGTAAATATTATTGCGTGTTTGGTTTCCATTCATGTATGCTTTTTATCCTTAGGCTGTTTCCTTTGCCGCCTTCCCCTTCTGGGAAGGCAAGTACTCGAGCTTTCTTAGATTGTAGCGAGGTGAATGGAAGCCGGAAGGCCGGCTACTCTGGTGCCGGTCGGCGATGGGAGAAAAACCGGCTTTTGTTATATTAGTCCGTTTTTCGTGTGGGCACCCGTTCCTGCCCCTAACTCTTGCCAGCCGAACAGCCGGTTCTTCAAACTGCGACTTTTGGCAAGAGAAGGCTTGGGAGCCGGCACACTACTTGTCTGACTACGGGGAGGACTTCTAATATAACTCCAGGCGGCCAGTCCCCGGGCCGACTAGTCGAACCCGGTGCCGTACGGAAAAAAGTAAATGCAATGACAAGGCCATAAGCATGATACTTTTCATTCATAGACAAAAGATGGCAGTCCCCGAGCTCTCCTCGGGGGGCCTATTGTCTCGTACTTAGTACAAAAGTTAGCGTGATACATACTGCATTTCAACTGTAAAACCTTCGGACGAGGTTGGCATTCCATGGTCGTTCTGACTCCTTGCCGGAGTCATCTTTCTTTCGTGCCTTCGGCTTCTGTGCGTCAATCAGGTAGTAGGAGTCGTTGCCTAAGGCTCTGCTAATGACGAAGCGGCCCTCCCAAGGGGCCGAGAGCTTGTGCTGGCTGGCTGTTCGCTGGATCAGCCGGAGCACAAGATCGCCCTCTTGGAAGGATCTTGGCTTGACCTTCCGGCTGTGGTAGCGGCGCAGGCCCTGCTGATAGATGGCGGACCGTCTGAGGGCTAACAGTCGGCCTTCTTCCAGCAGGTCGACGCTGTCTTCTCGTGCTTCCTTGTCCTCGGCTTCCATGTACATGGTTACCCGAGGTGAGTCGAACTCGGTGTCAGTTGGGATGACCGCCTCGGCACCATATACGAGGAAGAAAGGAGTGAAGCCGGTTGACTTGTTTGGTGTAGTGCGCAGACTCCAAAGGATAGCCGGCAGCTCATCAAGCCAATAGCCGGCTGAACGCTCCAGTGGTACGATTAGTCGGGGCTTGATGCCAGAGAGGATGAGGCCGTTGGCTCGCTCGACCTGGCCGTTTGACTGCGGATGGGCGACAAACGCTAGGTCCAACCGGATGCCTTGCGTCGCGCAAAAATGTGCCAAGGCTCCCTTGGCGAAATTCGTGCCATTGTCGGTGATGATGCTGTGTGGCACGCCGTACCGAGTTGTTATATCTGCAATAGATGTCACGGCAGTCGGCCCATTCAGCTTCTTGATTGGCTTTGCCTCAATCCATTTGGTGAATTTGTCCACGGCGACAAGCAGATGTGTCATGCCGCCGCGCGCCGTCTTGAATGGGCCCACCATGTCCAGTCCCCAAACGGCGAAGGGCCAAGTGAGGGGAATGGTCTTGAGTGCTAAAGCCGGCATGTGTTGCTTGGAGCTGAAGAGTTGGCACCCTTTGCAATGTTTAACTAATTTCTTGGCGTCATCCAAAGCAGTCAGCCAAAAGAAACCATGGCGGAAGGCTTTGGCGATGAGTGATCTTGAGGCCGCATGGTGGCCGCATTCTCCTTGGTGGATGTCTCTGAGGATTGCAATGCCCTTCTCTTGCTCAACGCATCGCTGGAGGACTCCAGTGACACTGCGCTTGACAAGTTCTCTGTTGACGATTGTGTATGCTCTAGCTCGGCGTTGGACTTGTCTTGCCTCTACTTCGTCAGCCGGCAGATCTTCATTTATTAGGAAGTTGAGGATGGATTGAGCCCATAACGGAGCTGTGACTTCTTCTATTGCCACAACGGCTACTGCGACCAGGGCGGGCGGGCTAGGCGGTGAAATGCTGGAGTCGGCCGCCGCCTGTTGTGTTGGTGTAGTCTCCGGGCCGACTACCGCAGTCCCCGAGCCGGTTGAGGCAGTCCCCGGGTCGGGCGTAACTACGGAAGTCCCCGAGCCGCCTGCTAATACCCCCTGGCCGACTATCGAAGTCCCCAGGTCACCTGCTTGGTTCTTCGAGCCGGCTGCGTCGGGGTCAGGCGGCACGAAGATGGAATCGGACTCTGGAGACGGTTTGATAGTGTTGGGGAACGTAGCAGAAATTCAAAATTTTCCTACGTGTCACCAAGATCTATCTATGGAGAGACCAGCAACGAGGGGAAGGAGAGTGCATCTACATACCCTTGTAGATCGCTAAGCGGAAGCGTTCAAGTGAACATGGTTGATGGAGTCGTACTCGTCGTGATTCAAATCACCGATGATCCTAGTGCTGAACGGACGGCACCTACGCGTTCAACACATGTACAGCCCGGTGACGTCTCCCATGCCTTGATCCAGCAAGGAGAGAGGGAGAGGTTGAGGAAGACTCCATCCAGCAGCAGCACAACGGCGTGGTGGTGGTGGAGGAGCGTGGCAATCCTGCAGGGCTTCGCCAAGCACCACGGGAGAGGAGAAGGACTTGGGAGAAGGGGAGGGCTGCACCAAAGGCAAAGGTCAGAAGTCCTCCATCTCCCCCACTATATATAGGAATAAGGGAGAGGGGGGAGGTGCAGCCTTGGCCCTTCCTCCAAGGAAGGGTGGGGCTAGGGAGGAGTCCCTCCTCCCTAAGGCACCTCGGAGGTGCCTTCCCCTTTTAGGACTCTTCCTTTCCTTATCCCTTTGGCGCATGGGCCTCTTGGGGCTGGTACCCTTGGCCCATATAGGCCAAGGCGCACCCTCTACAGCCCATGTGCCCCCCCGGGGCAGGTGGCCCCACCCGGTGGACCCCCGGGACCCTTCCAGTGGTCCCGGTATAATACCGGTGACCCCGAAACTTGTCCGGTGACCAAAACAGGACTTCCCATATATAAATCTTTACCTCCGGACCATTCCGGAACTCCTGGTTACGTCCGGGATATCATCCGGGACTCCGAACAACATTCGGTAACCACATACAAACTTCCTTTATAACCCTAGCGTCATCGAACCTTAAGTGTGTAGACCCTACGGGTTCGGGAACCATGCAGACATGACCGAGACGTTCTCCGGTCAATAACCAATAGCGGGATCTGGATACCCATGTTGGCTCCCACATGTTCCACGATGATCTCATCGGATGAACCACGATGTCAAGGACTTAATCAATCCCGTATACAATTCCCTTTGTCTATCGGTACGATACTTGCCCGAGATTCGATCGTCGGTATCCCGATACCTGGTTCAATCTCGTTACCGGCAAGTCTCTTTACTCGTTCTGTAACACATCATCCCGTGATCAACTCCTTGATAACATTGTGCACATTATGATGATGTCCTATCGAGTGGGCCCAGAGATACCTCTCCGTCACATGGAGTAACAAATCCCAGTCTCGATTCGTGCCAACCCAACAGACACTTTCGGAGATACCCGTAGTGTACCTTTATAGCCACCCAGTTACGTTGTGACGTTTGGCACACCCAAAGCACTCCTACGGTATCCGGGAGTTGCACAATCTCATGGTCTAAGGAAATGATACTTGACATTAGAAAAGCTTTAGCATACGAACTACACGATCTAGTGCTATGCTTAGGATTGGGTCCTGTCCATCACATCATTCTCCTAATGATGTGATCCCGTTATCAATGACATCCAATGTCCATGGTCAGGAAACCGTAACCATCTATTGATCAACGAGCTAGTCAACTAGAGGCTTACTAGGGACATGGTGTTGTCTATGTATCCACACATGTATCTGAGTTTCCTATCAATACAATTCTAGCATGGATAATAAACGATTATCATGAACAAGGAAATATAATAATAATAAATTTATCATTGCCTCTAGGGCATATTTCCAACAGTCTCCCACTTGCACTAGAGTCAATAATCTAGTTCACATCGCCATGTGATTAACACTCATAGGTCACATCTCCATGTGACCAACATCCAAAGAGTTTACTAGAGTCAATAATCTAGTTCACATCACTATGTGATTAACACTCAATGAGTTCTGGGTTTGATCATGTTGCTTGTGAGAGAGGTTTTAGTCAACGGGTCTGAACCTTTCAGATCCGTGTGTGCTTTACAAATCTCTATGTCATCTCCTAGATGTAGCTACCACGTTCTATTTGGAGCTATTCCAAATAACTGTTCTACTTGGAGCTATTCTAAATTGTTGCTCCATTATACGTATCCGGTATCTCTATTCAGAGCTATCCGGATAGGTGTCAAGCTTGCATCGACGTAACCCTTTACGACGAACTCTTTTACCACCTCCATAATCGAGAAAATTCCTTAGTCCACTAGCTACTAAGGAAAACTTTGACCGCTGTCCTGTGATCCATTCTTGGATCACTCTTGTACCCCTTGACTGACTCATGGCAAGGCACATTTCAGGTGCGGTACACAGCATGGCATACTGTAGAGCCTATGTCTTAAGCATAGGGGACGACCTTCGTCCTTTCTCTCTATTCTGCCATGGTCGAGCTTTAAGTCTTAACTTCATACCTTACAACTCAGGCAAGAACTCCTTCTTTGACTGATCCATCTTGAACACCTTCAAGACCATGTCAAGGTATGTGCTCATTTGAAAGTACCATTAAGCGTTTTGATCTATCCTTATAGATCTTGATGCTCAATGTTCAAGTAGCTTAATCTAGGCTTTCCATTGAAAATCACTTTCCAAATAACCATATATGCTTTCCAGAAATTCTACGTCATTTCTGATCCATAATATGTCAACAACATATACTCATCAGAAATTCTATAGTGCTCCCACTCACTTCTTTGGAAATACAAGTTTCTCATAAACTTTGTATAAACCCAAAATCTTTGATCATCTCATCAAAGCATACATTCCAACGCCGAGATGCTTACTCCAGTCCTTAGAAGGATTGCTAGAGCTTTGCATACTTATTAGCATCTTTTAGGATTGACAAAACCTTCGGTTGTATCACATACAACCTTTCCTCAAGAAAATCATCGAGGAAACAATGTTTTGACATTCTATCTGCAAGATTTCATAAATAATGCAGTAACTGCTAACATAATTCCAACAGACTTTCAGCATCGCTACATGTGAGAAAGTCTCATCGTAGTCAACTCCTTGAACTTGTCGGGAAACATCTTAACGACAAGTCGAGCTTTCTTAATGGTGACATTTACCATCATCGTCCGTCTTCCTTTTAAAATCCATATGTACCTAACAGCCTTACGACCATCAAGTAGTTCTTCCAAAGTCTACACTTTGTTTTCATACATGGATCCTCTCTCGGATTTTATGGCCTTGAGCCATTTAACGGAATCCGGGCCCACCATTGCTTCTTCATAGCTCGTAGGTTCATTGTTGTCTAGCAACACGACTTCCAAGACAAGATTACGTACCACTCTGAAGTAGTATGCATCCTTGTCATCCCACGAGGTTTGGTAGTGACTTGATCTGAAGTTTCATGATCACTATCATAAGCTTCCATTTCAATTGGTGTAGGTGCCACAGGAACAACTCCCTGTGCCCTGTCACACACTAGTTGAAGAGACGGTTCAATAACCTCATCAAGTCTCCACCATCCTCCCACTCAATTCTTTCGAGAGAAACTTTTCCTCGAGAAAGGACCCGATTCTAGAAACAATCCCTTATTGCTTTCGAATCTGAGACAGGAGGTATACCCAACTGTTTTGGGTGTCCTATGAACATGTATTTATCCGCTTTGGGTTCGAGCTTATCAGCCTGAAACTTTTTCACATAAGCGTCGCAGCCCCAAACTTTTAAGAAATGACAGCTTAGGTTTCTCTAAACCATAGTTCATACGGTGTCATCTCATCGGAATTACATGGTGCCCCTTTTAAAGTGAATGTGGTTGTCTCTAATGCCTACCCCATAAACTATCGCGGTAATTCGATAAGAGACATCATGGTATGCATCATATCCAATAGGATGCATTCATGATGTTCGGACACACCATCACACTATGGTGTTCCAGGCTGTATTAATTGTGAAACAATTTCCACAATGTCTTAATTCTGTGCCAAACTCGTAATTCAGATATTCATCTCTATGATCATATCATAGATATTTTATCCTCTTGTCACGACGATCTTTCAACTTCACCCTGAAATTACTTGAACCTTTCAATAATTCAGACTCGTGATTCATCAAGTAAATATACTCAACATCTACTCAAATCATCTATGAAGTAGGAACATAACGATATCCACTACATGCCTCAGCAATCATTGGACTGCACACATCAAAATGTATTACTTCCAGCAAGTTGCTTTCTGGTTCCATTTTATTGAAACCGAGGCTTTCAGTCATCTTGCCCATGTGGTATGATTTGCATGTCTCAAGTGATTCAAAATCAAGTGAGTCCAAACGGTCCATTTGCATGGAGTTTCTTCATGCATATACACCAATAGACATGGTTCGCATGTCTCAAACTTTTCAAAAATGAGTGAGTCCAAAGATCCATCAACATGGAGCTTCTTCATGCGTTTTGTACCGATATGACTTACGTGGCAGTGCCACAATTAGGTGGTACTATCTTATATCTTTTGGCATGAACATGTGTATCACTATGATCGAGATTCAATAAACCATTAATTTTAGGTGTAAGACCATTGAAGGTATTATTCAAATAAACAGAATAACCATTATTCTCCTTAAATGAATAATCGTATTGCGATAGACATAATCCAATCATGTCTATGCCCAACGCAAACACCAAATAACAATTATTTAGGTTTAACACCAATCTCGATGGTAGAGGGAGCGTGCGATGCTTGATCATATCAACATTGGAAATACTTCCAACACATATCGTCAGCTCACCTTTAGCTAGTCTCTGTTTATTCCGTAGCTTTTTATTTCGATTTACTGACACTTAGCAACTGAACCGGTATCTAATACCCTGGTGCTACTAGGAGTACTAGTAAAGTACACATTAACATCCAATATACTTCTATCGACCTTGCCAGCCTTCTTATCTACCAAGTATCTAGGGTAATTCTGCTCCAGTGGCTGTTCCCTTTATTACAGAAGCACTTAGTCTCGGTTTGGGTTCAACCTTGGGTTTCTTCACTAGAGCAGCAGCTGATTTGCCGTTTCATGAAGCATCCCTTTTTTTTTGCCCTTGCCCTTCTTGAAACTAGTGGTTTCACCAACCATCAACAATTGATGCTCCTTCTTGATCTCTACTTTTGTAGTGTCAAACATCACGAATATCTCAAGGATCATCATATATGTCCCTGATATATTATAGTTCATCACGAAGCTTTAGCAGCTTGGTGGTAATGACTTCGGAGAACTATCACTATTTCATTTGGAAGATCAACTCCCATTTGATTCAAGCGATTGTTGTACTCAGACAATCTGAGTACAAGCTCAACAATTGAGCTTTTCTCCCTTAGTTTGCAGGCTAAGAGAATCGTCGGAGGTCTTATACCTCTTGACGTGGGCACGAGCCTGAAATCCCAATTTCAGCCCTCGAAACATCTCACATGTTTCGCGACGTTTTAAAACATCTTCGGTGCCTCAACTCTAAACCGTTTAACTGAACTATCACGTAGTTATCAAAATGTGTATGTCTGATGTTCGCAACATCCACAGACCACGTTCGAGGTTCAGCACACTGAGCGGTGCATTAAGGACATAAGCCTTCTACGAAGCAATGAGGACAATCCTCAGTTTACGGACCTAGTCCGCATAATTGCTACTATCAACTTTCAATTAAATTTTCTCTAGGAACATAACTAAACAGTAGAACTAAAACGCGAGCTACGACATAATTTGCAAAATCCTTTTTGACTATGTTCAGGATAATTAAGTTCATCTTATGAACTCCCACTCAGATAGACATCCCTCTAGTCATCTAAGTGATTCCATGATCCGAGTCAACTAGGTCGTGTCCGATCATCACGTGAGACGGACTAGTCAACATCGGTGAACATCTTCATGCTGATCGTATCTACCATACGACTCATGCTTGACCTTTCGGTCTTCTGTGTTCTGAGGCCATGTCTGTACACATGCTAGGCTCGTCAAGTCAACCTAAGTGTTTGCATGTGTAAATCTGTCTTACACCCGTTGTATGTGAACGTTGGAATCAAACACCCGATCATCACGTGGTGCTTTGAAACAACGAACTGTCGCAACAGTGCATAGTTAGGGGGAACACCTTCTTGAAATTTTAATGAGGGATCATCTTATTTACTACCGTCGTTCTAAGCAAATAAGATGTATAAACATGATAAACATCACATGCAATCAAATAGTGACATGATATGGCCAATATCATATTGCTCCTTTTGATCTCCATCTTCGGGGCTCCATGATCATCATCGTCACCGGCATGACACCATGATCTCCATCATCATGATCTTTATCATCGTGTCTTCATGAAGTTGTCTCGTCAACTATTACTTCTACTACTACAGCTAACGGTTAGCAATAAAGTAAAGTAATTACATGACATTTATGTTGACACGCAGGTCATAAATAAATAAAGACAACTCATATGGCTCCTGCCGGTTGTCATACTCATCGACATGCAAGTCGTGATTCCTATTACAAGAACATGATCAATCTCATACATCACATATATCATTCATCACATCCTTTGGCCATATCACATCACATAGCATACCCTGCAAAAACAAGTTAGATGTCCTCTAATTGTTGTTTGCATGTTTTACTTGGCTGCTATGGGTTTCTAGCAAGAACGTTTCTTACCTACGCAAAGAACACAACGTGATATGCCAATTGCTATTTACCCTTCATAAGGACCCTTTTCATGGAATCCGATCCGACTAAAGTGGGAGAGACAGACACCTGCTAGCCACCTTATGCAACTAGTGCATGTCAGTCGGTGG
Source organism: Triticum dicoccoides (assembly GCF_002162155.2). NCBI lineage: Eukaryota > Viridiplantae > Streptophyta > Magnoliopsida > Poales > Poaceae > Triticum > Triticum dicoccoides. The sequence continues at coordinate 377,732,085 of NC_041386.1, forward strand.
AACTAGTCTCACGTAAGAGTACGTGTAAGGTCGGTCCGGGCCGCTTCATCCCACAATGCCACCGAATCAAGATTGGACTAGTAACGGTAAGCATATTGAACAAAATCAATGCCCACAACTACTTTGTGTTCTACTCGTGCATAGAATCTATGCAATAGACCTAGCTCATGATGCCACTGTTGGGGAACATAGCAGAAATTCAAAATTTTCCTACGTGTCACCAAGATCTATCTATGGAGAGACCAGGAACGAGGGGAAGGAGAGTGCATCTACATACCCTTGTAGATCGCTAAGCGGAAGCGTTCAAGTGAACGGGGTTGATGGAGTCGTACTCGTCGTGATTCAAATCACCGATGATCCTAGTGCCGAACGGACGGCACCTCCGCGTTCAACACACGTACAGCCCGGTGACGTCTCCCATGCCTTGATCCAGCAAGGAGAGAGGGAGAGGTTGAGGAAGACTCCATCCAGCAGCAGCACAACGGCGTGGTGGTGGTGGAGGAGCGTGGCAATCCCGCAGGGCTTCGCCAAGCACCACGGGAGAGGAGAAGGACTTGGGAGAGGGGGAGGGCTGCACCAAAGGCAAAGGTCAGAAGTCCTCCATCTCCCCCACTATATATAGGAGCAAGGGAGAGGGGGGGAGGCGCAGCCTTGGCCCTTCCTCCAAGGAAGGGTGCGGCTAGGGAGGAGTCCCTCCTCCCCAAGGCACCTCGGAGGTGCCTTCCCCTTTTAGGACTCTTCCTTTCCTTATCCCTTTGGCGCATGGGCCTCTTGGGGCTGGTGCCCTTGGCCCATATAGGCCAAGGCGCACCCCCTACAGCCCATGTGCCCCCCCGGGGCAGGTGGCCCCACCCAGTGGACCCCCGGGACCCTTCCAGTGGTCCCGGTACAATACCGGTGACCCCGAAACTTGTCCGGTGACCAAAACAAGACTTCCCATATATAAATCTTTACCTCCGGACCATTCCGGAACTCCTCGTGACGTCCAGGATATCATCCGGGACTCCGAACAACGTTCGGTAACCACATACAAACTTCCTTTATAACCCTAGCGTCATCGAACCTTAAGTGTGTAGACCCTACGGGTTCGGGAACCATGCAGACATAACCAAGACGTTCTCCGGTCAATAACCAACAGCGGGATCTGGATACCATGTTGGCTCCCACATGTTCCACGATGATCTCATTGGATGAACCACGATGTCAAGGACTTAATCAATCCCGTATACAATTCCCTTTGTCTATCGGTACGACACTTGCCCGAGATTCGATCGTCGGTATCCCGATACCTTGTTCAATCTCGTTACCGGCAAGTCTCTTTACTCATTCCATAACACATCATCCCGTGATCAACTCCTTGATAACATTGTGCACATTATGATGATGTCCTACCGAGTGGGCCCAGAGATACCTCTCCGTCACACGGAGTGACAAATCCCAGTCTCGATTCGTGCCAACCCAACAGACACTTTCGGAGATACCCGTAGTGTACCTTTATAGCCACCCAGTTACGTTGTGACGTTTGGCACACCCAAAGCACTCCTACGGTATCCGGGAGTTGCACAATCTCATGGTCTAAGGAAATGATTGTTGACATTAGAAAAGCTTTAGCATACGAACTACACGATCTAGTGCTATGCTTAGGATTGGGTCTTGTCCATCACATCATTCTCCTAATGATGTGATCCCGTTATCAACGAAATCCAATGTCCATGGTCAGGAAACCGTAACCATCTATTGATCAACGAGCTAGTCAACTAGAGGCTTACTAGGGACATGGTGTTGTCTATGTATCCACACATGTATCTGAGTTTCCTATCAATACAATTCTAGCATGGATAATAAACGATTATCATGAACAAGGAAATATAATAATAATAAATTTATTATTGCCTCTAGGGCATATTTCCAACAGATAGATGGCTTGAGGAGGTGTTGTAGAGCGACCGTGGTTGGTATTGCTTGCCGAGTGGAGCCTATTCGAGCCAGGGCATCAGCTGGCTCATTGTCGGTTCGTGGTACGTGGAGGAACTCGCATCCTTCAAAATACCCGTTGATATGCTAAACGAGGAAGCGGTAGCTTGCCATATTTGATTCCTTGGCATCCCAGTCGCCGGATGATTGCTGGACCACCAAGTCCGAGTCGCCATAACATATGATCCGGAGAATGCCGAGTTCTTTGGCAAGCCGGAGCCCGTGTATGAGCGCCTCGTACTCGACCACGTTGTTGGAGGCGTCAAAGTGAATTTGCAGCGTGTATCTGAGCTTGTCGCCTTTGGGAGAGGTGAGGATGACGCCGGCTCCAATGCCGGTGCGCATCTTGGACCCATCGAAGTGCATGCACCAATGAGTGGAGTCGGGAGCCCGCGGTAGGTACTGGGTCTCGGCCCAGTCGACGAGGAAGTCGGCCAATGCTTGGGACTTGATGGCGGTGCGAGGCTGGTAGAAGATCGTATAGGGGGCCAGCTCGATGGCCACTTCGCCACCCGGCCGGATGCATCCCGGCTGCCTATGATCTCGGCCAGCGGGGCAGTGCATACAACCGTGATGGGATGCTCTTGGAAGTAGGGCTTCAGCTTCTTGGTGGTGAAGTACACACCGTAGCACATCTTCTGGTAGTGCAGGTAGTTCTGCTTTGAGCTAGACATCACCTCGCTCAAATAGTACACCGGCCTCTGGACCGGCTGGCTCGGCCTTCTTCTAGGCGTTCGACTACGATGACGGTGCTGACCACCCGGCTGGTTGCAGCAATGTAGAGGAGCATGGGCTCTTTCTCAGTCGGCGCCGCTAGGACATGCAGCGTGGCCAGCATCTTCTTCAGCTCGTGAAAAGCTTGATCGGCTTGGTCATTCCACTCGAAGTGGTTGGTCACTTCATGAGGCGGTAGAGGGGAAGAGCTTTCTCTCCGAGCCGGCTGATGAAGCCGTTCAGGGAGGCCAAGCATCCGGTAAACTTCTGGACGTCTCGAAGTTTGGTGGGAATCACCATTCTCTCAATGGCCTTGATCTTTACAGGGTTGCATTCGATGCCGCGTTCGGAGACCAGGAAGCCTAGGAGCTGGCCGGCTGGCACTCCGAACACGCATTTCTCGGGGTTAAGCTTGATTTGGAACCGGCGTAGGTTCTCAAATGTTTCCTTGAGGTCTTCCAGCAAGGTGCCGCGCTTCTCCGTCTTCACCACAATGTCGTCTACGTAGACGTGGGCATTTCTGCCGAGTTGCTTGAGGAGGCACTTCTGCATGCAACGCTGAAAAGTGGCACCGGCATTTCTCAAGCCGAATGTCATAGTCAGGTAGCAGAAGGCCCCGAATGGCGTGATGAAGGCGGTCTTCAGGCGGTCTGCCGGATCTAACTTTATCTGGTGATACCCTGAGTAAGCATCCAAGAAACTCAACAGCTCGCATCCGGCCGTGGAGTCTATCACTCGGTCAATCCTTGGTAGGGCAAAGGGATCTTTGGGGCAGGCCTTGTTGAGGCTCGTGTAGTCTATACACATGCGCCACTTGTTGTTCTTCTTTAGCACGAGGACCGGGTTGGCGAGCCACTCTGGAAAGAAAACTTCCATAATGAAGCCGGCTGCCAGAAGCCGGGCTATCTCCTCTCCCGCAATCCTGCGTTTCTCCTCCGACAGTCGGCGGAGGGGTTGTTTAACTGGCTTTGCGTCTTCTCGGACGTGTAGTTTGTGCTCGGCGAATTCCTTCGGAACGCCCGGCATGTCCTTGGGGGACCATGCAAAGATGTCCCGATTCTCACGGAGGAAATCAGCGAGCTCGCCTTCCTATTTTCTATTCAGGTTTGCCCCGATGACGGCAAACCTCTCTGGGTGCTCGGGGTCAAGAGGTATCTCCTTTGTCTCCTTGGCCGGCTGGAAAGATCTTTGAGCATCATGCTCCTTGGGATCGGGGGATAGGCCGACTGCTTGCCGGCCATGGCCACAACTCGGTCCAACACCTTCTTTTCTTCGGCAATCACAAGGGACTCGGCCAGCCGACTGCTGGCTGCTGCGCACTCAGAGGACTTGTTGTAATCGCCGGCTATGGTGATGACGCCTTTGGTGCTCGGTATCTTCATCTTGAGGTATGCATAGTGGGGAACTGCCATGAACTTGGCCAAGGCAGGTCGGCCAAGCAATGCATGGTAAGGGCTCTCCAGGTCCACCACTTCAAACCAGATCGCTTCCCGGCGGAAATGCTCCATGTCCCAAAAAAGTACATCAATCTTGATCTTGCCAATGGGGGCGCAGGACAGGCCGGGTATGATGCCATGGAACGCAGTCCGGGTAGGCATGAGTTGCTTCGTCTTAACATTCAGCTTCTCCATGGTGTCACGGTACAGGATGTTGATGCTGCTCCTGCCGTCTATCAGCACGCGGGAGAATCGGGCAGCGCGTCTATCCGTTGCAAGGGTGGCATCCAAAACCAACGCATAAGAGCCGGGAGACGGCATCACCTCTGGGTGGTCGGTCCAGCTCCAGCTGATAGGTTTTTCTGACCAGTGCATGTGCTCGGCGGGGTTGGTAGCAACCATGCTGACTTCTTGGTGCTCTCGGCGCTTGCTGCGCCGGTCTTCGGGGTGACTTGTAAAGATGACATAGGCGGCATGCTCGTCGGGGAACTCGTCGTGCACGGCTCCGACTGCGGGCCGAGCGGCCGGCGGCTGCGGAGCCGGAGGCGGCAGACCGGCAGGCAGAGGCGGTGCGAGCACTTCGCCTTTAGAGATTCGGGTGAGCCAGTGGCACTTCCGGGTCGTGTGGTTGGATGGCTTCGTGCCGCTGTGGAACTTGCACGGGGCATCAAGAGTCTGCTCGTAGGAGAAGGCCGGCTGCCAAGCCGGCTTGCCGCTCCTCTGCTTCTTGGGTGCGGGCCGCGCTTCGGGCTGCTCGTCTTCGACTGTGGCCACCTACCGACTGGTGGAGGGCGGCACCGGGCCCTTGCGCTTGTGGTCGTTCCGGTGTGGGCGTCGGCCGGAGTCCCCAGCCGGCGTCTTGAGCGTCGGGTTCAGTACCTTTCCGGACGCGTCTACCCGGAGTTCGGTCTTCATCGAGGAGTCGGCGGTGGCGTACTTGTCCGCTATGATCAGAAGCTCGTCGAGGGTAGTCGGCTTGTCGCAAAGGAGCTTGTGGTTGAGGAGGTTGCCTTCTCGGCACCCGGCAGTGAAGTATTCTATGGCTTGCACCTCGTGCACCCCTTCGCAAGAGTTGCGGAGCTCGGCCCAACGCGTGAGGTAGTCGCGAGTGGACTCGGCGGGGCCTTGCACGCACAAGGAGAGCTGTCTGGGCTTGGGAGCCCACTTGTAGGTGCTGGTGAAGTTGCGGACGAAGGCTTCTGTGAAGTCTAGCCAGCTGTTGATGCTGTATGGCTTGAGGCTGTTGAGCCAGGTCCGCGCCGTGCCCTATAGCATGAGGGGCATGTACTTCACGGCAACGCGCCTGTTGCCGTTGGCTATGTTAAGCGCCATGGAGTAGTCAATCAATCAATCTTCCGGCTTCATGGAGCCATTGTACTTGGACGTGTCTCTTGGGAGCGAGAACCCTTTGGGGAAAGGCTCGTCGTGGATGCGGGGGCCGAAGCAAGGCGGGCCGACATCGTCTTCTTCTTCTAGCGCCAGGGATCGCGCCAGGCCGTCGTGGGCGCTCTCGTCAGAAGCGCCGTCGTGGCCGATGACCATCACCTCGGTGGTGACAGCGTCGCAGCCATCGGCCCGGGGAAGCGGGTCGTTGTAGATCGCGACGTTGGTGGGGAACGCGTCGAGTGAGGCCGTGTCAGAGTCGACAGGCATCGGATCGGTGGAGCTAACCGACTCCAAGTCCACGGCAAGCTCGCCGGAGACGTGGAGCTGGCCGAGGAGGTTGACGAGGTGGTCGGTGCCCGCGTCGGAGGCGAGCTCGTCAGAGATGAGTGTCTTGTCAAGGAGATCGGCGAGGCTGCTCGCCGCATAGATGTTGGTGACGCCTTGTAGCACGTCATGGCAAGCGCCATCAGGCGTGCCGGGCTGGCTACGCTCGCGGGGGAGGAAGAGGGTTCCCGTCCAGAACAGGTCTCCGGACGGCGATGCACCTGGCCCCATGGTGGGCGCCAAATGTCGGGTGGTAGGTGCGACATATGCCAACGGGTGGCTTATCATTGTGGGAGCCAGTAAGACGTCGCCGGTGCCTGGAAACGGGATGAGGCGAAGACATGCACGCTGGCGAATCTTACCCAGCTTCGGGGCTCTCCATGGAGATAACACCCCTAGTGCTGCTCTGCGGGGTCTCCGCATGGTCACTAGATGAACAAGTAGCTACACGGTGCTCCTTGAGTTGTTTGGCGAGAGGAGGAAGAAGGGCACGGCTTGCTCTCTTCTCCTCCCTATGTGGATGCCCCGGGGGGTTCATATAGGCCTACCCCCTAGGGGTACAATGGTAATCCGGCTGGGCGCGGGGCCCAGCTGTCTGTGTCTTTGCTCTCCGGCTTCTACGCCGGCTGCTGGGGCCCGCCGGCTGGTGGGTCCCGCCGGCTGCCGGCTCCTTGGTCGACAGGCAGGCCCCACTGTCCAGGGCCTTGTCGGTGGCTGGTTACTGTTGCTCAATCCTGGTGACGAGGGCTTCGCCGAAGTGGGCGTGGCTACAGTGCCGCCGTCCGGCGGGTGATCGCTGTAGCCTCACCGCGTCTCGTCTCCTTAATGGGGCGTCTCCTTCGAGGGAGGTGGCAAGTCGGTTGTGGGGAGCCGGCTCTATCTTGGGCCGACTGGGGGAGGTCTGGCCGCCTTCGGGTGTCTCTCTGCCCGAAGGGGCCCACCGCCCGTGGGCCGTACTGGTAGCCCATCGTGGATGACATCAGGGTCAACATGGCAATAGTGCTGCGCCGGACGGGTATTGGCCACACGTATGGCACACTGTGCCAGGCGTGCTCCAGGATTCGGGGGTGGCAGGCTTCACTGTAGCCACGCCCCGTCACATCGCCGTGATATGGATGCAGACTTTGAGGGTATGATCTTGACCGCTTTATGGGAGCCGGCTTCTTGGAGTCGGCCTTCTCGCGGCCGGCTTCTCGGAGCCGGCCCTCCCGCGGCTTCTCTTCATGAGGGCTGAAGTCGGGCCGCCTTCCTATAGCTAGCAAAGGGAATGCGGCCCTGTGTCTTGGATTCTTGAGGGCCGAAGTCGGCTCGTAATTTTTTCAGAAGGGCCAGGGGGGCTGGCTAGGCTACCCATGGTTATTTACTTCGACAATATTCTTTGGCTTCCAGGACATCAGTCCATCTATCATTGAGCAGATCTTGATGACCTTGAAGCTGCTGTTGTTTCTTTTTCAGGCTCCTTGCAGTGGCTATTAGCTGGCGTTTGAAGCGCTCCTGCTCGAGAGGTTCCTCAGGCACAAAAAAATCCTCGGTGCCGAGGCTCGCCTCAGCCTTGGAGAGCGGAAGGTAATTACAGTCCTTCGAGTCTTTGTGTGTGGTCTGCTCATCAGGGCTAACCTGCCCGTCTTCCTGTTCATCTTGTTCAGAAGTTGCATCAATGGGGTCTTCATTGTCTTCGGCACCGTCCGGAGTGTTATCTTCTCCTGTGCCGGTGACGATGTCGTCAGAGCCGTAATCGAGCATGCCAGTTGAGTCTTCGGTAGTGTCTATTAAGTGGGCGGGGGTGGGAAGCCAAATTCGTCATCAGCGTCCTGTTCTAATAGGATATAACTCGGTCGTGAATCCCCCGCTAAGGAGAGTGTTTTAATGAGTTTAGCACATCGTCTAACGGCGAGTACCGGAAGATGTCCGCGGAGCTGAATTCAACGATCGACGCCGATCAAGCTCGTCATGCGCGGAAACACATGCTTTGGAACCTATGGCCAGAAACATGTCCGAGGTTCTGGCAACACAGATCTCACTTGAGGTTGGGTCTGTGTACGGCTCCAATGCCGCTGAGTCTGTGCCCTCGGTGGTGGGGTTGAGCCTCCCGTCCTCGGATGGCGTGACCTGCTCCGGATCTAGAGCTGGAGCAGTTGCAGGTTCTATCTCCTGGGTGTAGTTTGATGACAGATTTGAACCATGTTCATCATGGTGACAGGGAGCGGCTACTGCCGTGGTCTCGAATCCGTTGAAGATTAAGTCTCCGCAGATGTCCGCGACGTAGTTCATGCTTGCAAATCTGACCTTATGGTCAGGGGCGTAGCTATCGATCTGCTCTAGATGGCAAAGCGAGTTGGCCCATAGTGCGAAGCCGCCGAACACGAAGATCTGTCCGGGAGGAAGGTTTCTCCCTGGACAATATTGTTGTGGATGGTTGATGGGCCCATCGAACCTCTTGGCGATGACACAACGGAACTCTCAATGAAAGCACCAATGTTGGTGTCACAACCGGCGGATCTCGGGTAGGGGCTCCCAAACTGTGCGTCTGAGGTTGATGGTAACGGGAGACATGGAACACAATGTTTACCCAGGTTTGGGCCCTCTCGATGGAGGTAAAACCCTACGTCCTGCTAGATTAATATTGATGAGTATGGGGGTTAAATGAGTTGATCTACCACGAGATCGTAATGGCTAAAACCCTAGAAGTCTAGCCTATCTGATTATGATTATTCTCTGTCTCTACAGACTAAACCCTCCGGTTTATATAGACACCGGAGGGGACCAAGGTTGTACAAAGTCAGTTATAGAGAAAGGGATCTTCATATTGGGATGCCAAGCTTGCCTTCCACACCAAGGAGAGTCCCATCCAGACACGGGTGGGAGTCTTCGGTCTTGCATTTTCACAGTCCATCAGTCCAGCCCACGCACCATAGTCCGGACGCCTAAGGACCCCCCCCAATCCAGGACTCCCTCACCAGCCCCGCACCAACTTATTTTTATCAAAGGCAACTACGACCATCCTGACTGAGGCAGCGCTCGAGTCAAAGGATGGGAGGACCTAAGTTTCAAAAAAGCGATGAGGTTTTCTGTATGCACAAGTTTTTTACTTACAGAACACGTATGGACAAGAGATATAACTTATCTATTTGGTTTGTCGGAGATCGCAATGTTGGTTCATCATTCCAGCTCGCTTTAGAGGCCAAGCTCTTGGTAGGAACCTGTAGATGGAAATGATGTAAGATGTGATCTTATCTATCTGAAATGCTTATGAAATACTTATGCATGCAATGCTTATGCATGCAATTTGGTGGGGTCCCCCATCGATTCGTTTATTTTTCTGCTGCTCATAGTCTGCGCCTGGCTTTGTACAAGGGGGTACATGCAACTAAGGCAAGGGCTGTACAAAAGGGTGGCTGTCGGGCAAGGCCCGACAGCCGCGCCTTACGGATAGAACTTGTGGAGATGCTCAATATTTCATGAGTTTTGCAACTGAATGCCATCTCCGGTCTCTAGACGGATTGCGCCAGGTCTGGTGACTCGTACTACCCGGTAAGGGCCGTCCCACTTTGTCATCAAGTTGTTCGCACCCTTGGCAGACTGAACACACCTAAGGAAAACGTCGCCTTCCTCAAAACACCATGCATGAACCTTGCGGCTATGATAGCGACGCAGGGCTTGCTGGTAGCGTGCAACACACGTAGCATCCTAGAGACGGTTCTCCTCGAGTAGCACAGCGTCGTCATGCCTGTGCTGATCTTGTGCTACCTCATCATAGGCAAGCACTCGAGGCGACCCGTAAATGAGTTCTATGGGGATAACTGCTTATGCCCCATAGACTAGGGAGAAGGGAGTCTGCTCGGTAGCCCGATTGTGTTTCGTTCTGAGGGACCAGAGGAATACCGGTAGCTCATCGATCCACCGCCTCCCATGCTTCTGCAGCGTATTAGATGTTCTTGTCTTGATTCCTCGCAACACTTGAGAATTTGCCCTCTCGTTTTGTCCATTGCTTCTACGATGTTCCGAGGGCATGAGCATATTGCGTGAAGGCGCGCTCGTGAACTGGGTGTCGTTGTCAGTAATGATCCTTGCAGGGACTCCAAAGCGGAACACCAATTCTTTCAAGAACTTGATAGCTTACTGAGCAGTCATCTTTCTCATGATAGCTACTTTCGGCCACTTTTTAAACTTGTCGATAGAAACAAACAAGAATTCAAAGCTCCTGGGATTGTCTAAAGAGCTTGGGCAGGCAGGTGGGCTTCACACTTTGTGACTACCTCGACCACATCTTTGAGAGCTGTGGGCCAAAAGAATCCTTGCCAGAATGCTTTCCCAACTAGTGCCCTTGATCCAATGTGGAAGCGGCACACGCCTTTGTGTATTTCCGCCAGTAGTTCATTTCCTTCTTCCCGGCAGATGCACTTCAATTTCACACCATTGGTCCTCCTTCTGTATAGAGTGTGATCGACAAACTGATACATACCGGCCCTTCGGGCTACTCTTTCAGCTCCATTATGCTCACCGGGAAGTTCTCTAGTTTGGAGGAAACGGACTATGTTCCTTGTCCAAGTTGGAGCCTGAGGCTTGGCAACAAGGACTAGCAGCACCTCCTCATCTGCGGGAGCGCACTTCTTGTTCGCATGGAGCATTGGCCCTGCTGGAGGGTGCGATCTAGCAAGCGATGAAGAGTTGTTTTCGGCAGGGTCCCTACCAGGAGCCTCGGGAGGCTCTACTGGGAGAAGCTTACCAAAGTCCAACTTACTCCTATTTCTATCCATTGTTGCCGGGGATACGGAGGGCTGAGTAAGATGGAGAACAAAAGTTCCTGGTTCCACAGGAAGCTTCTACGCAGCACACTTTGACAGATGATCAACTATGCTGTTTTCCGCACGGGGTATGTGCTTTGTTTGCAATCCGTCAAAGCGCTCCTCCAATCTCCTCACTTCCTCAATGTATGCCTCCATCAATGGAATTTGGTAATCCTTGTTGACTTGCCTGACCAGAAGTTGCGAATCTCCTCAAATGATCAGCTTCTTAATTCCCAATTATGCAGCAATCCCGAGCCCGGTAAGGAGCCCTTCATACTCTGTTGTATTGTTAGTTGCCTCCTCCCGAGCAAAGTGCATCTGCACGACGTACTTCAAGTGCTCCCTAGTGGGGGCAATGAGAAGCACGCCAGCCCCTGAACTTTTAAGGGAGAAAGCACCATCAAAATACATAATCCATTCTTGGGGTGCTTCCTTGCCGGGGGTAACCATTTCCAACACTTCTTCATCAGGAGTTGGCGTCCATTCTGCTATAAACTCTGCTAATGCCCTGCTCTAAATTGTTGATGTGCTCTCAAACTTTAGACCAATGCTGGGTAACTCCTAAGCCTATTCCACTATTCTGCCGATAGCCTCAGGGTTTCGAAGTATCCTTTGCAACGGAAAGCGGGTGACAACCGTAATCTCATGTAACACCCATGATGTAGCTATATCTCCCATGTGTGAGGGCATGACTTAGAGGCATAACCGCATGGTAGGCATGTCACAAGAGGGGTAATCTTTACACATCCCATGTACTGAATAAGAAAGGGATAAAGAGTTGGCTTACAATTGCCACTTCACACAATACATAATTATGTCATACATCATCCAGAATACAATCAAGGTCCGACTACGGAACCAAAATAAAGGAAGAAAACCCCAAATGCTAAATCCCCGATCGACCCAACTGGGCTCCTCTACTGATCTTCCGGAAAAGAAACATAGTAACACCCTGAATCCTCGTTGATCTCCCACTTGAGTTCGGTAGCGTCCCCTGCACTGGCATCATCGGCACCTGCATCAGTTTGGAAGTATCTGTGAGTCACGAGGACTCAGCAATATCACACCCGCGAGATCAAGACTATTTAAGCTTAAGGGTAGGAAAGGGTAGTGAGGTGGAGCTGCAGCAAACACTAGCATATATGGTGGCTAACTTACGCAAAAGAGAGCGAGAAGAGAAGCAAAGCACGGACAAGAAGCTAAAAGTGATCAAGAAGTGATCCTGAAGCTACTTATGTTCAAGCATAACACGAGACCATGTTCTCTTCCTGGAGTCCGCCGAAAAGAGACCATCACGGCTACACACGCGGTTGATTCATTTTAATTAAATTAAGTGTCCAGTTCTCTACAACCGGATATTAACAAATTCCCATCTGCCCATAATCGCAGGCACGGCTTTCGAAAGTTCAAAACCCTGCAGGGGTGTCCCAACTTAGCCCATCACAAGCTCTCACGGTCAACGAAGGATATTCCTTCTCCTAGGAAGACCTAATCAGACTCGGAATCCCCGTTACATGACATTTCGACAATGGTAAAACAATACCAGCAAAGCCGCCCGAATGTGCCGACAAATCCCGATAGGAGCAGCACATATCTCGTTCTCAGGGCACACCGGATGAGCCAGACGTCGGGTTGGCATAGACGCTGGTTGCCCAGGGGGTGCCAGACATCGCTCAGGTTGGACCAACACTTAGAGAAGCACTGGCCCGGGGGATTAAAATAAAGATGACCCTTGATTCCGCGGAACCCAATGGAAAAAAGTCTTACGTGGAAAATGGTAAAACCAAGGTTGGGCCTTGCTGGAGGAGTTTTATTCAAGGCGAACTATCAAGGGGTTCCCATTACACCCAAGTGCGTAAGGAACACAAAATCAAGGAACATAACACCGGTATGACAGAAACTAGGGCGGAAAGAGTGGAACAAAACACTAGGCATAAGGCCGAGCCTTCCACCCTTCACCAAGTATATAGATACACTAAAGTAAACAAGATATAATAATGATATCCCAACAAATATCCATGTTCCAAATCGGAACAAACTCCAACTTCACCTGCAACTAGCAACGCTATAAGAGGGGCTGAGCAAAGCGGTGACATAGCCAAACAACGGTTTGCTAGGAATGGTGGGTTAGAGGCTTGACATGGCAATATGGGGGGCATGATAAAGCAAGTGGTAGGTATCATGGCATAGCAATAGAGAGAGCAACTAGCAAGCAAAGATAGAAGTGATTTCGAGGGTATGGTCATCTTGCCTGTAAAGTTCTCAGAGTTGACGAAAGCTTGATCCTTGTTAGTGTACTCAATAGGTTCATCGATCACGTACTCATCTCCCGGCTCTACGCAAGGCAAGAACACAAGCAAAGGACCAACAATCAATCACGGTGCAATGCACAATCAACTTGATGCAAAACATGGCATTATATGCGAGATGTGATATGCAATGCAAAAGCAGGCTCCGGAAGGGAAATATTGATCAAGGCATCAACTTGGCAAACCAAGTGTGCCGCTAGAAAGATGAGATGAATTGGGTCGAAATCGATATAAAGATCACCGGAATTGGAGGCACAGTTTGCAAATGGCAAGCAAAACAACAATGGCATACTTCTGCGATTAACAGCACGATGCCATCTAGAATGCAACAAGAAACTAAGATACTACACTCCAACATAGCAACAAAGCATATGACAGTGATCTACTCAAGACGCTTGACAAAACATGAACACTGAGCTACGGCTAAATCGCACAAGAGCAGGTCCAAAAAAGAATGGCAAAAGTGCAAAAGATATCAGCTTCACAGACTTAGTGAAAATACTAACATGCCAGGAATAACATCAGGAAGCAATGTTTAGAGAAAGAAAACAACATGCTACAAGAACAGATCATAGTAAACAAAGGCATGTCATGAATCTACTCAAATCATAGAACAAAAGTCCCTTACTGATGATGACCCAAAAAGACACAGAAGATATGATGGCACCCATGTAAGCATAGCAAGTTTTATTAACAGACTCAGACTTAGCAGAAAACAGCGCATGGCATAAACAGAATTATGAAGGCATCTTTGCGAGCTCAAATCACTCAAAAAAAGCCTTTCATGACAAACTAAGCACATCCACGGCAATATGACATGTTCATGAAGCTAACCATGGCAAGAGCAAGTTCATAGCATGCATGGATCAACTACAACAATCATGGCAAAATTGATTAACATGTAAACAATCTACAAGGAATATTTTATAGCAAAAGTAGAGCAAGATTAAGAAATGCTAGGGCACTCCATAATTGCAAAAATGGGAATGGATGGATAGAGCATAACCATATGTCCAAATCATACTTACTTAAGCTACTCAAAACAAGCATGGATCTCACTATAGCATCATGGTTACATGGCATCAAAATAATAGCAGAACAAGGACTTAGCAAAATCCTAAGTCCCTAAAAACAGCAATAACATGAAGGCTACTTTGCATACTTGTTCTAGTCACCACATTGATCAAACAAATACATGGCAAGCACCACCATAAAGATGGCATGGCATATATCAAAATACCTGTAGAGCACATGCCCATATGATGCACACAACAAATGTGACATAAATGACAAATCCTCATACTCTGATAAGCAACAGCACCTAAGAATTTATAGCACTCTTGCGTCAATGATTTGGGCATCCAGATTAACTCAAACAAGCATGACACAATGAAATGAAATGAAGAGCATCTTCCAATGAACATTTCGATATATCATGCGCATGAAACGGAGCTACGGTCATGGAGTTATGATGCAATGAACATGGCCTGAAAATGTTAGGGGAAAAGGACTTAGCCGAAAAGATCACCTCTGAAATCCCAGATCTAGGGTTTTGGGCGCGTGGACCGAGGTTCACCGGGATCTTCGCCTGCGGTGGCCGGATCTAGAGAGGACGGCCGGAGCGGCGAGGAGGAAGGTGGCCGGGGCACCTTGCCGAAGGAGGAGGTGGCGACAGAGTGGCGCGGGCGTCGGCGGAGGAGCGGCAGCGCGCGGGGCGGCGGTGGCCGGTGAGCGGGGGCGGTGGAGGGAGCCGGCGGGCGAGGTGGCGAACGGCGCGCGCGAGGCGGCAAAGGGTGATTTTTAGGGTTTGGGACCTGAATTTGTGGAGGGGTGCACATATATATAGCTAGGAGGAGGTAGGAGTGTCCAAATGGGGTGTAGTTTTCGCCCACGCGATGGTGATCCGACGGCGGAGAACATGGGAGTGGTTTGGAAGGGTTATTGGGCCGTTTTGGAGGGGTGTTGGGTTGCAACACACACGAGGCTTTTACGGTTCCCCGGTTAAACGTTGGAACATCAATCAGACTCCAAATGGCACGAAATTTGACAAGCAGTCTACCGGTGGTGTACCAAGGCCACTTGGTAAATCTTGGTCCATTGCGAGAATGTTTAACACCCGCTCACGAAAAGAGATAAAAGGATGTAGGAGTGTCGGATTGCAAAATGGACAACGGGGAAAATGCTCGGATGCAGGAGACGAACACATATGCAAATGAGATGCACATGATGGCATGATATGGAATGCAAGACATGAGCAAAAGCAAAATGAAGACAAAAACCCAACCACGAAGGGAATCTCATAACTTAAAGCCGAGAATGGCAAGAGTCGGAGTACCAATATGGTAAGTTACATCCAGGACGTTACAACACTCCACCACTATGAAAGGATGTCGTTCCAAGATCCAGGGCTGATAGACCTCCGGATATTCAGAAGGGAGGTGGTCCTCGTGTTCCTAGGTGGCTTCTCAGTCGAAATGGTGTGACCACTTCACTTTCAGGAATTTGATAGACTTGTTGCGAGTCTTGCGCTCGGTTTCCTCAAGAATAGCAACGGGATGCTCATGATAAGACATTTCCTCTTGGAGATCAATCTCTTCGAAGTTGATGGTGCGTTCAGGAGTCTTGAAGCACTTGCGAAGCTGTGACACGTGAAACACGTCATGCACATTTGCGAAGTTGGACGGAAGCTCAAGTTGATAGGTGAGATTACCTCTTTTGCCAATGATCTTGAAAGGACCCACATATCTAGGGGCAAACTTCCCTTTGATACCGAAGCGACGAGTGCCTTTCATTGGAGAGACGCGGAGGTAGACATGGCCTCTGATCTCGAAAGCCAAGTCACGATGCTTGCTATCATAGTAACTCTTCTGGCGCGATTGCACGGCTTAGAGATGTTCACGGATGACTTTGCACATTTCTTCAGCTTTTGTGATTAAGTCATTGCCAAGAAGTTGGCGTTCACCAGTCTGTGACCAATTAAGAGGAGTACGGCACTTTCTGCCATAGAGTATCTCGAATGGGGCCTTGCCCGAAGTCGCTTGGAAGCTGTTGTTGTAGGAGAACTTGGCATATGGAAGACAATCTTCCCACTTCATACCGAAGTAAATGACACAAGCCCTGAGCATATCTTCAAGGATTTGATTGACTCACTCGACTTGCCCACTAGTTTGAGGATGAAGCGAATGTTGGTGCCCATGGCCTTCTGAAAGGAGTCCCAAAACTTAGAGGTGAAGATGCTTCCTCAATCTGAAGATATCGATTGTCGAAAGTCGTGCTAAGAGACAATCCTGGAGGTGCATAGCTCTGCCAACTGAGCTACTGTGATAGATTCTTTGATAGGAAGAAAATGAGCCACTTTAGTAAGCTTGTCGATGACAACGAAGATAGCATCATTTCCATGTTTGGACTTGGGAAAACTAGTCACGAAGTCCATCTCAATATGGTCAAACTTCCATTCTGGAATGGCAAGGGGATGTAGGAGACTAGCTGGCCGTTGGTGTTCTGCTTTCACCCTTCTGTAGACATCACATTCATTCATGAATTGAGAAATTTCTCGCTTCATTCGAGTCCACCAATACGACTGCTTGAGGTCATGGTACATCTTTGTACTTCCAGGATGAATGGATAGCAGGGAATTGTGCGCCTATTTCATAATGACTTTCCGTAGGTCACCTTTAGGAACCACAATTCGATCCTCGAAGAATAGAGTATCTTTGTCATCAATACGATAGCACTTGTACTTGGGTTGGCTCTTGGCAATCCCATTTTTCACCTTCTTCACCATGGCATCAAGAAGTTGAGTTTCATGAATTTGATCTTCCAAAGTAGGAGATACTTAGAGGTTGGCAAGAAAGCCTTGAGGAACAACTTGGAGATTTAGTTTGCGGAAAGCTTCACAAAGGTCCGGTTGGAAGGGCTTGAGAATTAAACTATTGGAGTAAGCCTTCGTTCTCAAAGCATCTGCAATGACATTGGCCTTGCCTGGAGTATATTCAATACTTGGATTGTATTCTTGAATCATTTCGACCCAACGAGTCTGCCTAAGGTTGAGGTTGGGTTGAGTGAAGATGTACTTGAGGCTCTTATGATCAGTGAAGATGTCCACTTTCCTCCCAAATAAGAGATGTCTCCACATTAATAGAGCATGGACAACTGCCGCCAACTCGAGGTCATGAGTGGGGTAGTTCTTTTCGTTGGGCTTCAACTGGCGAGAGGTATAAGCCACAACTTTCTTATCTTGCATTAACACAGCACCGAGACCTTGCAAGAAAGCATCACAGAAAACTTTAAATGGCTTGGATTCTGTTGAAAGCAATGTCACACTCAGGTGTCCAGACATACTTGACATGCTTCTGGAGGAGGTTGTCAAGAGGCTCTGCAATCTAAGAGAAATTCTCAACGAATCTCCGACAATAGCTTGCAAGCCCAAGAAAGCTGTGGGACTGCTTGCCATTCTTAGGCGGTTCCCAATTCAAAATTGCAGACACCTTCTCAGGATTAATAGCAATGCGCTTGGCGGAGATGATATGGCCAA
Source organism: Triticum dicoccoides (assembly GCF_002162155.2). Taxonomy (NCBI): domain Eukaryota; kingdom Viridiplantae; phylum Streptophyta; class Magnoliopsida; order Poales; family Poaceae; genus Triticum; species Triticum dicoccoides. Next base: position 377,749,549 of record NC_041386.1, read on the forward strand.
GGTAGAGAACCTCATCATGCCAGAATTCACACTTGGAAAACTTCACATAGAATTGATGCTCTCTGAGTTTGTCGAGAACCAATCTCAAATGCTTGGCATGATCCTCCTTGTTCTTGGAAAAGACCAACATGTCATCGAGATACACCAAGACGAAATCATTTTTGTAAGGGTTGAAGATGAAGTTCATCATGCGAGAGAACGTTAGAGGAGCATTGAAAAGGCCGAAAGACATGACATTATATTCGTAAGAACCATAGCTTGTTCTGAATGCTGTCTTGGGGATATCTTGTTCACGAATGCGAATCTGATGATAACCCTTACGGAGCTCAAGCTTGGAGAATACTTGGTCACCTTTAAGTTGCTCGAAAAGCTCTTTGATGTTGGGAAGTGGGTACTTGTTCTTTGTTGTCTTCTTGTTCAATGGACGGTAGTCGACGCAGAGTCGTTTCGTTCCATCCTTCTTCTTGTCAAAAAGAACTCCACAACCCCATGGAGATGAACTCGGTCTGATCAGACCCATGCGCTCTTGTTCATCGAGTTGTTTCTTCAACTCCTTAAACTCTTTTTGTCCAAGCTTGTAAGGACGTTTGCAAACAGGTTCCGTGCCAGGCTCAAGATCAGTAACGAATTAAACTGGCCGGTGAGGAGGCATTCACGGAAGCTCTTCTAGAAAGACGTCTTGATATTCACAAACGACTGGAATTTGAGAGATGGCATTCAACTCGCCCTTCTCATTGAGAGAAAATAGTCGAATGGTATCATCACGAGTGGCATAGATGATCACATCCTCAGAAGAGTGTGTCAATTGAATCTACCTGGCAGCACAATCTAGCTCAGCCTTGTGCTTAGAAAGCCAATCCATGCTGAGAATTAGATCAATATCCGAGTTACCAAGAAAAATTGGAGAAGACAAAAATTTATAGTCGCCCATCTTGATAGAAACATTCAGAACCATGGAGCTTGCGTTCATGAATTTACCCAGAGAGACAACTGATAACTTCCTAGGCAAATCTTGGAAAAGCAACTCATGCTTAGATGCAAATGGTGTTGAAATGAAACAATGCGATGCACCAGTATCAAAAAGTACTTTAGCAGGAAAGTCATTGACTGGAAGATTACCCATGATCACTTCTGAAGAATCCTCTGCCTGAGCTGCATTCATCATGTTGACCTTTGCCGACATGGAATTATGCTTGACCACTGCATCGCTGGCAGATCCCACAGGAGGAGGAGGTGGAAGACGCCTTTGGTTGAAGCATTTGTTTGCATAGTGCCCTTTCTGTTGACACTTGTTGCAAGTAACCTCTGAGAGTGGTCGATGGTAAGGAGCATTTGACTTTGGAGCATGAGACTAAGCTTTGTTATGATAGCCTGGGTTGGGTGGGTGGGAAGATCCATTGCCACCTTTACTCTTCGGCTGATAAGGCTGACGAAACGGAGGAGGAGGAAGAGACAACCAGAACTTCTGTTGCTTAGCTGCCACTTGAGTTGAAGAACAAGATTGAACTGCATCCCTGGCTCTCTTCTTAGAAGCATCACACTTGAGCTGATAGGCTTCTTGCTTTAGTGCCATGTTGTAGAATTCATCATACTTAGTCGGCTCAAAAAGCACGAGAGCTAATTGCAGATCCTCTCTGAGACCACCTCTGAATTGATAAATCATGCTCTTTTCATTAGGGACGAATTTTTTAGCGAAGCAAGCGAGCCTCAGAAACAGGATATTGTATTGATACACAGACATGTTGCCTTGCTTGAGATTGCGGAACTCTTCACGCTTACTCTCAGCAACACTTTGTGGAATGTGATGAGCTTCGAAGTCTCGGCGGAAATCAACCCAGATAATCACATGACCTCCTCTGGAATCTCTGTATTGTTGATACCACTCAGCAGTTTGGCCTTTGAGTTGGAACGAAGCAAACTTGACAAAGTCCTCAGGCCTGACATTGCTACACTCAAAATGTTTGCAGATATCCACAAGCCAGCCGTTGGCGTCTGTGGCCTCGACACAATTGCTGAAGGACTTCGGCTGGTTTGTGAGGAACTGATTGAGGGTAGCAAACTAAGGTTGATTGTTGCCTTGGCCTTGATTTCCTTGGTTGCCTTGCCCTTGGTTGTGCTCTTGCAAGAGTTGCAAAAGCATCTGAGTGTTCGCGTTGGTGGCTGCCATGACAACTTGCCATGCCTCCAGAGGTGGAGGTGGTGGCGGAGGATCCGGATTCTGACGCGTTGGAGGAGCCATCATGAAGAGGTTGACATCCGTTAGCATCTTGAAAGACATATATTCAAAGTTGAATCAATGGATCAAAATTGCAACATAAAGCCTTAACATTCGAACAAGAATGAACAAATGAATTCCATAGTAAATCATCATACTTCCATAAATTGAGAAGACACTTAGATAGAGATAGATGAATAAAGCAACAAGGTACGGACATGAACAAATAATTGGTAAGGATTACCCAATCACAAACCAAATATCTGCGGGAAGAAATACTAGAGCTACAAGAATTCCCACCTATGAAACTCCCAAAACTTTCTGGTTATGCAATCAGGTGTTGGGGATACAGGGGAAGCATAATATCTCACCCAAAACTAGCAAATCCTACATCCAGTTGTATCCATCCTTCAACACATAACCAAGAAACCTATGGAAATCATGTACCACAACCTTCGAAAAGCATCTGTTATACGAGTTATGGCAATGCTCCCGAACTCCTGCCCCTGTACTGGGTGGTGTCGTGGTTATCTCACCAACAACTGCATAAAAGAGTTTTCGATGTCGGCGAACTCAGGTATTCCAGAACGGCAACGACAAAATTGTGACGACAACACCTCGGAGCTCAACTCGCTGGGACACTACCACAGCCCCTAAGTGTCAGGTGGCATCAAAAACAATGTTCTTGTCACAAAATTTGAGGAGAGAATAGTAAAAACTCTACGTCAGGAGGCCTCACCAGAGCGACGAAGGGGCTGAGGAGTAAAAAGAATCATACTCTCCGATATATATAATCCTAAGAGTCAAAACATTTTCGTCTAGACTCAACAACGTCAGCGATTCGATCAAGCAGGGGGCTCCTAAGTCGGGGAAGGCTCTGATTACCAACTTGTAACACCCACGATGTGGCTATATCTCCCACGTGCCGGGGCACGACTTAGAGGTATAACCGCATGGTAGGCATGTCGCAAGAGGGGTAATCTTTACACATCCCATGTACTGAATAAGAAAGGGATAAAGAGTTGGCTTACAATCGCCACTTCACACAATACATAATTATGTCATACATCATCCAGAATACAATCAAGGTCTGACTACGGAACCAAAATAAAGGAAGACAACCCCAAATGCTAGATCCCCGATCGACCCAACTGGGCTCCTCTACTGATCATCAGGAAAAGAAACATAGTAACGGCTTGAATCCTCGTCGAACTCCCACTTGAGTTCGATAGCGTCCTCTGCACTGGCATCATCGGCACCTGCATCTGTTTGGAAGTATCTGTGAGTCACGAGGACTCAGCAATCTCACACCCGTGAGATCAAGACTATTTAAGCTTAAGGGAAGGAAAGGGTAGTGAGGTGGAGCTGCAGCAGGCACTAGGATATATGGTGGCTAACTTATGCAAAAGAGAGCGAGAAGAGAAGCAAAGCACGGACGAGAAGCTAAAAGTGATCAAGAAGTGATCCTGAAGCGACTTACATTCAAGCATAACATGAGACCGTGTTCTCTCCCGGACTCCGCCAAAAAGAGACCATCATGGATACACACGCGGTTGATTCATTTTAATTAAGTTAAGTGTCAAGTTCTCTACAACGGATATTAACAAATTCCCATCTGCCCAAAACCACGCGCACGGCTTTCGAAAGTTCAAAACCCTGCAGGGGTGTCCCAGCTTAGCCCATCACAAGCTCTCGCGGTCAACGAAGGATATTCCTTCTCCCAGGAAGACCCGATCAGACTCGGAATGCCGGTTACAAGACATTTCGACAATGGTAAAACAAGACCAGCAAAGCCGCCCGAATGTGCCGACAAATCCCGATAGGAGCTGCACATATCTCGTTCTCAGGGCACACCGGATGAGCCAGGCGTCAGGTTGGCATAGACCCTGGTTGCCCAGGGGGCGCCGAATATCGCTCAGGTTGGACCAACACTTAGAGAAGCATTGACCTGGGGTTTAAAATAAAGATGACCCTTGAGTCCGCGGAACCCAAGGGAAAAAGGCTTAGGTGGCAAATGTTAAAACAAAGGTTGGGCCTTGTTGGATGAGTTTTATTCAAGGCGAACTATCAAGGGGTTCCCATAACACCCAACGGCGTAAGGAACGCAAAATCAAGGAACATAACACCGGTATGACGGAAACTAGGGCCGCAAGAGTGGAACAAAACACCAATCATAAGGACGAGCCTTCCACCCTTTACCAAGTATATAGATACACTAAAGAAACAAGATATAATAATGATATCCCAACAAATATCCATGTTCCAACAAGGAACAAACTCCAACTTCACCTGCAACTAGCAACACTATAAGATGGGCTGAGCAAAGCGGTAACATAGCCAAACAACGGTTTGCTAGGAATTGTGGGTTAGAGGCTTGACATGACAATATGGGAGGCATGATAAATCAAGTGGTAGGTATCATGGCATAGCAATAGGGCGAGCAACTAGCAAGCAAAGATAGAAGTGATTTCGAGGGTATGGTCATCTTGCCTGCCAAGTTCTCAGAGTTGATGAAAGTTTGATCCTCGTTAGCGTACTCAACAGGTTCCTCAATCACGTACTCGTCTCCCGGCTCTACCCAAGGCAAGAACACAAGCAAAGGACCAACAATCAATCACGGTGCAATGCACAACCAACATGATGCAAAACATGGCATGATATGCGAGATGTGATATGCAATGCAAAAGCAGGCTCCAAAAGGGAAAGATTGATCAAGGAATCAACTTGGAAAACCAAGTGTGCCACTGGAAAGATGAGATGATTTCGGTCGAAATCGATATAAAGATCACTGGAATCGGAGGCACGGTTTGCAAATGGCAAGCAAAACAATAATGGCATAATTCTGTGATTAATAGCACGATGCCATCTAGAATGCAACAAGAAACTAATCTACTGCACTCCAACATAGCAACAAATGATATGAAAGTGATATACTCAAGATGCTTGAGAAAACATGAACACTAAGCTACCGCTAAATCACAAAAGAGCAGGTTCAAACAAGCATGGCAAAAGTGCAAAAGATATCAGCTTCACAGACTTAGTGAAAATACTAACATGGTAGGAATAACATTAGGAAGGAATATTTAGAGCAATCAAACAACGTGCTACAGGAATAGATCGTAGAAAACAAAGGCATGTCATGAATCTACTAGAAGCATAGAACAAAAGTCCCTTAGTGATCATGAGCCAAAAATGCACAAAAGATATGATGGCACCGATGTAAACATAGCAAGTTTTATTAACTGACTCAGACTTAGCAGAAAACAGAGCATGGCATAAACAGAATTATGAAGGCATCTTTGCGATCTCAAATCACTCACCACAAAGCCTTGCATGGAAAACTAAGCATATCAATGGTAAGATGACATGTTCATGAAGCTAACCATGGCAAGAGCAAGTTCATAGCATGCATGGATCAACTACAGCAACCATGGCAAAATTGATTAACATGTAAGCAGTCTGCCAGGAACATTTTATAGCAAAAATAAATCAAGATTAAGACATGCTAGGGCACTCCATAATTGCAAACATGGGCATGGATGGATAGAGCATCACCATATGTCCAAATCATCCTTAATGAAGCAACTCAAAACAAGCATGGATCTCACTATAGGATCATGGTTACATGGCATCAAAATAATAGCAGAACAATGACTTAGTGAAATCCTAAGTCCCTGAAAACAGCAATAACACGAAGGCTACTTTGCATGCCTGTGCTAGTCACCAAATTGATCACAAAAATACATGGCAAGAACCCCTGTAAATATGGCATGGCATAGATCAAAACACCTGTAGAGCACATGCCCATATGATGCACACAACAAATGTGACAAAAATAACAAATCCTCATACTCTGATAACCAACATCACCTAACAATTTATAGCACTCTTGAATCAATGATTTGGGCATCTAGATGAACTCGAACAAGCATGAAACAATGGTATGAAATGAAGAGCATCTCCCAATGAACATTCCGATATATCATGCGCATGAAACAGGGCTACGGTCATGGAGTTATGATGCAATGAACAGGGCCTGAAAATGTTAGGGCAAAGGACTTAGACGAAAAGATCACCTCCAAAATACCAGATCTAGGGTTTCGGGCGCGTGGATCGAGCTTCGCCGGGATCTTCGCCTGCGGTGGCTGGATATGGAGAGGACGGCCGGAGCGGCGAGGACGAAGGTGGCCGGGGCACCTTGCCGAAGGAGGAGGCGGCGACAGAGTGGCGCGGGCGTCGGCGGAGGAGCGGTGGCACGCTCCGACGAGTGGCGGTGGCCAGTGAGCGGGTGTGGCGGAGCGCGCCGGCGGGCGAGGCGGCGAGCGGCGCGCGCGAGGCGGCAAAGGGCGATTTTTAGCGTTTGGGACCCAAATTTGAGGAGGGATGCACATATATATAGCTAGGAAGAGGTAGTAGTGTCCAAATGGGGTGTAGTTTTCGCCCACGCGATCGTGATCCGACGGCGGAGAACATGGGACTCGTTTGGAAGGGTTATTGGGCCGTTTTGGAGGGGTGTTGGGCTGTAGCACACACGAGGCTTTTACGATTCCCCGGTTAACCGTTGGGACATCAAACGGACTCCAAATGGCACGAAATTTGACAGGCGGTCTACCGGTGGTGTACCAAGGCCGCTTGGCAAATCTCGGTCCATTCCGAGAATGTTTAACACCTGCTCACAAAAAGAGACAAAAGGAGTACGCCGGAGGACATAGGAGTGTCGGATTGCAAAACGGACAATGGGGAAATGCTCAGATGCATGAGACGAACACGTATGCAAATGAGATGCACATGATGGCATGATATGGAATGCAAGACATGAGCAAAAGCAAAACGAAGACAAAGACCCAACCACGAAGGGAATCTCATAACTTAAAGCTGAAAGTGGCAAGAGTCGGAGTACAAATGGCAAGTTACCTCCGGGGCGTTACATCTCAGGAGCTTGGAAGTAGTGGAGCAGTTTCCTTGAGGCCATCATGACGACAAAAATCAACTTTAGCACGCCAGAGTAGCTTGACCTAGCCCCCTGTAATAGGGAGCTAATGAAGTACACTGGGTGCTGCACCACGTTCTTCCTTGCCGCGTCCTTGGGGTTGCTGCTGCTGTCGTGCTCTTCTTTGCTCTGATCCTCATCCGATCCTGCCGGGCTTTGTTCACTCTTTGTTTCCTCTACTTCCAGTTGTGCCACTAAGGCCGCACTGACCACTTGATTGGTTGCCGCCAAGTATAGCAGCAATGGCTCTTGTGGTCTATGGGAAACTAGAGTGGGCACAGAGGAGAAGTAGGCCTTCAAATCTTGCAAAGCTGCGTCTGCTTCCGGGGTCCACTTCATAGGCCTTGCCTTCTTGAAGATCTTGAAGAATGACAAGGCGTGCTCTGCAGACTTTGAGATGAATCTGCTAACCGCGAGAACGCATCCTGTCAAGCGCATCATATCTTTGACTATTCTGGGTGCTTGGATCTTCTCGATGGCCTTGATCTTGTCGGGGTTGTCTTCGATCCCACGATGGGACACGAAGAACCCAAGTAGCTTGCTGGAGGGGACACCAAACACACATATCTCCGGATTCAGCTTCAAGTTGATCTTGTGTACATTAGCAAATGTTTACTCTAAATCCTGGATGAGCGTCGCTTTTCCTTGGTTTTGACCACAATATCATCCATATAAGCCTCTGTCAGTTTACGGGTTCTAGCAAACCCTTGAGAGGTTCAAAATCTAGGGTGCCCATGAAGAACACTCTCTCCCCGACTCGCTCGCTCAATGATTCCATGGCGTAGCTCGACGAACCGAAAGAACAAGAGAGACGGGGGTTTATATTGGTTCAGGCCTCCTTACGGTGTAATACCCTACTACAGTTTGTGGGTGGATTGCTTCGAGGGGCTGAGGATGAACTAGTACAGGGGATGAGCAGCCTCAGGAGGTGAGTGTTCTTGAGCTCGATGACCTAGTAGTTGAGAGGGTGATCTAAATGATCCATCCCCTGCTACGGTGGTGGCTAGGTCCAATTTATAGTGGCCTTGGTCCTCTTCCCAAATGTTTAGGTGGGAAGGGATCCAACAATGGCCAAGTTTGAAGGGGGACAACTAGTACAAGCTATCCTGACAAAAGTAGTCTTCGCCTACCAAAGGCTCTGGTGGTGACGCTGCTGTGGGGTCTGTGATGACCTCCGTCCTGCCGTCCTGCTGGTCTTGGTCTTGTTGCATAGATATGGAAACCTTTGCCTGATTCCTCAGGACCCCGCGCCTGCGTTGCCTCCTTAGCACCAAGGAGGAAACTGGTACACTATGCCCGCTGGCACCCGCCTGGCCTTGGTCGTCATGGCTCACGTCACGCGAACGTCGCGAGGTGCCCCTTGAAGGAAATATGCCCTAGAGGCAATAATAAAGTTGTTATTTATATTTCCTTATATCATGATAAATGTTTATTATTCATGCTAGAATTGTATTAACCGGAAACTTAGTACATGTGTGAATACATAGACAAACAAAATGTCACTAGTATGCCTCTACTTGACTAGCTCGTTGAATCAATGATGGTTATGTTTCCTAACCATAGACATGAGTTGTCATTTGATTAATGGGATCACTCCGATTGTCGGAGAGGTATCTTTGGCCCTCTCGGTAATGCACATCACTATAATCCTTGCAAGCAATGTGACTAATGAGTTTGTTACGGAATGATGCATTACGGAACAAGTAAAGAGACTTGTCGGTAACGAGATTGAACTAGGTATTGAAATACCGATGATTGAATCTCGGGCAAGTAACATACCGATGACAAAGGGAACAACATGTATCGTTATGCGGTTTGACCAATAAAGATCTTCGTAGAATATGTGGGAGCCAATAAGAACATCCATGTTCCGGTATTGGTTATTGACCGGAGACGTGTCTCAGTCATGTCTACATTGTTCTCGAACCCATAGGGTCCACACGCTTAACGTTCAATATTATGAGTTTATGTGTTTTGATGTACCGAAGGTAGTTTGGAGTCCCGGATATGATCAGGGACATGACGAGGAGTCTCGAAATGGTCGAGACATAAAGATCAATATATTGGTGACTATATTCGGGCACCGGATGAGTTCCGGCAGTCATCGGATAATTATCGGAGTGTCGGGGGGTTACCGGAACCCCCGGGGGAACTAATGGGCCAGCATGGGCCTTGTGAGAGAGAGAGAGTTGGGGCCATAGGGCTGGCCGCCCCCCCCCTTGGGAGTCCGAATAGGACAAGGGGGGGGGCGCCCCCTCTTTACCTCCCTCTCTCCCCCTCTTTCCTTCCTTCTCCTTCTTCCTAGTTGGACTAGGAAAGGGGGATTCCTACTCATACTAGGAGGAGGACTCCTCCCTCTCCTTGGCGCGCCCCAAGGCCAGCCGGCCTCCCCCTTGCTCCTTTATATACGGGGGTAGGGTTGCACCCTAGAACACAGAAGTTGATCATTGATCCCTTAGCCGTGTGCGGTGCCCCCCTCCATCATAATCCACCTCGGTCATATCCTAGCGGTGCTTAGGAGAAGCCCTGTTCCGGTAGCATCATCATCACCATCATCACACCATCATGCTGACGAAGATCTCCCTCGACACTCTACTTGATCGTGAGTTTGTGGGACGTCACTGAGCCGAACATGTGCAGATTGCGGAGGTGTCGTACTTTCGGTACTAGGATCCGTCGATCGTGAAGACGTACAACTGCATCAACCGCGTTGTCATAACGCTTCCGCTTATGGTCTACGAGGGTACGTGGACAACACTCTCCCCTCTTGTTGTTGTGCATCACCATGATCTTGCGTGTGCGTAGGATTTTTTTTGAAATTACTACGTTCCCCAATAGTGGTATCAGAGCTAGGTTTATCTATAGATATTATATGCACGAGTAGAACACAAAGGATTTGTGGGCGTGGGTATATACATATTGCTTGCCATCACTAGTTGATTCTTGATTCGGCGGTCCGGACCGACATTACGCGTACGCTTACGCTTACGCGAGACTGGTTCTACCGACGTGCTTCGCACACAGGTGGCTGGTGGGTGTCAGTTTCTCCAACTTCAGTTGAACCGGATTCAATGAACAGGGTTCTTTCTCAAGATCAAAAAGCAATCACTATACCGCACTGTGCTTTTTGATGCGTAGGTAAGAACAGTTCTTGCTCAGCCCGTAGCAGCCACGTAAAACTTGCAACAACAAACTAGAGGATGTCTAACTTGATGTGATATGGTCAAGACATGGTGGTAAATTTTATTGTATGAGATGATCATGTTATTGTAACACAGTTATCGGCTACTGGCAGGAGCCATATGGTTGTCGCTTTATTGTATGAAATGCAATCATGATGTAATTGTTTTACTTTATCACTAAGCGGCAGCGATAGTCGTAGAAGCAATAGTTGGCGAGATGACAACAATGCTTCGATGGAGATCAAGGTGTCAATGTGACGCCCCGAGACCATTGCGTCAGGTGTCTTCCAGTTATTCGCTGTTGTTGCCTTGTCTTTCGCTTGCGTGTTGCATCTTGCCCATGTCATCATCCGCATTGCATCATCATGTTTTCAAAACTTGCATCTGTCCGGGTTCTCCCAGTTCTCTCGGTTGTTCGTTCTGAGCCCAGACACACTTGCACGCGCTCGCGGCACCTCTGAAATAGTATTTTATAAGTGGCCGGAAAATGTTCTCGGAATGGGTTGAAAGTAGGCATGCGGTGTTGTTATGTTGTCGGTAGACCGCCTGCCAAGTTTCATTGCATTCGGAGTCCGTCTGACGCCCCAACGAATAACTATAGCGGCATTATAGTCGGTCAAACGTCAGACGTTTTCGGTCTTCGAAAACTGTTGTCGGGCTTTCCCTCTCTTCCCTCCCTAGACCGTCTACATAATCCACTACCTACCGACAGACCCAACCTAAGCTCCCTCATCAGCCCGCGGACCTCCTCGCGCGCGTCCGAAAGCTGTCCCGGACCCGACCCGGGGAGTCGTCACCGTTGGACTCGGTTCATCCCCAAATATCTACAATACTTCTCCGTTTTTCTTTTTAGTATCCCTAGCCTATTTATTCGGGACCATCTGATTTCGATCGGATGATCCAAACTCCCTCCTTTCCTTATATATATAGTCTACCCGTAGTCTATTTTGGACCTAACCCTATTCCCTAGGGATCCTCCCCAGCTACCGCCACTACACTCCATCCCATCACCCAGATCCGTCGCCAACCACCTCCTCTGTTTTCTGTGCCTGACCAACCCTCGCGCCTCCTCCCAATCCCCATGGGTGTTGCCGCCCCTGCCCGAGCACCTCACTGCACCAGCACTCGCGGGACCTTCAGCCCATGCTCGACCCCCAACCATCGATCCCCGTCACCTCACAGCACTAGCCGGAGCATTTCCATCGTTAGCCTATAGGACCTCTGCTCCTCATCTCTGTCTTCTTCTCCTCCCTCTCTCAATTTCTTTCTCTCTCTCTCAGGTACGCATGGCGCCAGGAGAAGAGCGCCCCGACCACCCCGTCACCAGCTCGCCGGAGCCGCTCGCTGAACAGCGCGCCCGAGTTCGCTGCTCTGCGCTCGCCGGCTTCGTTCTCGCCGATGGCGAGCACCAGCAGGACCCCGCGGCCCCTCTGCCCTCTCCTCGAGACGGCCGCAAGCAGCGAGGCCAATAGGAGACCGCTACCATGGACGCTCGACCTCGCTGCCGTCCTTGGAGCTCTACCTCGCCCTTTTGCTGACTTCGCCATCTGGCCTCGTTTTGCTGCAGGAGCCGAGGCCGTCGCCTCCTTTGTTCGTCGCATCGCCTCCTTCAATTCTTCTAACTGGCCGTCAAGTTCACGCCCCGAGCCCCATGGTCACCGCAGTGCCGGATCAGCTCGACAGCCCCTTGCCTTCCTCACCACGCATGGATCCGCCGCCGCATCGTCCCGGAGTCCCACGCCCACTGCCGTCTTCCCGACAAGCCTTGCTTGAACCCATGCCTCGCCTGCGAGCGACCAGAGCCACGCCCGCGTTGACTTCTTGTCACGAGGACCTAGCCGGCCTCATCCCGATCTCCAGGCCCAGCGCCTCGCCTCTGCTGCCTGTGCCCCGTAGGCCCAGCTCCCCTGCCGACCCCTCCTCTCCATCGAACGGGCCAAGGCCCACTGGGTGAGGCCACCCCCAGTGCCCCACCTTTTTTCCTATTGTTGGGCCAGCAGATGCATCCCGTGTCATGTTTTTTCCCAGTTCTACGTTTTAGCTAATTTTCCAGAGAACGCTGTTTTGCAGAAAACCCCCCAAGCTCCATGCATATCATAACTCACCAACACTGCATCTTTTGTAAAAAACATTATATTTGAAAAATGCTTAGAATCTTGTCTAGTTTCATAATTTGCAATTTTCATCCATGTTTAAAATGTTGTTCGATTGTTTTTGCTCATATCCGATGCTAAAATATTTTAATTCATAACTAAATAACCGTAGCTCCGATTTTAATAAACTTTATATGTAAATGCGGTAGAAAAATGCCTAGTTTAACATGGTGGCATTACTTTGTATGTTTAACAACTCTAAAATTGGGTTTAGGGTAGAACAGTACCAAATCTAAAATATGCACCTAAGGATTTTCTAGAATTGTTGTTTGTTATTTCCGGCCTCATTTAAAATTGACTAGATAGTTAGTTCACTTATGCTTCACCTCTCGCCATGCTAACCAACATTTAATATTGTTGAGTACATAAACGGGAGAGAACTAAATAATTCATGTGGTGTTCCGTCAATATGCAACTCATTGCATGTTGAGCTCCAGATAATTTGTAGTGTTGTTTGTGCACTTTGCCATGCCATGCCTCTTTAAACCGGACTTGCATCATACTTAGTTGTGCCTCATGCCATGTTTATGTGATGGTTGCTTACTATGTTGCTTGCTTCTTTGCGGGTTGCCTCTCTCGTTAGCTTCGGTTTCGTTCTAGAGTTGAGAGGATCCGTTCGGCTACGTCCGTTTGTCTTCTGCATGGACTCGTTCTTCTTCCTTGCGAGATCTCAGGCAAGATGACCATACCCTCGAAATCACTTCTATCTTTGCTTTCTAGTTGCTCGATCTATTACTATGCCGCGATACCTACCACTTCCTATATCATGCCTCCCATATTATCATGTCAAGCCTCTAACCCTCCTTTCCTAGCAAACCGTTCTTTGGCTATGTTACCGCTTTTTCTCAGCCCCTCTTATAGCGTTGCTAGTTGCAGGTGAAGCTGAAGTTTGTTCCATGTGGGAACATGTATATGTTGGGATATCACAATATCTCTTATTTATATTAATGCATCTATATACTTGGTATAGGGTGGAAGGCTCGGCCTTATGCCTAGTGTTTTGTTCCACTCTTACCGCCCTAGTTTCCGTCATACCGGTGTTATGTTCCTTGATTTTGCGTCCCTTACGCAGTTGGGAGTTATGGGAACCCCTTGACAGTTTGCTTTGAATAAAACTCCTCCAGCAAGGCCCAACCTTGGTTTTACATTTTCCTCACCACCAACTACTTTTCCCATGGGAGTGGCGCTCCTGAGGGCCATCTTTAGTTTAACCCCCTGGGCCAGTGCTTGTTTAAGTATTGGTCCGAACTAGAGCCCGTTGCAGCGCCACCTTACGGAAACTTGAGGGCTGGTTTTAGTTGTACGGATTGCTCATCCGATGTTGCCCTGAGAAGGAGATATGTGCATCTCCTATTAGGATGTCGACAAATTGGGCGGCTTTGCTCTTCTTATTTTACCATTGTCGAAATGTCTTGTAACCGCGATCCCCAGTCTGATCAGGACTTCCTGGGAGAAGGAATATCCTTCATTGACCGTGAGATCTTGTGATGGGCTAAGTTGGGACACCCCTGCAGGGTTTTGAACTTTCGAAAGCCGTGCCCGCGGCTATGGGCAGATGGGAATTTGTTAACGCCTGGTTGTAGAGAACTTGATACTTAACTTAATTAAAATGAATCAACCGCATGTGTAGCCGTGATGGTCTCTTTTTGGCGGAGTCCGGGAAGTGAACACGGTTCTAGTGTTATGCTTGAACGTAAGTAGTTTTAGGATCACTTCTGGATCACTTCTAGTTCACGTCCGTTTCGTTGCTTCTCTTCTCGCTCTTATTTGTGTATGTTAGCCACCATATACGCTTAGTGCTTGCTGCAACACCACCTCACTACCCTTTCCTACCCATAAGTTAAATTGTCTTGATCTCGCGGGTGTGAGATTTCTGAGTCCTCGTGACTCACAGATACTTCCAAACAGTTGCAGGTGCCGATGATACCAGTGCAGGCGACACAACCGAGTTCAAGTGGGAACTTGATGAAGATCTTGTTTGTTGTGTTGTTTCGTTTCCTATTGATCAGTAGTGGAGCCCAGTTGGGACGATCGGGGATCTAGCATTCGGGGTTGTCTTCTGGATGATGTATGTTTAACTTGTATTTGTGTGAAGTAGCGATTGTAAGCCAACTCTTTATCCCTTTCTTATTCAGTACACGGGATTGTGTGAATATTACCCCTCTTGCGACAAACCTACCATGTGGATATGCCTCTAAGTCATGCCCCGACACGTGGGAGATATAGCTGCATCGTGGGTGTTACAAGTTGGTATTAGAGCCTTCCCCAACTTAGGAGCCCCCTGCTTGATCGAATCGCTGACGTTGTTGAGTCTAGAACAAAATGTTTTGAGTCTTAGGATTATATATATATCAGAGAGTAGGATTCTTTTTACTCCTCAGTCCATTCGTCGCTCTGGTGAGGCCTCTTGACGTAGAGTTTTGACTCTTCTCTCCTCAAATTTCACGAATTTTTTTTAGGATCACATGGGTATCTTGGAATCATTCTGATGGTTTTGTGATGAGAACATTGTTCTTGGTGCCTCCTGACATTTAGGGGTTGTGGCAGTGTCCCGGGGAGTTGAGCTCTGAGGTGTTGTCATGACAATTTTATCGTTGCAGTTTTGGAATACCTAAGTTCGCCGACATCGAGAATCTCCTTTATGAAGTTGTTGGTGAGATAACCTCGACGCCACCCAGTACTAGGGCGGGAGTTCGGGAGTATTGCCATAACTCGTATAACGGATGCTTTTTTTGAAGGTTGAGGTAAATGATTTCCGAAGGTTTCTTGGTTATGTGTTGAAGAATGGATACAACTGGATGTAGGTATTGTTAGTTTGGGTGAGATATTATGCTTCCCCTGTATCCCCAACACCTGATTGCATAACCAGAAAGTTTTGGGAGTTTATAAGTGGGAGTTCAAGTATATCGTAGGATATCTTTCCAACAGACACATGATACAATATGGGATCTATCATATTTTTGATTCTGTCTTATTTTGCAAGTTAATCCTTTGTTTTGTTTTGAGTTGTGGTATTCGAGTTGCTTAGAAGTCAAGTGTTGATTCCATACCTTTCCTAAACAGTGTTCTCATATTGCTATGTGAATACTAATCCTTCATGATAATCGAGATTGTCATGTCAATCCTTTTCAACTGATGTCTTTCTCTTCAAGTGGATGCGATCTTTTCAACATTCGCAAGATCACCTCTCAGTTTTCCCAACGGTGTTTGTTTTATCAGTCCCAAGTTGTCTTTGTTTTTCCCGCCCTCCCACCCTTGTTTCTTCAAGGACTCAGATTACTTAATCAAGTATCCATTTTATTGATGGGATGTCTCTCCATTCTTTTCCATCAATATTCTTATCCGGTGATTCTCAGGAAGATACTAAGGAAGCCTCAAGTTCGTCACTCTTCCCTCCTTTTCTTCTCCGGTGGATTCAAGTCAAGCTTTGTCAATAATGTCCTTTCCTTGTTTCAAATGTTTTCTCATGCCGGTGCACCTCTTAATTGCTCACCTCTCTCTATTCATATCCGAAGTGCCGAAGATATCTCGAAGATTCATGTTTCCACTCTGCATTCGTTCAAGCTATTTCGAGGTTGTTATCTCATTCGAGTCATTTAATTCAACCGGCGCAATCTCTCTTTGAAATTTTTTCAATGGTGTTTCTCTTAAATCGGCCCTAACCCACAGGTCTTTTCCCAGGATCTTACCTGACTCTTCTATTTTTTTGGAGCTATTCTCAAATCTTCTAAAGTTTGACGTAAGAATGAATTGTCATCATTCATATGTCTTTCTCCAAGATCTTTCAAATTCTATCATCGTTGGTTCAACCTTTCTAATTTTTCATTCCGGAGTGCCTCAACAATTTGTGGTGGTGTATCTCGTCGTCATTCTCGGATTTGAAGACCGGAGAAGAGTTTTTCCTCCAAATCTTACCCGTTCTCTCAAGACTCGTGGTTCTAGCTTCATGCCATCCTCTCATAATTGTTTTCGATTGTGAGAATTCTTTTCACCCACCCGGAGCAATTTAGGAGTCTTTTTCAGTTTGATTCTCCGAAGACCATCATTTCGGGTTTATTCATTTTCAGCTTTCAGCTCCCATTCTCCAAATCTTACCGGTGCATCGTTCAAGTATTATCTAATCAGCTCGTGATCTCTTCGTTCTCTTGTATCAAATTCCCTCATGTATCTTCATTCGTTCTCTAATTCTTACCAGTGATTCACCCCTTTTACTTCATTCCTTTTCAATTCTTACGGTGGTTCGTTCAAGATTTCTCTTCCTTCGCTATAATATCAATTTATTCGTTGTTTCAATCCTACCGGTGGTTCGTCAAAGACCCTCTCAAGTTTGCGCAATATCTATCTTAATCCTTTCAACGAGAATAAGTAGTATGCCAAATCCGTTGCTTGTCATCAATTTAAATTGGTGATCGTCAGCCCACGGACCTTCTCATTCGCGTCTCCGAAAGCTGTCCCGGACCCTACCCGGGGAGTCGTCACCATTGGACTCGGTTCATCCCCAAACATCTACAATACATCTCCGTTTTTATTTTTGGTCTCCCTAGCCTATTTATCTGGGACCGTTCGATTTCGATCGGATGATCCAAACTCCCTCCTTTCCTTATATATAGTCTACCCCTAGTCTATTTTGGACCTAACCCTATTCCCTAGGCATCCTCCCCAGCCGCCGCCACTACACTCCATCCCATCACCCAGATCCGTCGCCAACCACCTCCTCTGTTTTCTGTGCCTAACCAACCCTCGCTCCTCCTCCCAATCCCCATGGGTGTTGCCTCCCCTTCCCGAGCACCTCACTGCATCAGCACTCGCGGGACCCTCAGCCCGTGCTCGACGCCCAACCATCGATCCCCGTCACCATGCAGCACTAGCCAGAGCATGTCCATCGTCGGCCTCCAGGACCTCTGCTCCTCATCTTTGTCTTCTTCTCCTCCCTCTCTCAATTTATTTCTCTCTCATATACCCCTATCTCTCTCTCAGGTACGCATGGTGCCAGGAGAAAAGCGCCCCGACCCCCCCGTCACCAGCTCGCCGGAGCCACTCGCTGACCAGCGCGCCCGAGTTCGCTGCTCTGCGCTCGCCGGCTTCGACCTTGCCGATGGAGAGCACCAGCAGGACCCTGCGGCCCCTCTGCCCTCTCCTCGAGCCGGCAGCAAGCAGCGCCGCCAATAGGAGACCGCCGCCATGGACGCTCGACCTTGCTGTCGTCCTTGGAGCTCTGCCTCGCCCTTGCTGACTTTGCTGCCTGGCCGTCGTTTTGCTGCAGGTGCCGAGGCCGTCGCCTCCTTTGTTCGTCGTGTCGCCTCATTCAATTCTTCTAACTGGCCGTCAAGTTCACGCCCAAGTCCCATGGTCACCGCAGTACCGGATCAGCTCGACAGCCCCATGCCTTCCTCACCACGCCCGGATCCGCCGCCGCACCGTCCCGGAGTCCCACGCCAAGTCCGTCGCCCGCTGCCGTCTTCTCGGCAAGCCTTGCTTGAACCCTTGCCTCGCCTACGAGTGACCAGAGCCGCGCCTGTGTTGACTTCTTGTCGCGAGGATGCAGCCGGCCTCATCCCGATCTCCAGGCCCAGCGCCTCGCCTCTGCTACCTGTGCCCTGCAGGCCTAGCTCCCCTACCGGCCCCTCCTCTCCGTCGAATGGGCCAAGGCCCACTGGGTGAGGCCACCCCCAGTGCCCCACCCTTTTTTCCTATTGTTGGGCCAACAGATGCAGCCCGTGTCATGTTTTTTCCCAGTTCTGCATTTTAGCTATTTTTCCAGAGAACGATGTTTTGCCGAAAACCCACCAAGCTCCATGCATATCATAAATCACCAACCGTGCATCTTTTGTAAAAACATTATAAATGAAAAATTCATAGAATCTTGTCTAGTTTCATAATATGAAATTTTCATCCATGTTTGAAAATGTTTAAAATGTTGTTTTATAGTTTTTGCTCATATGCCATGCTAAAATGGTTTAATTCATAACTAAATAATCGTAGCTCCGTTTTTAATAAACTTTATATGTACACGGGGTAGCAAACTGCCTAGTTTAACATGGTGGCATTACTGTGTATGTTTAACAACTATAAAATTGGGTTTAGGGCCAAACAGTAGCAAATCTAAAATATGCACATCAGGATTTTCCGGAATTGTTGTTTGCTATTTCCGGCCTCATTTAAATTTGACTATATAGTTAGTTCACTTATGCTTCACCTCTCGCCATGCTAACCAACATTTAATATTGTTGGGTACATGAACAGGAGAGAACTAAATATGTCATGTGGTGTTCCGTCAATATGCAACTCGTTGCATATTGAGCTCCACATAGTTTGTAGTATTGTTTGTGCACTTTGCCATGCCATGCCTCTTTAAACTGGACATGCATCATACTAGGTTGCGCATCATGCCATGTTTATGTGATGGTTGTTTACTATGTTGCTTGCTTCTTTCCGGGTTGCCTCTCTCGTTAGCTTCGGTTTCGCTCCGGACTTGTGAGGATCCGTTCGGCTACGTCCGTTTGTCTTCTTCATGGACTCGTACTTCTTCCTTGCGGGATGTTGACACACGAACACGTCACGTGTACCCTCGACGCCGGGGGTGATGCACCGCAGCTCACGTCGAAGGAGACCCGACCGACAGCGCGATACGCAAGACAGTCGACGGGCGCTTTTGCAGACCCGAAAACCCCACACCCCCGGGAGGGACCCCGTTAGGGAGTGCCGCGGCTATGGGCTGCCCTAGGTCAATTCGCTCGACCCTAGAGCCTCGGGATTCTCAGCTCTCAAACACGAAGAACAGCGAAGAACGAGATAGAAAAACGGTGGAGAGATAAAACGTAGATGAAAAAGTAGTATATTGATTTCTTCGATTGTGTGTTGTTCAATCGGCCGTCACCCCCAACATATATAAGAGGCGGCTGGACTTCCCGTACAAGCAAAGGATTTATCTAGGCTTTCCTTACAAGAAAATTGCATCAATTCACGTCCTAGAATCCTAGTTCTGGTCCCACTCGGATTCAGCCCGAATCTGGTCCAATCTTCTGTCTTTCTCCTTGCGTGGGCTGTGGAATCTGCATATGACTTCCGATGGAGACGGTTCAAATATCAATTATGTGTGCTTCGACGAGGCCAACAATCCGTATGTTGATCACTTTTCCAAATAAGGCCATCTTGAATACTCCACGGGGTCATCTCTAATTTCGAGTCGGACTCGTTCATGTAGCTGACTGGACCGTCCGACTCTTGCAGCGTCTCTGCAGGTCGTATACTACTTCGTATGATGATGACTCCAAAAGCAAAGTTGACCGTTTCGACGTTACGAACAACTCCCATGTTGAACACTTCTTCATCCGAAGCCATCTAGATAAGTATTTGAGCCCATCTTCAGCATCTGGTCGGATTGGCCTCGACAGTTTCTACTGTTCACGGCAGCAAGCTTTCCCGGCAAGGTTACTGTTCACGGCGGCAAGCTTTCCCCGGCAGGTTACTATTCACGGCGGCAAGCTCTCCCCCGGCAAGGTTACTGTTCACAGCGGCAAGCTTTCCCCGGCAAGGTTACTGTTCACGGCAGCAAGCTTTCCCTGGCAAGGTTACTGTTCACGGCGGCAAGCTTTCCCCGGCAAGGTTACTGTTCATGGCGGCAAGCTTTCCCCGGCAAGGTTTTTGAGGTAGCAAACAACCTCGGATGAAAATGCGTCCAAAAGCAAAGTTGACCGTTTTGACGAGACGAAAAACTTTCCTGTTGAACGTTTTCCGACTCGAGGCCATCTTCTGGGCCAAAACACTCACGCATTACATCAGACACTTGCCAAGACATGTCTGGTCTTCCGCGTCATATTTCGCCTCTTGACAGGGCTGCATCCAGATAGCTCTAACTTTTGCATACGAACTCGGATTGAGATGATTTTTATATCAAAATCGACCGATTCGACGAGAGGAAGACAATGCATGTAGAGCATTCCTTCATCCGAGATTGTCCTGGAGGCTTACTTGACCAAAAAACACTCAGAACACCTAAACATGACAATCTGAGTGTAGTTTTGGTCTTTGATATGATGCCGAATGATTATGGTCCAACCATCAAAGTTGTTCCACTCGGCAATGTGAAACTTCTCATTTAGAACATTTTGTCATTTGAGGCCATCTCCATTGCATTCTGCATTGTGCCAAAATCAGGTGTCAACACAGGCCCCCCTGTTTTTCGGCAAAGCTTGCATGCCGAAACATAATTTGCACCATGTTTGTTCTAAGGACGATGTCAACACTCCATCGGCCATCTATTCTTCTCAGGGCGATAATTATGTATCGGCCATGTTTGTGCTAAGGGCGATAATCGTATATCGGCCATTGCCTACTTAGGCTTCTTGCCACACACTCGAGTGGTACTTCTTCAAATATTTGCCATTGAGAGCTCGAGGTAAAAATGCCCCTTGTATTGATTCCACCAAATATGAATTTCCGGGAACAACTTTTGTAATCCTAAAAGGACCTTCCCAACTTGGAGACCACTTCCCGAATTTTCTATCTCTTGAACCAATCGGTAGAATCACTTTCCAAAGGAGATCACCAACTTGAAAATTCTTCAACTTGACTTTCTTATTGTAAGCCCTTGCCACTCTCAACTTATCTCTCTCTATGGCATTCAAAGCAGCCAAACGTTTATCAGCAACCTCATCAATGTTGTGCATCATCAAGTTATAGAAGTCTATTGCCGATAAATCATTTTGTTTGGCTATTCTCAAAGCATTCAAATTTACTTCCACTGGTAAAACAGCCTCCTGACCATATACTAGCTCATATGGAGTCACTTTCATAGCACCATGCCTTGAGATTCTATGTGCCCATAATGCCTCAGACAACAAGTCATGCCATCTCCTTGGATTATCCTCAATCTTCTTCTTGATGAGCTTGATTAAAATTTTATTGCTAGACTCAGCTTGTCCATTAGCTTGGGCATAATATGGGGAGGAATTGAGCAACTTTATGTTATAAGATTCGGCAAACTCTCTGACTTGGTGTGACATAAAAGATGAACCTTGATCTGTAGTTAACGTTTGAGGAATACCGAATCTATGAATAATGTGCTCGGTTATGAATTTAATTACCTCCGTACGCGTCATGTCCTTGAGAGGTACTGCTTCAGACCACTTAGTGAAATAATCAGTTGCCACCAATACGAACCGACGCCCCTTTGAAGAAGACGGATGGATTTTCCCAATAAAGTCTAAACCCCATCCTCTGAAAGGCCACGGCTTGATAATAGGCTGCAACATAGCAGCGGGAGCCAATTGAATATCACCAAATTTTTGACAAGCTTCGCACCCTTTATAATATCTGAAGCAATCATTAATCATGGTCGGCCAATAAAACCCAGCACGTCGTAATAACAATTTCATCTTGGGAGCCGACTGGTGAGTACCACAAATGCCTTCATGTACCTCTCCCATAGCAACTCTTGCTTGGTCCTCATCCAAGCACTTTAAAAGAACATCATCAACTGTTCGGCGATAAAGATCATCATCCCTCATAGTATATTTAAAAGCCATACGCCGAACAGCCTTGTCCACCCTTTCACTCGGATTACACAAGTAAGCAACAATGGGCTTCCTCCAGTCGGAATTGTCACCTGCACTAGATTTTTTGTTAATGACCGAATCAGTGGGTTCTGGTTCGGCCTCTTCTATACTGGTAAGACAAGACATCGGATTTCGAGAAATATGAAACATGCCATGATCAACATGGTATCCAGATGCTTGTTGTGCCAACTCATTTGCTTTCCAGTTGTCATGTCTAGATATATGTGCAATGCTAAAACAATCCAAAGTAGAGATTATATCTAGACATTTATCAAGGTAAACATTAAGTGATTCGTCCAAACAATGAAAGACTTTGGATATTTGCTGTACCACTAGTAACGAATCACCATAAGCCTCAATATGTGTAACACCTATAACAAGTAACATCTCTAGGACGAATAACAATGCTTCATATCAGCTTCATTGTTTGTGCAAAAATATTCTAAGCGGCATGAGGCTTCAAAAACAGCACCATGAGGAGATATATAAACAATACCAACACCTTGGCCATTGCTACAAACTGACCCATCAAAGTATAATATCCATGGTACTAATGACATAAGGTTCATATCAACATCATGCTTGTCATTAATTCGATGTTCAACAATGAAATTAGCAACAATTTGGCCTCTCATGGACTTTAGAGATTCATAAGCCAAATCATATTCAATCAAAGCATAAGCCCACTTGCCAATTCTACCACTAAGAATTGGCCTATGCAACATGTATTTAATGACATCGGTTTGACAAGCTACTACACAAACACTCGGCACTAAATAATGTCTTAGTTTTGTGCAAGCATAATATAAGCATAGACATAATTTCTCAATAAATGTATACCTTGTCTCTGCGTCCAATAAGCGGCGGCTTAAATAAGTGATGGCATGCTCTTTTCCTTCGGTCTCTTGAGTTAGAACAGCACCAATAACTTCTTCCTCTGCTGCAATGTAAAGTCTGAAGGGTTCCCTATGCTTGGGTGCTCTCATCACCGGAGGAGTGCACAAATAATTCTTGATCATATCAAATGCTTCTTGATGTTTTGCCCCCCAAGTGAAATCAGCATCATCCTTTAACCGAAGGATAGGAGTAAATGCATCAACTTTCCCTGACAGATTAGCTATGAACCTTCTCAAATAGTTGACCTTGCCAAGGAACTTTTGCATATCTCTCTTGCATGTTGGCGCCTCCACTTTCTGTATAGCCTCTATCTTTTTGGGATCAATCTCTATGCCATCTTCATGAATAATGAAACCCAAAAACTTGCCAGCTGATACGCCAAAAGCACACTTCAAAGGATTCATCTTCAGTCCATACTTTTTCATTCTTTCAAAAGCTAAACGCAAATCAGCCAAGTGAGATTCAAAAGCATCCGATTTGACAACAATATCATCAATATAAACTTCAAGTATGATACCGAGTAAATCATGGAAAATCAAATTCATAGCCCTTTGATATGTGGCTCCAGCATTTTTTAATCCGAATGTCATCATTGTCCACTCGAATAAACCAACAAAACCAGGGCATCAAAAAGCAGTCTTGTACATGTCCTCTTCGGCCATAAAAATTTGATTGTATCCGGCATTACCATCTAGAAAGCTAATAACCTTATGCCTAGAAGCATCATTAATAAGCATATCGGCTATTGGCATAGGATACTCATCTTTGGGTGTAGCCCTATTCAAATCTCTGAAATCAATGCACACCCTCAACTTGCCGGATCCTTTCTTCTCCACTGGGACAATGTTAGAAATCCACTCGGCGTACCTGCAAGGTCGAATGAAATTAGCTTCAAGCAGTCAACTGATCTCTTCCTTGATCCGGTCATATGTTTTCGGATTAAATTTTCTGGCCGACTGTTTATAAGGTCTAAAACCGGCCTTTATAGGCAACCGATGCTCCACTAGCTCTCGGCTTAACCCTGGCATCTCATGATATTCCCATGCAAAGCAACAAACATATTCTTTCAATAGCTCGATTAACTTAGCTTTACAATCGGCTTCCAAATTTTTGTTTATAAATGTCGGTCGAGTGACTGAACCATCTCCAATATCTACCTCTTCTAATGGATCGGCCGACGTAAAACCTTGTCCAAGTTTATCCATGTCATCCAACTCCTCTATAGACTCATACATATCGTTCTTGCTGGACCGATATTTCACAAGACGTTTTTGTAACCACTCAGAGGTAGAATCCATTTAAACATATCATACCTTGGAGCCGATTACATTCAGTCGGCTTTAAAGAGATGGGCACAAAACCATTCTTGGTTGCGCTGAGAAAATCAAACTCTGATAAGTCACGTCCCGTCAAGCAAGTAGCATTGGGATGTTGCCAATCCACCGATGCATCGGCCAAAGCAACACAGGCCGAGTTATCCGCATGAATGACTTCCACTTCATCATCAACCCACTGAATCAAAAACTGGTGCATAGTGGATGGCACACACTGGTTTGCATGAACCCAATCACGGCCTAGTATGACGTTGTAGTTACCTTGCACCTCAGCGACAAAGAATGCAGTAGCCAAAGTTTTGCTTCCGACTGTAAGCTCCACATACATCACACCTTTGGCTTCAGTTTTCTCTTTGCCTTCAAACCCGTTAAGCACCATATTGGTATTGATCAATTCTTCATCAGGCAAACCCAATTTCTTGAAGACTGAATAGGGCATAAGATTTACCACAACACCACCATCAACAAGCATCCGAGTGAGCGGCGACCCATTGATATGACCTCTAAGATATAATGGTTTCAGATGCGTTACTGGTTCTTTTGGCTTCTCGAATATCGCGTTTTTAGGGACAAAATCCAGCTGAGCCACCTCCCCTTCCTCATCTACAGCACGAAACTCAGCAGGCAAGTAATACACCATATTGATATCCATACCTTCATGAACCGGTGTAGACTCATAGTCCAACATATCAGCCTCCTCCTCAAGTGCATCCACCGATTCAGAAATTTGTCCGAGTGAAGAGGAAGCAATAGGTGACGTAGATGATGCAATGATTGCGTCGTCCTTTTTTGGTAGTGTAGGTGCTGCTATGATAGGCGTAGAGGCCACTGTATCTCGTATTTGTTTGGGCCTCCACACTTGTTTTGTAGGTACCATAGGCTGAGTATCATTGAACAACTTATCCCTTTGCTTCTCAGCCTCTTGTTCTGCCATCTCTTGGCTCCTTAACCTCTGTAGTTTCCTCTTCTGTGTCTTTGTTAGCCCTGGAGGACACCACTTTGGCTGAGTGTATTTAGGATCTCTCATTTTTACTCGGCTAGTGCTTGCTTCATGGTCATTAGCCGAGTGCTTTGGCGCGATAGGAAGTATCGGCTCAGTCGGTTTGCTATGCACAATTGGCTGCTGTATGGCAAATGTTTTGGTGCCCAAGGTAAGTGAGTCGGCATCCGTTTTCTCCTTGATTTTTCCCGACTCAACTGCTGCAACACTTGGTGACTTAACACGCCATTCTTTTCGACTTTGCAGATGCATGAAATTTCCACTCGGGAGCAGCTTTTTACTCTGATGGAATCCACTCGGATGGATGTCACTCGGATGGAATCCAGTCGGATGGAATCTACTTAGCCACATTTTTTCACTCGGATAGCTTCCACCTGGGTGCATCCTTACACTCGGATAATTTCCACTCGGTCGCATATTTTGACCAGTCGGCTGATAGTCACCGATCTTGAGTCGGCCATTATATGAGTAATCAAGTCGATCCCACACAGATTGCCTCTGCTCTTCTGAAAACTGCGCCCTTGGTCCACTCGGTTTTGTATACCGACTGAACATATCAGCTGATGGTGACCTTGGTCATTTCAGATGAGTCGGTCGATTGAAACTAGAACCGGCCGACTGGTTAGCATACTTGGACAACAACATATCAAAAGTTGACTTGATCCGCTTGCGCTGCACTTTAGCTTCATTCTTCTTCCACTTGCCAACTTCTGGACTCTTAGGCTTGACAAATTTAACACGAGTATTTTCTTGCACTTGCGGTTGCCCCCCGAGTGTAGGATTCTTGATGGTGATTTTGATCACTTCCTTGCCATCGGGTTGCTTATCAAGCACAACCTGTCTCCCCAAGACCTTGTTGTCCTCCTTGTCTTTCCTGGGCTCACCGACAATGACATTAGCTTTATTAGCAGATTCGGCTACCTCCGGCCGAATGAGTAGCTTCTTCCCCTCCAAATCCATGGTATTCATTGGAAAAGGCTATTTATCAACTTGCATTTCAGAAAAGTTCAATCGTCCGTCATTAATGGCCGATTGTATCTGTCATCGAAAAACATTGCAATCGTTAGTAGCATGAGAAAAAGAATTATGATACTTGCAATAAGCGCACCGTTTCAGCTCTTCAAACGGCGGCAAAGTATGAGTTATTCTAATAATTTTAGCTTGCAGCAAAGCATCAAATATTTTATCACACTTGGCAACGTTAAAAGTAAACTTCATCTCTTCATCACGATTCTTATGAATCGGTTTCAGATCATTGCAATTAAATGGTTTGGCCTTAGATGGCCAAACAAATTCAGTAGAAAAAACATCACCCTCATCGTCCGAGTGATCACTATCATATTCGATCATATTCATCTTTGGACGATCGGCTTTGTATCTATGCACTTCTTTGAGGTCTTTGCTTCGGCTTTCCTGAGCCAAAGCCCTTTGTAAGACTTGGTTGATATTTAAGAACTCATAGCCTTCTAGCTTTTCTCTGATGGGAGTTCTCAAACCACTCAACACTAGGTCTGCCAAGTCTCTCTCGGTTATCACCAAACTAAAACACCAGTTTTTTGTTTCTCTAAATCTCTTGACGTAATCGGAGACCGATTCATCATGCTTCTGCTTAACCGATGTTAGATGTGACAACTTGAGTTCATTGTCGCCGCTATAAAAGTGATCATGAAACTTCTGATCTAGCTGCGACCAAACCCGAATGGAACCATGGGGTAAAGAAGAAAACCATGAAAATGCGGTACCAGTTAATGATAAAGGAAATAAACGCACTTTCAATTCGTTCAATGAGCCTGCCTCACCCAAT
The DNA here is from genome assembly GCF_002162155.2 of Triticum dicoccoides. Classification (NCBI taxonomy): domain Eukaryota; kingdom Viridiplantae; phylum Streptophyta; class Magnoliopsida; order Poales; family Poaceae; genus Triticum; species Triticum dicoccoides. Next base: position 377,776,681 of record NC_041386.1, read on the forward strand.
TGTGCTAAATATTAACTAACATGCTCCCATGTGGTTTTTGTGCCTTCTCCATTAAATTTAACAAAATCTGGAATTTTATATCCTAGAGGGCACTGGATGGCATCAAAGTACTAGGGGTACCGCTTTTGGTAAATCCGATTCCGAGGTAACTCAACTCCAAAATTCTCTCGAAGCATCTTAGCCATCTCCTCTCTAAGATTAGCTAGACCATCATCCATAGTGGACGATCACGCTTGTGGCAGTGGCATAGGAGGAGTAGGGTTACTAGCTGTAGGTAGGAATAGTGGTATGTACGTCGACCCATATTTTGGTAATGGTCGAGTGGATGTAGCTGTAGGTAGGGTTTGGTTCGGCATTGCCACCGAACCTGGCACGCTTATAATAGGATTAATGGGTGCAGCCACAATCTGATTTGTTTGGGTAGGATAATAAGTCATCGGCATGGGAGACGCTGATGAGATGGGCAAAGACATATTAGGGTTTTGCACACTAGCAGCTACACCATCATTACCACTAGACGATTGAGATATATTCTTCTGAGCATTAGTATTTTCTATGAAAGTTTGATAGACTAGATTGTTACCATCAGCAATACGACTTTCAATCTCAGCCCACTGCTCAGGAGAAAAGGCAGTACTTACAGAAGGTTTAACCTGTTCAGTTTGAAGAGGAGGGAACTTGATTTCTTCAATCGGAGTGATGTTGCCTTGGCGATCTTTCTTGAATTTTGCAAGGAACTCCTGCAGGTCCTTCTCCTCGCGCGCCTTCTTGTACTCCTCATAGACTTGGCGATGATCGGCCGATATCTCATCAAGACTGGGCTTAATGATGTTATCGGCGTCCACCTCAAATGGCTTGGGAAGATCGGACATGGTGGATGATGATGATTGATCTTTGTCCCCAGCGGAGTCACCAAAAAGTGTGTTGACACACGAACACGTCATGTGTACCCTCGACACCGGGGGTGATGCACCGCAACTCACGTCGAAGGAGACCCGACCGACAGCGCGATACACAAGACAGTCGACGGGCGCTTTTGCAGACCCGAAAACCCCACACCCCTGGGAGGGACCCCGTCAGGGAGTGCGGCGGCTATGGGCTGCCCTAGGTCGATTCGCTCGCCCCTAGAGCCTCGGGATTCGCAGCTCTCAAACACGAAGAACAGCGAAGAATGAGATAGAAAAACGGTGGAGAGATAAAATGTAGATGAAAAAGTAGTATATTGATTTTTTCGATTGTGTGTTGTTCAATCGGCGGTCACCCCCAACATATATAAGAGGCGGCTGGACTTCCTGTACAAGCAAAGGATTTATCTAGGCTTTCCTTACAAGAAAATTACATCAATTCACGTCCTAGAATCCTAGTTCTGGTCCCACTCGGATTCAGCCCGAATCTGGTCCAATCTTCTGTCTTGCTCCTTGCGTGGGCTGTGGAATCTGCATATGACTTCCGATGGAGACGGTTCAAATATCAATTATGTGTGCTTCGATGAGGCCAACAATCCGTATGTTGATCACTTTTTCAAATAAGGCCATCTTGAATACTCCACGGGGTCATCTCTAATTTCGAGTCGGACTCGTTCATGTAGCTGACTGGACCGTCCGACTCTTGCAGCATCTCTGCAGGTCATATACTACGTCGCATGATGATGACTCCAAAAGCAAAGTTGACCGTTTCGACGTTACGAACAACTCCCGTGTTGAACACTTCTTCATCCGAAGCCATCTAGATAAGTATTTGAGCCCATCTTCAGCATCTGGTCGGATTGGCCTCGACAGTTTCTACTGTTCACGGCAGCAAGCTTTCCCGGCAAGGTTACTGTTCACGGCGGCAAGCTTTCCCCGGCAGGTTACTGTTCACGGCGGCAAGCTCTCCCCCAGCAAGGTTACTGTTCACAGCGGCAAGCTTTCCCCGGCAGGTTACTGTTCATGGCGGCAAGCTCTCCCCCGGCAAGGTTACTATTCACAGCGGCAAGCTTTCCCCGGCAAGGTTACTGTTCACGGCGGAAAGCTTTCCCCGGCAAGGTTACTGTTCACGGCAGCAAGCTTTCCCCGGCAAGGTTACTGTTCATGGCGGCAAGCTTTCCCCGGCAAGGTTTTTGAGGCAGCAAACGACCTCGGATGAAAATGCGTCCAAAAGCAAAGTTGACCATTTTGACGAGACGAAAAACTTTCGTGTTGAACGTTTTCCGACTCGAGGCCATCTTCTGGGGCAAAACACTCACGCATTACATCAGACACTTACCAAGACATGTCTGGTCTTCCGCGTCATGTTTCGCCTCTTGACAGGGTTGCATCCAGATAGCTCTAACTTTTGCATACGAACTCGGATTGAGATGATTTTTATATCAAAATCGACCGATTCGACGAGACGAAGACAATGCATGTAGAGCATTCCTTCATCCGAGATTGTCCTGGAGGCGTACGTGACCAAAAAACACTCAGAACACCTAAACATGACAATCTGAGTGTAGTTTTGGTCTTTGATATGATGCCGAATGATTATGGTCCAAACATCAAAGTTGTTCCACTCGGCAATGTGAAATTTCTCATTTAGAATATTTTGTCATTTGAGGCCATCTCCATTGCATTCTGCATTGTGCCAAAATCAGGTGTCAACACGGGATCTCAGGCAAGATGACCATACCCTCGAAATCAATTCTATCTTTGCTTGCTAGTTGCTAGATTTATTACTATGCCGCGATACCTACCACTTGTTATATCATGCCTCCCATATTATCATGTCAAGCCTCTAACCCTCCTTTCCTAGCAAACCATTGTTTGGCTATGTTACCGCTTTTGCTCAAACCCTCTTATAGCGTTGCTAGTTGCAGGTGAAGCTGAAGTTTGGTCCATGTGGGAACATGGATATGTTGGGATATCACAATATCTCTTATTTATATTAATGCATCAATATACTTGGTAAAGGGTGGAAGGCTCGGCCTTATGCCTGGTGTTTTGTTCCACTCTTGCTGCCCTAGTTTCCATCATACAGGTGTTATGCTCCTTGATTTGCGTCCCTTACGCGGTTGGGTGTTATGGGAACACCTTGATAGTTCGCTTTGAATAAAACTCCTCCAGCAAGGCCCAACCTTGGTTTTACATTTGCCTCACCACCACCTACTTTTCCCTTGGGAGTCGCGCTCCCGAGGGTCATCTCTATTTTAACCCCCCCGGGCCAGTGCTTGTCTAAGTGTTGGTCCGAACAAGAGTCCCTTGCAGCGCCACCTCGGGGAAACTTGAGGTCTGATTTTAGTTGTACGGATTGCTCATCTGGTGTTGCCCTGAGAACGAGATATGTGCAGCTCCTATCGGGATGTCAGCACATCGGGTGGCTTTGCTGGTCTTGTTTTACCATTGGCGAAATGTCTTGTAACAGGGATTCCGAGTCTGATCGGGTCTTCCCGGGAGAAGGAATATCCTTCGTTGACCGTGAGAGCTTGTGATGGGCTAAGTTGGGACACCCCTTCAGGGTTTTGAACTTTCGAAAGCCGTGCCCGCGGTTATGGGTAGATGGCAATTTGTTAACGTCTGATTGTAGAGAACTTGATACTTAACTTAATTAAAATGAATCAACCGCGTGTGTAGCCGTGATGGTCTCTTTTCGGCGGAGTCCAGGAAGTGAACACGGTTCTTGTGTTATGCTTGAATGTAAATAGTTTTAGGATCACTTCTGGATCACTTCTAGTTCACGACCGTTGCGTTGCTTCTCTTCTCTCTCTCTTATTTGCGTATGTTAGCCACCATATATGCTTAGTGCTTGCTGCAGCTCCTCCTCACTACCCTTTCCTACCCATAAGCTTAAATAGTCTTGATCTCGCGGGTGTGAGATTGATGAGTCCTCATGACGCATACATACTTCCAAACAGTTGCAGGTGCCGATGATACCTGTGCAGGCGATGCAACCGATTTCAAGTGGGAGCTCGATGAATATCTTGTTCGTTGTGTTGTTTCGTTTCCTATTGATCAGTAGTGGAGCCCAGTTGGGACGATCGGGCATCTAGCATTTGGGGTTGTCTTCTTTTATTTTGGTTCCCTAGCCGGACCTTGATTGTATTCTAGATTATGTATGTTTAACTTGTATTTGTCTGAAGTGGCGATTGAAAGCCAACTCTTTATCCCTTTCTTATTCGTTCACGGGATTGTGTGAAGATTACCCCTCTTGTGACAAACCTACCATGCGGCTAATCCACTAAGTCGTGCCCCGACACGTGGGAGATATAGCCGCATCGTGGGTGTTACAGTCAAGCCGGTGACGATGGTGATCATGACGGTGCTTTGGAGATGGAGATCAAAGGCACAAGATGATGATGGCCATATCATAGCACTTATATTGATTGCATGTGATGTTTATCCTTTATGCATCTTATTTTGCTTAGTTTGGCGGTAGCATTATAAGATGATCTCTCACTAAATTTCAAGGTATAAGTGTTCTCCCTGAGTATGCATTGTTGCTACAGTTCGTTGTGCCGAGACACCATGTGATGATCGGGTGTGATAAGCTCTACGTCCACATACAACAGGTGCAAGCCAGTTTTGCACACGCAGAATACTCATGTTAAACTTGACGAGCCTAGCATATGGAGATATGGCCTCGGAACACTGAGACCGAAAGGTCGAGCATGAATCATATAGTAGATATGATCAACATAGTGATGTTGACCATTGAAAACTATTCCATCTCACATGATGATCGGTCATGGTTTAGTTGATATGGATCACATGATCACTTAGATGATTAGAGAGATGTCTATCTAAGTGGGAGTTCTTAAGTAATTTGATTAATTGAACTTTAATTTATCTTGAACTTGGTACCTGATAGTATTTTGCAAGTCTATGTTGTTGTAGATAGATGGCCCGTGTTGTTGTTCCGTTGAATTTTAATGCGTTCCTAGAGAAAGCTAAGTTGAAAGATGATGGTAGAAACTACATGGACTGGGTCCATAACTTGAGGATTATCCTCATTGCTGCACAGAAGAATTACATCCTGGAAGCACCGCTAGGTGACAAACCCGCTACAGGAGCAACGCTAGATCTTATGAACATCTGGCAGAGCAAAGCTGATGACTACTAGATAGTTCAGTGTGCCATGCTTTACGGCTTGGAACCGGGACTTCAATGATGTTTTGAACGTCATGGAGCATATGAGATGTTCCAGGAGTTGAAGTTAATATTTCAAGAAAATGCTTGGATTGAAAGATGTGAAGTCTCTAATAAGTTCTACAGCTGCAAGATGGAGGAGAATAGTTATGTGAGTGAACATATACTCAGAATGTCTGGGTACCACTACCACTTGACTCAACTGGGAGTTAATCTTCCTGATGATAGTGTCATTGACAGAGTTCCTCAATCACTGCCACCAAGCTACAAGAGCTTCGTGATGAACTGTAATATGCAAGGGATGAATAAGACAATTCTTGAGCTCTTTGCAATGCTAAAGGCTGTGGAGGTAGAAATCAAGAAGGAGCAATAAGTGTTTATGGTCAACAAGACCACCTATTTCAAGAAAAAGGGTAAAGGAAGAAGGATAACTTCAAGAAGAATAGCAAACCAGTTGCTGCTCAAGTGAAGAAACCCAAGTCTGGACCTAAGCCTCAGACTGAGTGCTTCTACTTCAAAGCGACTGGTCACTTGAAGTTGAACTGCCCCAAGTATTTGGCGGAGAAGAAGGATGGCAAAGTGAAAGGTATATTTGATATACATGTTATTGATGTGTACCTTACTAATGCTCGCAGTAGTGCCTGGGTATTTGATACTGGTTCAGTTGCTAACATTTGCAACTCGAAACAGGGGCTATAGATTAAGTGAAGATTGGCTGAGGACGAGGTGATGATGCGCGTGGGAAATGGTTCCAAAGTCGATGTGATCGCCGTCGACACGCTACCTCTACACCTACCTTCAGGATTAGTTTTAGACCGAAATAATTGTTATTTGGTGCCATCGTTGAGCATGAACATTATATCTAGATCATGTTTGATGCGAGACGGTTATTCATTTAAATCAGAGAATAATGGTTGTTCTATTTATATGAGTAATATCTTTTATGGTCATGCACCCTTGATGAGTGGTCTATTTTTACTAAATCTTGATAGTAGTGATACACATGTTCATAGTATTGAAGCCAAAAGATGCAGAGTTGATAATGATAGTGCAACTTATTTGTGGCACTGTCATTTCGGTCATATTGGCGTAAAGCGCATGAAGAAACTCCATTCTGATGGACTTCTGGAATCACTTGATTATGAATCACTTGGTACTTGCGAACCATGCCTCATGGGCAAGATGACTAAAACTTCGTTCTCCGGAACAATGGACCGAGCAACAGAGTTATTGGAAATCATATATACTGATGTTTGTGGTCCAATGAACAATGAGGCTCGCGGCGGATATCATTATTTTCTCACCTTCACAGATGATTTGAGTAGATATGGGTATATCTACTTAATGAAACATAAGTCTGAAACATTTGAAAAGTTCAAAGAATTTCAAAGTGAAGTGGAAAATCATTGTAACAAGAAAATAAAGTTTCTACGATTTGATCGTGGAGTAAAATATTTGAGTTATGAGTTTGGTCTTCATTTGAAATAATGCGGAATTGTTTCGCAACTCATGCCACGCGGATCACTACAGCGTAATGGTGTGTCCGAACGTTGTAATCGTACTTTACTAGATATGGTTCGATCTATGATGTATCTTACTGATTTACCGCTATCGTTTTGGGGTTATGCTTTAGAGACGGTTGCACTCATGTTAAATAGGGCACCATCTAAATCCGTTGAGACGACACCTTATGAACTATGGTCTGGCAAGAAACCCAAGTTGTCGTTTCTTAAAGTTTGGGGCTGTGATGCTTATGTGAAAAAGCTTCGACCTGATAAGTTCGAACCCAAATTGGAGAAATGTGTCTTCATAGGATACCCAAAGGAGACTATTGGGTACACCTTCTATCACAGATCCGAAGGAAAGATATTCGTTGCTAAGAATGGATCCTTTCTAGAGAAGGAGTTTCTCTTGAAATAAGTGAGTGGGAGGAAAGTAGAACTTGGTGAGGTAATTGTACCTGCTCCCTTATTGGAAAATAGTTCATCACTGAATTCAGTTCCAGTGATTCCTACACCAGTAAGTGAGGAAGCTAATGATGATGATCATGAAACTTCTGATCAAGTTACTACCCAACCTCGTAGGTCAACCAGAGTGAGATCCGCATTAGAGTGGTAAGGTAATCCTATTCTGGAAGTCATGCACATGACAATGACGAACCCACGAACTATGAGGAAGCGATGATCAGCCCAGATTCCTCAAAATGGCTTGAGGCCATGAAATCTGAGATGGGATCCATGTATGAAAACAAAGTATGGAATTCGGTTGACTTCCCCGATGATCGGCAGGACATAGAGAATAATTGGATATTCAAGAAGAGGACTGACGCTCACGGTAATATTACTGTCTACAAAGCTCAGCTTGTTGCGAAAGGTTTTTGACAAGTTCAAGGAGTTGACCATGATGAGACCTTTTCACCCGTAGCGATGCTTAAGTCCGTCCGAATCATGTTAGCAATTGCCGCATTTTATGCTCATGAAATTTGGCAAATGGATGTCAAAACTGCATTCCTTAATGGATATCTTAAAGAAGAGTTGTATATGATGCAACCAGAAGGTTTTGTCGATCCAAAAGGTGCTAACAAAGTGTACAAGCTCCAGCGATCCATTTATGGACTGGTGCAAGCCTCTCGGAGTTGGAATATATGCTTTTATAGTTTGATCAAAGCATATGGTTTTATACATACTTTTGGAGAAGCCTGTATTTACAAGAAAGTGAGTGGGAGCTTTGTAGCATTTATGATATTATATGTAGATGACATATTGTTGATCGGAATTGATACTGAATTTTTGAATAGCATAAAAGGATACTTGAACAAGAATTTTTCAATGAAAGACCTCGGCGAAGCTGCTTATATATTGGGCATCAAGATCTATAGAGATAGATCAAGACGCTTAATTGGACTTTCACAACGCACATACCCTGATAAAGTTTTGAAGAAGTTCAAAATGGATCAGGCAAAGAAAGGGTTCTTGCCTGTATTGCAAGGTGTGAAGTTGGGTCAGACTCAATGCCCGACCACTATAGAAGATAGAGAGAAAATGAAAGGTGTTCCCTATGCTTCAGCCATACGATCTATCATGTATGCAATGATGTGTACCAGACCTGATGTGTGCCTTGCTATCAGTCTAGCAGGGAGGTACCAAAGTAATCCAGGAGTGGATCACTGGACAACGGTCAAGAACATCGCGAAATACCTGAAAAGGACTAAGGATATGTTTCTCGTATATGGAGGTGAGAAAGAGCTCGTCGTAAACGGTTATGTCGATGCAAGCTTTGACACTGATTCGGATGACTCTAAGTCACAAACTGGATACATGTTTTTATTAACTGGTGGAGCTGTCAGTTGGTGCAGTTCCAAGTAGAGTGTCGTGGCGGGATCTACGTGTGAAGCGGAATATATAGCTGCTTCAGAAGGAACAAATGAAGGAGTTCATATCCGATCTAGGTGTAATACCTAGTGCATCGGGTCCAATGAAAATCTGTTGTGACAATACTGGTGCAATTGCCTTGGCAAAGGAATCCAGATTTCACAACAGAACCTAGCACATCAAGAGACGCTTCAATTCCATCCGCGATCAAGTCAAGGAGGGAGACATAGAGATTTGAAAGATACATACGGATCTGAATGTTGCAGACCCGTTGACTAAGCCTCTCTCACGAGCAAAACATGATCAGCACCAAGACTCGATGGGTGTTAGAATCATTACAATGCAATCTAGATTATTGACTCTAGTCCAAGTGGGAGACCGAACGAAGTATGCCGTAGAGGCAATAATAAAGTTCTTATTTATATTTCCTTATATCATGATAAATGTTTATTATTCATGTTAGAATTGTACTAACCAGAAACTTAGTACATATGTGAATACATAGACAAATAGAATGTCACTAATATGCCTCTACTTGACTAGCTCGTTGAATCAATGATGGTTATGTTTACTAACCATAGACATGAGTTGTCATTTGATTAACGAGATCACATCATTAGAGAATGATGTGATTGACTCACCCATCCCTTAGCTTAGCACGATGATCATTTAGTTTGTTGCCATTGCTTTCTCCATAACTTATACATGTTCCTATGACTATGAGATCATGCAACTCCCGAATGCCGGAGGAACACTTTGTGTGCTACCAAACGTCACAACATAACTGGGTGATTATAAAGGTGCTCTATAGGTGTCTCCGATGGTGTTTGTTGAGTTGGCATAGATCGAGATTAGGATTTGTCAGTCCGATTGTCGGGGAGGTATCTCTGGGCCCTCTCGGTAATGCACGTCACTATAAGCCTTGTAAGCAATATGACTAACGAGTTAGTTACGGGATGATGCATTACGGAATGAGTAAAGAGACTTGTCAGTAACGAGATTGAACTAGGTATTCAGATACCGATGATTGAATCTCGGGCAAGTAACATACCGATCACAAAGGGAACAACGTATATCGTTATGTGGTTTGACCGATAAAGATCTTGGTAGATTATGTGGGAGCCAAAATGAACATCCAGGTTCCTCTATTGGTTATTGACCGGAGACATGTCTCGGTCATGTCTACATAGTTCTCGAACCCGTAGGGTAAGCACGCTTAACGTTCGGTGATGATCGGTATTACGAGTTTATGTGTTTTGATGTACCGAAGGTAGTACGGAGTCTCGGATATGATCACAAAAGTGATGAGGAGTCTCGAAATGGTCGAGACATAAATATTGATATATTGGATGACTATATTCAGACAACAGATGAGTTCTGGGGGTCACTGGATAATTATCGGAGTGCCGGGGGTTTATCGGAACCCTCGGGGGAACTAATGGGCCAACATGGGCCTTGTGAGAGAGTGAGAGAGGAGGGGCCATAGGGCTGGCCGCGTGCCACCCTTGGGAGTCCGAATTGGACAAGGAGGGGGGCAGTGCCCCGTCTTTCCCTCCCTCTCTCCCTCTCTTTCCTCCCCCTCCTTCTTCCTAGTTGGATTAGGGAAGGGGGAGTCCTATTCCTACTCGGAGGAGGACTCCTCCCTCTCCTTGGCACGCCCCAAGGCCGGCCGGCCTCCCCCTTGCTCCTTTATATACACGAGGCAGGGGGCACCCTAGAACACACAAGTTGATCATTGATCCCTTAGGCGTGTGCGGTGCCCGTCTCCACCATAATCCACGTCGGTCATATCGTAGCGGTGCTTAGGGAAGCCCTGTTCCGGTAGCATCATCATCACCGTCATCACGCCCTCGTGCTGACGAAGCTCTCCCTCGACACTCTGCTGGATCGTGAGTTCGTGGGACGTCGCCGAGCTGAATGTGTGTAGATCACGGAGGTGCCATACATTCGATACTAGGATCTATCGATCGTGAAGACGTACCACTACATCAATCGCGTTGTCATAACGCTTCTGCTTACGGTCTATGAGGGTACATGGACAACACTCTCCCCTGTCGTTGCTATGCATCACCATGATCTTGCGTGTGCGTAGGAAGTTTTTTGAAATTATTGTGTTCCCCAACACCCCTTGCATAGATATCTCTGCTCCTCGGGAGCCAGCCTAGTGAGGCTGCCCTCAGGGAGGTCTTTGTGTCATCCGCCTCGTGAGGGTCTTGAGTTGTTGCTGCTGAAGATGGGCCATACCGGGCCGTTGATGGAATCACGCCATCGGCTGCAGGCAAGCAAGTCTAGGTACCCCCATTCCCAGGACGCCGACAGTAGCCCCCGGGACCAAGGCGCGCTCGAGCTTGGCTTCAAGGCGAAGCCAAAGGGCAAGTGCGGAGCGCTGCGGGCCCGAACCGCCTGCAGCCTTGGTCGACGTATGGCAATTGATGGTACGTGGGCTCCTCCTCTTCCCCACACCACCTTGGCAACCGTTCTCGCCTGGCAAAAGGCTGGTGAATGCTACAGAGCCTTCATTTTCTTCCTTCGTCTTGCTCCAGATCCCATTTCCTGTTCTTCGCCCCAAGAGACTCTAGATCCGCACGGACTCCTCTTCGATCCAGCAGCCGATGGCGTCTGACAAGGTGCAGGCCGTGCACTCGTCTTCCTGGTTGGAGCCCGCCCTGAGTGCACCCAATGTCTCAGAGAAGAACTTCGCCACCGCGCTCCTGAGCGGGCGACATCAATTAGCGGGGACAGACCGCGCTTTGGGCCGGCTCCACCAAGCCAGAGGCCTCTAGTAGTACTTTATACCCCTTCTTCATGCACAGAGTCTTCGTGGGGCTGGTCCCCCCTCTCTCTGAATTTTTATATGCCGTCCTCTACCATTACAAGCTCCACGCCCTCCATCTTCATCCCAACTCCGTCGTCCTGTTGTCAATCTTCGCCTTTTACTATGAAGCATTCGTGGGGGTGATGCCTTCCGTGGTGCTGCTTCTTTTACTTTTGGAACAAGGATGGCCCATGCTCGGGGTGCGCCAACTTCATTGCGGCCAATGGAAGCAACACAATCTCGAGAGTCGGTAAGAAGGCGGAGGGCTTCCCGAACAAGTGGGTCCTCATGGATGCCAAGAGCCCCTACCCTCGGTTAGTTCTGCCGATGGGGATACCAGTGCCTCATGACTGGTGGAGTAGCATGAAGCTCACGGACCGCGGGTGGAGTAGATGTTGGGGAGGATGGCGGCCGACCTAAAGCCTAACGATTAGAAGGTGGAGAAGCTTATGGGGGCCATGATCATTAAAGAGTTCATGTCGCAGTGCCTGGCTCCACTCCAGGCGCGCTCGCGCCCCTTGTGGAAGCTCTCAAATGAGGGAGGCGACCTCCCCTACGCCCGGATGCTTTGTCCGACGAGGAGCTGGACAAGGTTCTCCACCTCCTGGTTGCAGAGGATCATGGGTAACCGCCTGATACCCATCTTCCGCTGTACCACCCCCGGATGGGGCAAAGATCGCCGCCGCCATGCCCGTCTTCCATGAGCGCAGGCTCGAGCCATCGGCGCCTACCGGGGCCCCGATGGTGGCAGCCCCGGTGATGGTGTCCTCCGACGAGTCCGGCAAGGAGGAGAGGCCTGACTCGGAGGTGACGCGGGAGGGGGTGGGGGAGACTTCTACTCCTCGTGTGGCGGAGCTCCTCCACACCTTCCCTGACGACGATGTGGCCGGCGAGCATCCGGTGAGGGAGTCGCTGAACCCCGCCAGGGTCATGACGAGGTTTAGGGGCACCCCTCCGAAGAAGCCGTCAGCTGGGGTCCTGAAGAAGAGCAGATCTGCGCTGATCTCCCGAGGCGACGCATCTGCTCTGTTGCCAGCCGGCGCTGCTGCGGGTCTGGCCGCCGACCCCTTGCCTACCTCTTGGGCTCGAGTGCCAGTGCCCCAGCCAATGGAGCCATTGGGTTTGGTGCTCCAAAAGAGGGCGAGGGAGTACGCTGCGATAGACCAGTAAGTGCTCCGTCCTGATCCTTCATTCCTGTCCTTGACGTAGTTTCTTGATGTCCCCCTTGCACTGCTAGGCCAATGCCGGTGGTGAAGAAGAAGAAGGGGCGACCATAGCCCCTGAGACCCAGTAGCGAGCTGCTGTCGCGCCTCCTCCGGCACAGAGGGATGGCGATGGCTCCCGAGCCTCAGTGTCCGGGTTATCCTCGTGAGATCCAGAAGCCCGTCCTCAGGAGAAGGCAATCTCTGCAGCCAAGCGGACTCCTGAGGCCTCCACCCCCAGCTCACCTGCTAAGGTCATGAAGACTTAGGAGTCCCCGGATCCTTCTGGTCTCTGCCCCCTTCCGTCGCACCGCTGGGCCGTGGTCTCCTTGATTCGACTGACGCCCTGGAGTATGCCCTTCTCCCACTAACCAAGCTTCGCAACGACCTTCAGGGTGCTGACAGCTGGCTGGTGTCAGGGGCGACTGGACTTGATTGCAGGGTGGCTACGGTCCGATGTGTCTGTGAGGGCGGTATGGGAACAGGCCGTGGCACCTGCTGAGGAGGGTAAGCGGGCCGCCTACCTGGCGGCAGCCACCTGCGAGGTGGCATTGAACGATGCCGAGGCCGCCAAGGAGCACTGTCGGGTGGCGGAGGCCGAGCTGAAGACCCTGCGTAATGAACGTGCTACCAAGGGGAGCCAGCACGAGGCACGGGAGGAGAAGCTGAAGGCTAGAGAGGATGCGGTTGCCGGCCGTGACACCGAGCTACAACATCTGGCGCGGCGCAGGCCGCGGAGCGTGATCGCCTGGAGAAGATGAAGGAGGAGGTGCAAGGGGAGAAGGCCCTGTTGGAGGCCAAGGCCAGCATCCTTGCCAACGACTGTGCCGCCTTTGACTCTCTTGAGAAGAGATCCCGCGAGGCATTGCAGGAACTCTACGGGAGGGGGTTGAAGAAGTCGTTGGTGACCGTCGAGGAGGGCCCTGCTGAGCTGCTCCCTCAGCTTGTCGAGGCGCTCGAGGGTGTCGCCAATGGGGTTGGCACCATCATGGAAGGGGAAGCTCGACCGCTCTCCTACTTGTCTATGATGCGCGTCTTCAGCCACCTCCACGCTCGCGACCTGAGCACCGACCTTGGAGCTCTACTTGAACCTATGGATGAGAAGCACTATGCAGCTACTGCCGACGCCATCAAGGACTTGGTGGAGGCCCTGCTGGAGAATTTCCTGGCCATCAACCCTGTGCCTCTGGCTGATGGTGCCGCCGATCCCATGACTACAGAAGACGACACGGGAGACGGCGACGCTGCCGATGACGGGGCGCTCCCTGACGGTAGTGCCTAATGCTGAAGAGGAGGCTTAATGGTGGTGCTCCTTTCCACTTTTACTTTCCTGCGATATGCACCGTGCCTCGTGGAGGAGTTAAAACTTCTGTTTGGCATTTGGGGAACAACATGTCTTATAATAATTTGGTAGGATTCCGCGATTTCCTTCCTGTTTGCTTGGTGTTCTACGTCGGTAGGGCCTAGCCCCGCGCATACCTCTGCCGCCGTTGGGTCGTCCGGATCACCAGGACGAGACCGAGGGGTTAGGGGCTACATGACCAGTTAGGCTCCCGAGTCGTGATGCTCAGGAGTCCCCCTTGATGCACAAACGTCCTGCTGGAAGGAGATGCCATTGGAACGCATCGGTGCTATACAAATGGTTTTTAACCCCTTTCCGCGACGGCATTTGGAGCCGTCGCCAAGTGAGTGTGGGCAATAGGGGGTCCTTCCCACACGACCGAGAAACCGTCGGGGATATGCCCTCCTAGCACACACGCTTGGAAAAATGATGTCGTGTGCGACCTACGAGCGCTCAAATATGAAAATATGTATAGTAGAGCTAAAAAATACAATTATACAGGCAAAATTGTTTCGGGTCGCAAGTACATCCCACATAGTCAGCCCTCGCTAAACGTTTTCATTCGTATGTACATCCCACATAGTCACTCCAAGGAAAACTTCTCCGTTCACAGGTACATCACACACAATTTTTCCCATTAAATCATTTATTATAGTGTTGCCATTGCACACGATATTAATAATTTAATCGTTTGCATTGTTGAATGCATCACACACGGTGCGCAGAAGAAACTGTGTGCCAAAGGTTGTCCATCACACACACTTGTTATGTGGTAAACGTTTGTGCAAGGTCGCCTAACGCAAATAGTTTTCAACAGGAAGTCGTGTGTGCAGTGGATATTGATCGCACACGTACTCGATCCTAGAAATGTTTCTCATCTCCACGTATATCACAGACATTTCGCTTTTGCAAACCGTGTGCTGTGTAATCCCTAATTAATAAAATCACATGTTTTGAATTTGAAAGTAGGCAATCACTTATTTCATATCCAACCATGTTTATTACAAATATAGGTTCAACCACGAATCCATGGGTACATATACTAAAGAACTACAGAAGCACCAAATAAAGAATGATGAACCACGGTTGTACTGAAGACTGTAAAGAGAGAGGCGAAAGACATTCTGGTTGTTGGAGAAGGTGAAGCGGAATGCCCATATTGTGCCCTCATTCATGAGTAATGCGTGCACGACTCTAGGCCAACCCCTTGTGATGGTTGCCGTCCATCCTTCACTGTCTTCATTAGGACTTATCGATGCTCATTGTAGTCTGGATGAAATACTTTAACCTTCATTGCATGTCCAGCAATCATGTACTTTGCGAGGTAATCTTGAGTGAACTGCTTCGGGAACCACTGGGAACAAAAAATATTCACACATCATTGTCTAATAACTCATTATGGGCAGCAAAAAAAAGAAGGCTGCAGAGTTTGTTGTTACCATCCTACAACTCACTATTGTGTTGGATAGAGCATAAACAAATAAATTTCTTGCCACCATTCTTATCTTTTTGCTAATAATCCTTATCAGTTTCATCACTTGATGCTTGTTCATCAATATCTCATTGCCCCATACGCAAAAAGGGTGGATGCATGGATCCTTGCCAAGGGCATATGTACCTACAAGCAACAAGTCAATAATAGAAGCTAACTAGTGTCCAGGCCTGGATCTATATGCACTACATTGTGGAACGACGGGGGGAGTACAAGCCGAGGGATTAAGCAAACCTCGGCGGAAAATGGTGGGCACTCCCGTTGTTGTCCTGCATAAGTAGTGGAAAGCCATGATAAGTACAACAATCTTAACATCAAATAAATATAGCAAATGTGAACAACATCATCCCCAAATAATAGCTTGAATGTGTTGGTTTCAGCATGCTTTTAAAGCAGATATAAAATGGAAGGCAGTGTTACCGACAGCATGCTTAACAGCCATCAAATATTGCAATTCAAACTGGTATTGTTGAAAATGAATAGAACGTAGGTAATTCTTAAACATCACACTGGATTAATGTGTAAAACTGAAATAAAGGGCATGTATTAACTATGCTAGGAATAGCCGTTCAAACTGGTATTGATGTAGTCAAGCGGCACAATTTTGACTTGCACATAATGAACAACACATTGTGATTGACTGAAATAAACAAGCATAAATGACCAGTATATCAACCAAATATAGCCATTGAAAACTCGAGAGAGTCTCACTGCAACCAACCTAACAAGCAAATACAGATAAACAGGGCATATGCTTGAAAATTGGACAAATGCTCACTGCAACCAACCTAACAAGTAGATAAAGATAAACAAGGCATCTGCTTGATAACTAGACAAATGTTAACAAAGCAACCTAACAACCAAATACAGATAAACAAGGCATCTTCTTGATAACTGGAGAAATGCTAAAAAAAGCAACCTAGCAACCAAATACAGATAAACAAGGCATCTGGTTCATAACTGAACAAATGCTCACTACAACCAAACTAAGAACCAAATACAAATAAACAAGGCATCTGCTCGATAACTGGAAAAATGCTCACTCCAACCAACCTAACAACCCAATACAGAAAAACAAGGCATCTACTCACTATAAGCAACCAAATATAGCCATTCGTGAAACTGAAGTGGACAATTCATACTTAAAGCACCACACAGCAAATGCTACTACAACAAAGGGTACGGGTTGGCATGCTAGAAAAGGTAAGATTTGCTGATAGAATGTTGCCTCCCATTTCATGGACGGGATCCTTCCAGTTGGAAGAGCATAGACCCATGGTGCGCTCTCTGATGTCACGGATGGGCTGTTTCACCTTGGAAGAACCTTCGTGGGTGCCCTCCTCATGGTCGTGGTCATGGTCGATGATATCTGACCTAGCAATTGAGGATCCCAAGCCGCCGTCGTAGAACTTGTCCTTCAGAAATGAAAAATGGGCTCGATGGCGTATAAAGCTCGCAAATCCTTGACCGCTTGGTGGAGGAAATCAGCGGCAGGGCTGTCGAAGAGATCAACGGCGGTTGAACCAGAGGGGTTGGGGTTGGACCTCTTAACCTGTGACATGGCCCGCGTGAGGCCATAAGTGTGGATGAGCTTGATGTCGTAGCGAGCTTTCCTAAGATACAGTAATACACTAGCCCGCTGACATGAAGCCTTTGGCATGGCAACATAGTAAATGTCTTCAATGGCTTCCGCGGCTACATGTTGCTCTGGGATCAACAGGTCAGGGCGAATGGCGGCCACTTCACGAATGTCCGCCGAAGAGGCCATGATAAACCTCTTCTTGGCCAAACGCTCGTCGGGCTCCACAGGATACGTGGTCGAGCTTACACTATGACATTCTGGAGCAAGGGATGTGGATCTGGCAGGAAGGGACACCGCAGACCTCATCAAGAAACTCAGGGGGATTGGAGCAACGGTATGGGAATCGCTGGGTAACCTGAACTTTATTATCTAAGCTAGGAGGAACGGGCAGACCGACAGGGGTTGGCAGCGGCGCCGGTGGCCACCGCAAGCTAGATTTCGAGGGGGGGAGAGGCGGGTGCGGGACTGTGGAGGAGGGGTTGGTGTTTGAGGATACGCCGCGGCTACTGGAATTTTTAGTAATGGTGGGTGGAGATGGTGGTGGACGAGGGAGGGCGACGGTTCTAATGGTTCGGCTAATGTAATTTTACTATAAGGTCGGTGCTGGAGGAGTGTGGGCGACGGTTGAAGTATGGCGGCTACTAAAATTTGGGTAAAGGAATTGATGTGGGGCGGGAGTACCCAAGATCGCGCATGGTCCAATAACAGCAAGCGTGTTTGATAATAAGGAAAAGTGGTGCAGATCCGCAGATTTTTGCAATGCTCAAGGAGTGTAGTTTGTTTCTTTTTTATATTTCTAGCTAGCTGGTCTATCGCACATGGTTCGTCCTAATTTCCAAATAAACTTACCCGCCTTTAGCTTGCACAGGTGATGGTTTTACAGCGCACTTGCATCGCACACGGTTAAGCCAGTACCTCCACCGTTTGCTCGTGCTTGCGCGATCGTGGTGATTTCAGCGCACTTGAATCGCACACGGTTGAGCTAGTACCTCCACCTTAATTTGATCGCGCTTGCGCGGTCGTGGTGATTTTAACGCACGTGCAGCACACACGGTTCAGCCAGTAGCTCCACCTTAGTTTGCTCGCGCTTGCGCAGGCGTGGTGATTCACTTCGCACTTGTACCGCACACGGTTAAGATATTGTACCCCGCGTCCGTTGAAGGTCATCTGAGTCTTTGCAGCAAAAAATAACGTTAGAGAGGGTCACAAGACGGCCACACCAGCATGTGGCCCAAATATATATGAGTGAAAAGGGTGGTCTGTGATGTTCAAAATTCCAATGCACAACTTTGACCCCACGGGCCCATGGTTGGGCGTGTCGTTGAAGCTCGATGAGAGGGGCCAGAAGTCAAGAACCACTTGGAAGTGGCCAAATATATGCACGAATATTGGGGATGTTTAAAACTTTAAATACACAATGCATAACTTTGGTGGCACCTGCCTCATTTACCAGAAAGCACCCTAACAACCACCTAGCTAGGATATATATAATGACACAATGTTGTACCTAGCTAGGATGCTTGGCCCACCACCTCCCACTTCGTGTCAGTAGGGCGGATGCATGTAATGATCGATACTTTGGTCATACATGCATGTCGCCATGACCTACCATAAGACGGACCAATGAATCTATCATTTGGTCAAATGACATTTGTTGTTGTCGATAAACCGCTTGGGCCAATAGATTGAACCATCATAAAAATCGCACGAGAGGGACCACAAAACCAACACCTCTTGCATGCTGTCGGATTTCGGGTTCCGGAAAAACCCTTGAGGTTCGTACACTTGGGTGCGCATGAAGATCTCTCCCCACCCCCTTGCACTCTCCCTCACCGCGATCTCAAGGCTTAGCGCGTCGAAATCTCAGAACAAAGGGACACAAAATTTATACTGGTTCGGGCCACTGATGTGGTGTAATAACCTACTCTAGTGTGGCATGGTGGATTGCCTCTTGGGCTAGGGATGAACAGTTACAAGGGAAGAACAGCCTCCTGAGGAGAGGCGCTCTTCTGTTTGGTGAGTTTGTGTGGATGAGGATGATCTGAATGGCTCCGATCAGTTGCCTCCTACTGTGGTGGCTAGTACTATTTATAGAGGCCCTGGTCCTCTTCCCAAATGATGGCGGGAAGGGATGCCACAACGGCCAAATTTCAAGGGAGAAAACTAGTACAAGTTATCCTGATTAAAGGTGGTCTTCGCCTACCAAAGGCTCTAGTGGTGACCCCGTCCTGGGCTCCACGGTGACCTCCGTCCCGCCGTCTTGCTGGTCTTGGTCTCGTTGCACTGATATGGAAACCTTTGCCTGATGCCTCGGGACTCCTCGCCTGCGCTTACCTCTTTAGCACCAAAGAGGAAACGAGGACACTATGCACGCTGGCGCCCGCCTGGCCCTACTAGTCATGGCTTGCATGACAGGAACCTCGCGAGGTGGCCCTTGCGTTGATCTCTCTGCCCCTCTCGAGCCAGCCTGGTGAGGCCGCCCCCGAGGAGGTCTTGCATCGTCTGCCTCACGAGGCTCGGCCCCTCGCGAGGGTCTTGAGTGTTTGCTGGTGAAGATTGGTCGTACGGGGCCGCTGGCGAAGCCACGCCATGGGCCACAGGCAGGAAAGTCTGGGGATCCCCATTCCCAGGACGCCGACAGTTGCCCCCGGGCCCAAGGCGTTCTCGGACTTGGCTTCGAGGCGAAGCCAAGGGGCAAGTGTGGAGAGCCGCGCGCACCAATAGTCTGCGACCTCGGTTGACGCATGGCTTTCGATCAGATGTGGGCGTCTCCGCTTCCCTATGCTCCCTTGGCAACTACCCGACTTGACGAGTCACTGTTGCATGCAGAAAAGGGTGATTATTACCTTAGATTGTGGAGGCCGACAGTTGGCCTCCTGCTGGCTATTAATGGGAAGGGGCAGTGGAGCCCCCGCCACCCATCTCTTCCTTTGCTCCTCCTCCTCCTTCTTCTTCTTCCTTGCTTTGCTGCTACACCACGTCTCCCATGGTGCCAATTCGAAGGTTCTCCGCCACCGAGAAGGGAAAAAAACCCCGCAACGAGCCCGGGCCACTTCCGCCAAAGAAGAGGCTGGCCCACCACCACGACGTAGTCGTGAGGCCTGAGGTGTCGAGGCCTTGGTGAGAGCGGCCACCTCCTGGCTAGCTGCTCCCTCTGTACGCCCAAGCCGAGGGCGCCGGAGTGAGAGGCGGCGAGCCGCGCCGTGGTGATGCACGCCGTCGCCCCAGGAGCCCACACAGCGGCCTCCTCATGCAAACTCGGGATGTGGGTGGCGATACCTCCACGCACTTGGATCCGCTTTCCACAGTTCTTCTCCACCGAGATGACGCCGAGGGGCCCCCTCGAGCTTTGGCTACAGCACACCGACTGCGACGCCACGGCGACTGGAGCGGAGGTTAAAGACGTCTCCCCAGGAAAGATCTTCATGACCCATGGCTAGGGCGAAGTTGCTCGAGTCTGCCATGCGGAAGGCGCCCTTGCCTTCCATTTTGAGTGCGACGGCGCCTCCACGATGCTCTTCAAAGCCATCGACGAGGAAGGCCGCCGCCTAGAGTGCTATCTAGGAGGGGGTCGTCGGGACGATTCCGCGGCCAATGCTGAGCCTGCCGCTGGCTTCCCTAGCAGCTCCTCCAGCATTAGCGGCGGCTGAGGGAGTCCTTGATTAGGGGGTCCTCAGACTGCCGGACTATATACTTTGGCCGGACCCTTGGACCATGAAGATACAAGATTGAAGACTTTGTCTCGTGTATGGGTGGGACTCTCCCTTGCGTGGAAGGCAAGATTGGGAATTCCGATATGTAGATCTGCTCCCGTGTAACCGACTCTGTGTAACCCTAGCCCCCTCCGGTGTCTATATAAACCGGAGGGTTTAGTCCGTAGGACAAGAACAATTGTAATCATAGGCTAGCTTCTAGGGGTTGGCCTCTACGATCTCGTGGTAGATCAACTCTTGCAATACTCATATCATCAAGATCAATCAAGCAGGAAGTAGGGTATTACCTCCATCGAGAGGGCCCGAACCTGGGTAAACATTGTGTCCCCCGCCTCCTGTTACCATCCGCCTTAGACGCACAATTCGGGACCCCCTACCCAAGATCCGCCGGTTTTGACACCGACATTGGTGCTTTCATTGAGAGTTCCACTGCACCATCACGATTAAGGCTTGATGGCTCCTTCAATCATTGGCAATGATGCGATCCAGGGTGAGCTTTTCTCCCCAGATAGATCTTCGTATTCGGCGGCTTCGCACTGCGGGCCAACTCGCTTGGCCATCTGGAGCAGATCGAGAGCTACGCCCCTGGCCGTCAGGTCAGGTTTGGAAACTTAAACTATAATGCCGACATCCACGGAGACTTGATCTTCGAAGGATTCGAGCCCGTGTTAGGTGCACCGCACAGCCATGATGAGCATGACTTAGCTCTGCCGGCAGACAGTGTTCGGGAGATCACACCTGTGGCAGCTCCGGCCCTTGATCCGGAGCAGGTTGCGGCGTCCGGGGACTGGTGGATGGACCCTGCCACGGAGGCTGCACACTTAGCGGTGACAGAGCCGAATACTGACTTCACCTCCTACAAGACCTGTGTTGGAGGATCCTTGGATATGTCCCCAGCCACGGGCTCCGAACCGCCTGTGTCCGTACCTATCGAATCTGATGCCGACCATGGAGTTTTCCTCCATGAATATCTTTCAGCACTCGCCCTTGGGCGATGTGCTAAATTCATTAAGGTCTCTCTCCTTGTCAGGAGGCCCTTAGCTGAACTGTGTCCGGCTTGAGTGGGAAGCGGACAACGAAGAAATTTGTCCCCCACCCACCACCCACTTAATAGCCACTGTCGACGACTTAACCAACATGCTTGATTTTGGCTCCGAAGACATCGACGGTATGGACGACGATGTAGGAGAAGAACAGGAACCACCGCCCACAGGGCGCTGGACTGCCACCTCATCATATGATATATACATGGTGGACACCCCCAAAGAAAGTGATGGCAATAAGGCAATAGAGGATAATCCCCTCGAGAAGCAATCTAAGCACCAGCATCAACGGTGCCGCTCTAAGCCCTGCCATAGCAAAAACGGTGATACCGGCACAAGAGACAATAACGCAACGGATAGCGCCGAAGACGAAGACAATCCCCTCCAGGCCTCGAGCGGGAGGATTGGCAAGCTAGCCCTAAGGAACAGGTAGCAGACAGAGAATCAGAGGATGACAATTACATGCCTCTCTCCAAAGGAGAGGTGAGCCTGGGCGATGAAGAATTTATCGTGCCTGAGGATCCCGCCGAACAGGAGCGCTTCAAGCGCCGGGTTATAGCCACAGCAAAAACCCTGAAGAAAAAGCAACAGCAGCTTCAAGCTGACCAAGATCTGCTAGAGGATAGATGGACTGAGGTCCTGGCGGACGAGGAATACGAACTCGAGAGCCCAACCAAAAGTTACCCAAAGCGCAGGTTGCTACCCCAACTCGAGGAAGAAGCATTAAAGCCTACACTTCCAGCGTATGATGCGGCTGACCGGCCACCTCGTGGCTGAGACAAAGCGGCATGTCAGGCCGAAGTCTAGCCCGCACCCCGTCGCCAGTTAAACAAAAATACCAAGGCCCGGGGTAACATGCAGGACCTGCAAGACGTATTGGAAAACAAGGCAGGAGATGCAAGATCGATCTACAGATCACGGGGGCACGCCCCAACGCGTGACAATGACCGTCACGCCGGATATACTAAAAGCAAATCCGGCCGGGCCGAATACAGCAGACAAGACTCGTATGAACTGTGTCATGATATAGCCCGGCACAGAGGCGCCGCACACCCCCTATGCTTCACTGATGAAGTAATGGATCACAAATTCCCAGAAGGTTTTAAACCCGTGAACATTGAATCATATGATGGTACAACAGACCCCGCGGTATGGATCGAAGATTTTCTCCTCCACATCCACATGGCCCGCGGTGACGATCTACATGCCATCAAGTACCTCCCATTAAAACTCAAAGGACATGCTCGGCATTGGCTCAATAGCCTGCCGGCAAACTCCATTGGCAGTTGGGAGAATTTGGAGGGCGCATTCCTTGACAACTTCGAGGGCACTAATGTGCGACCACCGGATGCCGATGACTTGAGTCACATAACCCAATAGCCAGGGGAATCAGCCAGGAAATTTTGGACTCAGTTCCTAACTAAAAAGAACCAAATTGTTGACTGTCCGGATGCCGCAGCCTTAGCGGCATTTAAGCATAACATCCGC
This sequence comes from Triticum dicoccoides, assembly GCF_002162155.2. NCBI lineage: Eukaryota > Viridiplantae > Streptophyta > Magnoliopsida > Poales > Poaceae > Triticum > Triticum dicoccoides. The sequence continues at coordinate 377,799,828 of NC_041386.1, forward strand.
GACGAGTGGCTCGCCCGACACCTCAGCCAACAAAAGCCGAGATCCATGGCAGCCCTCACGACACTCATGACCTGCTTTTGTGCGGGCGAGGATAGCTGGATGGCTCGCAGCAACAACACATCAAGAAACCCTGGCAATTCAGATGCCAAAGATAGCAACCGCAGGACACGTTGCAACAGACACAAGCGCCGCAACAACGGTGACAGCACCGAAGACATGGCAGTTAATGCTGGATTCAGTGGCTCTGAATCCGGTCAATGGAAAAATCCGTTCAAAAGAAGCAATCTGGGGCCGTCCATCTTGGACCGCATACTCGATCGTTCGTGTCAAATTCACGGCACCTCCGATAAACCAGCCAAACGCACCAACCGAGAATGCTGGGTGTTCAAAGAGGCCAGCAAGTTGAATGCCGAAAACAAAGAAAAGGGGCTGCATAGAGACGAAGAGGAGGAGCCCCGGCCGCCGAACACAGGAGGACAGAAGAAATTTCCTCCGCAAGTGAAAAAGGTAAACATGATATATGCAACCCATATTCCCAAGTGGGAACGGAAGCGTGCACTTAGGTACGTCTATGCGATGGAGCCAATCGCCCCAAAGTTCAATCCATGGTCTTCTTGTCCGATCACCTTCAATCGCAGGGACCATCCCACCAGTATCCGTCATGCCGGTTCTTCCGCATTGGTCCTTGACCCCATCACTGACGGATTTCACCTCACTCGAGTCCTTATGGACGGTGGCAGCAGCCTGAACCTGCTCTATCAGGATACAGTGCGCAAAATGGGTATAGACCCCTCGAGGATCAAACCCACCAAAACCACCTTTAAAGGTGTCATCCCAGGTGTAGAGGCCTATTGCACGGGCTCAATCACACTAGAAGTGGTCTTCATATCTCCGGACAACTTCCGAAGCGAGGAGTTAATATTTGATATTGTCCCCTTCCACAGTGGCTATGACGCACTGCTCGGACGAACCGCATTTGCCATATTCAATGTGGTACCGCATTATGCATACCTCAAGCTCAAAATGCCAGGACCTTGCGGGGTTATAACAGTTAATGGAAACATAGAACGCTCGCTCCGCACGAAGGAGCACACTGCGGCCCTCGCAGCAGAAGTGCAAAGCAGCCTTATGAGGAAAACCGCCAACACGGCGAAAAAGACCCCGGACACCTTCAAGAGAGTGCGGAGTACCCTACAAGAGGATCGCCAGGCACGTTTAGAGCTCTCCTAGCAATTGGCCTCCTGCCTAGTCCCAGTCAAGCGGCGAAATTTGTGCCGCGCGTACATAATTACGCACTCAAGATACCATGGGCATAGGCGGAGGCACGGCCATGGCATGGCCCAGAATGCGGCTCAACTGCTTCAGGACCCGTATACCTTTAACATTTTCTTCCTTTCAGGCCCCTATTCTCTGAAGGCCCTCTCCGATCGTCTGATTATAGGACCCGTCATGGGAAGGAAACACCAAGGAAGCAAGAAGCTTTGACGTACAAGGGCATCCTCAGGTGGTCTCTGATAACGATCGATATACCTGTTTTGCATACCCACACGCAGCTTCAACTTGGATAGGACATGTCAAATAGTCCTATCTTTTACATATTGCACTACATATATGCATACGCTTTGACGTATCATCTAAATAACAATGTACAACATTAGCTCATTATTGCATTCCTTCATCTTTTTTCCCTGTCTGCTTATTTACGACAAATCGCACCCGTACATTCTGATACGACCAGTGCGCCAGGAGCTTCAGTGTACCCCATAACATGGCATGAAAAGTCCGTACACTTTCGACAGTGCGGCACCCCGAACTTATAGAATTATATGCATCAGCTCCGAATCATGTCTTGGGTCAATAGTTGGGTTTGCTCGGCTCCCATGTTTTAGTACCTTACATTCCGCTATATCGGCTAAGGTAGCACTGGGAGAACTACTGTGATTGGGTCCCGGTTCTTCCGGACAAGCACCTCAGTAGGGAAAGCCGAAAACTGAATGTCATGATGCGGCGAGAGCCGGTCGCTGTTCGAGAGGTCTCAAATCCTTAAAGATTTTTTCCGCTTCGGACGAGGAGTCGGCCTTGTCCGATTTAGGCGTACATAACGCCCCATGTTCGGCCTTCTGAATACTAGGGGCTTCACAGAAATTTAAAATTGTAGACTTCTATGGCTAAGTGAGATTGATAAAGCTTTATAGTCTGATTGCCTGGTTCGCTGTGCTGAACACCTCCTTCGAAGGACCCAAAACTGGGATAAAGAGTGGTCAGGTTTATCCCGAACACCTCAGTACTAGTTACATGGGAGCAGAAGCCGACGACTGGACAACTCTCAAATTTTATGAACAGCCGCACAGAAGGTAATATTTTAAATTAACAAGCGTTACATAGCGCACATGAACTCATTCCACATTACAGGATCACATGAGTACATTCATTCAAATATTACATCCTTAGCACATTCCTCTGCCACAAGGCGAGCACCCTTCAGGACACTGTCATAATACTTTTCGGGGTGGCGATGCTCCTTGCCCTCCGGCGGCCCCTCCTTCACCAGCTTTTCGGCGTCCACCTTCGCCTAGTGCACTTTTGCTTGGGAAAAAGCCCTGCGCGCACCCTCAATGAAGACGGACCGCTTTATGACTTCAAACCATGGGCATGCATTCACAAGACGCCTTACCATGCCGAAATAGTTGCCAGGCAGGGGCTCGCCAAGCCACATCCGGTCTATGAGGCCCTTCATGGCCAGTTCGGCTGCCTTGTGAAGCTCGACCAGTTGCTTCAACTGGTCGCTCAAGGGCATCGGATGTTCGGTCCCAGTATACTGAGACCAGAACAACTTCTCCGTCGACCTCCCTTCCTCGACCCGGTAGAACTCCGCGGCATTAGACACACTACTGGGTAGATCCATGAACGCTCCTGGAGAGTTCCAAATTCGGTTAAGTAAAAGGAAAGTTTCCTTCACATGCTTGCTTTGCATAATGAATGCCTTATCCGCCACTATCTTCTTGACCACCTCAATTTCCTGGAGGACCTTTTGGGCTTCGGCCTTGGCATTTTGTGCGTTCTCGAGGGCCTTCGCAAGCTCAGACCCTTGCATCTTAGAGTCACGCTCCAAGGACTCGTACTTCTTGACAAACTGTTGGAGCTCTTGTTGCACCTCGCCGACTCAGGCCTCTTGCTTCTCGCGCTCGGCGCGCTCCTTGGCCGCTTTTCCTTCGGCCTCGGATAGTGCCTTCTTTCGGGCCGCCACTTCGGTCGTGGCCCCTAGCAAAATTCATGACGATCCTGTGATCTAACAACCACTTTCCTTTTTCTTTATCAATAAATAGACGAGGTATTACTTACCTTTGTTCTCTTCGAGCTGCCTCTTGGTAAGGCCGATCTCTTCCTCGGACCGATCAAGGTCCCGCTTCAGTGCGGAGACCTCCGCCATGCGAGCGGCAGCGGCCAGCAGTGAAGCCTGCTTATTCACATAGACAAATTCTGATTAGACTCCTGTGATTATTATTTGATCCTCTGTTCGGCCTTTCTTTGCGAACACCAAACAAAACATCAGGGGATATTGTCTATGCTGTAACATTTTCTCATAATTTGATTACTTACCTAAAAGCCTGTTACGAGGCTGTCACAGGCTTCAGTCAGTCCGCTTTTGCTGGACCGAACCTTCTTGACCACCGCACTCATGATAGTGCAGTGCTCTTCGTCAATGGAAGTGCCGTGAAGCGCTTCTAGCAAATTGTCCGATGCCTCTGGATGGACTGAGGCCATCGGCACAGACGGCTTGCCCCCTTGGCGAGGGGTCGCCTGAAAGAATCCGGAACCACTAGAGGTTCCGACGCAGTGTTCGGCTTGGGGATAGACTCGCTGCCCCCGGCATTAGAGCCCATGGGAGTCTTGCCCCTCGTGCGCCCAGCCTCTGGAATGTCGCCTTGGGGCGCCTCCGGAACTATCTCCCCTTGGTTCAGTACCCTTTGAGACAACACCTCGACGTCGTCCATAGGGTGGGGGGAGGAGGCGGTCGGGAGTGAATCAATGTTCATCTCCAACGGGCCCAAAGACTCATCCGAAGAGGATACGTTGATATGGGCTTTGGATGGGATGCATGATCATGTTCGGCATGATAAGAAGCAATAAAATAAAACATACCAAGAACTATTATGGTATCCGGATACTTACGACTTTGACAGGGCCTTGTCCCTGGGTAACCACTCCTCGTCGCTAAAAGCGGCCGCCGTGGAGCAGTCCGGAAGGAGAGTCCTTCCCTTCTTGGACCCTTCGGCCTCCCCTGACGGGGCGGCCTTCCTTTTCTTGTCTCCCCGGCCAGGGGGGGAGAACTTTCCACTTCCTCCTCGTTTTCGTGGGAGGAGGGAACCTCGGTGTTATCGGACGATGAGTCTGATACGACCTTGCGTCGGAGACCTTTCCTGGTCCCCGTGGCCTTCTTCTTGGCCTTCTTCTCAGGCGCCTCATAGGGCGCCGGAACCAGCATCTCCGTTAAGAGAGCCCTTGCTGGATCTTCGGGCAGTGGGGCCGGACAATCGATCCGCTCCGCTATCGCGACCCAGTCCTGTTAAATGGCGTGGAGGCTTAGATCCCCCACATGATTATACTGGGGAAAGAAACATCTTACGAGATATAAGGAGCTCACCGGATTGGCAGGGCACTTTGCGCTGAGTCCGCGATCCTCGCTAAGGGGAGGAGGTACCTCGACGGACTTGAACATCACCTTCCAGATGTCCTGGTGTGTCGTGTCGAAGAGCTCTCGTAGCGTCTGGTGCTTAGCCAGGACGAACTCCCACATATTGAATGCCCGTCTTTGACACGGGAGGATCTAGCGGAAGAGCATGACCTGGACCACGTTGAAAAGCTTGATTTTCTTGCTTATCATGTTTTTAACACAATTCTGAAGTCTGGTCAGCTCCGCCGATGAACCCAGGATAGGCCCTTCTCTTTCCAGGAGATGAGCCGCATGGGGATGCCGGATCGAAATTCGGGAGCCGCCACCCAGTTGGTGTCACGCGGCTCGGTGATGTAGAACCACCCCGATTGCTACCCCTTCACGGTCTCCACATAGGAGCCTTTGAGCTAGGTGACGTTGGGCATTTTGCCCACCATGGCGCCTCCGCACTCCACTTGCTGGCCGACAACCACCTTCGGCTTAACGTTGAAGGTCTTCAGCCACAAGACGAAGCGGGGCTTGATGCGGAGGATGGCCTCGCACATGACGATAAACGCCGAGATGTTGAGGATGAAATTGGGGTCACGGAGGTCCAGCCCGTAGTAGAACATGAGCCCGCGTACAAATGGGTGGAGGGGAAATCCCATCCCGCGGACGAAATGGGTAAGGAATACAACCCTTTCGTGGGGTTCGGGGGTAGGCACGATCTGCCCCGCTGAAAGCACAAGTGCTCCCCAGGTAGTTTTGATAATTGATGACAACATATCTCTTGTTGCACTAACATTTCGATCTAGCATGTTTCAGATAAGTTCAACAATGGAGTGGCATGGACTAAAGGTTGTGGGAACTCCTTCAAGATGCTAAGGACAAAGGATTGGCTAAAGCCGCAAGCTCAAGACTCCTCATTTTACATTTTAGTGATCCAAGATCACATTGAGTCTTTAGGAAAAGCCAATACTATCAAGGAGGGATGAGGTGTTGCTTAATGAGCCTCTTGCTTGATGTGCTTAGTGATATGCTCCAAAACCCTCAGCTACTTTCCCACTTCCACATATGACCTAAACCCTAAGCCAAACTCGGTCCTACCGATTCTTCCTATCCGGCGCCACCGAGTTTCACTTGTCATAAGCCACTGCCAAACCCTAATCAGTTCGGTCTCACCGATGGGATCTCGGTCTCACCGAGATGGGCTTGCAAACTCTCTGTTACCCATTGCAATATTCTCGGTCCCACCGAGGTATGCAATCGGTTCCACCGAGTTTGCTTGGCCAAATCTCAGTTTCACTTATTACCCAAATCGGTCCCACCGAGCTTGAGTAATCGGTCAAACCGAGTTTTGGATTTACCCTAACCCTAGCACATCAGTCCCACCGAGTTGCTCCAGTCGGTCCCACCGAAATCTCTAACGGTCACTAGGTTTACCTTTTCGGTCCGACCGAGTTTGTTGATTCGGTCCCACCGAGATTGGAAAACTGCGTGTAATGGTTGGATTTTGTGTGGAGGCTATATATACCCCTCCACCTCCTCTTCATTCGAAGTGAGAGTTATCAGAACGCATACACCATTCCAACTCATATGTTCTGAGAGAGAACCACCTACTCATGTGTTGAGACCAAGAAATTCCATTCCTACCATATGAATCTTGATCTCTAGCCTCTCCAAGTTGCTTTCCACTCAAATCTTCTTTCCACAAAATCCAAATCCTATGAGAGAGAGCTGAGTGTTGGGGAGACTATCATTTGAAGCACAAGAGCAAGGAGTTCATTACCTACACACCATTTGTTACTTCTTGGAGAGTGGTGTCTCCTAGATTGGCTAGGTGTCACTTGGGAGCCTCCGACAAGATTGTGGAGTTGAACCAAGGAGTTTGTAAGGGCAAGGAGATCGCCTACTTCGTGAAGATCTACCGCTAGTGAGGCAAGTCCTGTGTGGGCGATGGCCATGGTGGGATAGACAAGGTTGCTTCTTCGTGGACCCTTTGTGGGTGGTTGCTTCTTCGTGGACCCTTCCTGGGTTGAGCCCTGTGTGGACTCGTGCAACCGTTAACCTTTGTGGGTGGAGCCCTCCGTGGACTCTCGCAACCGTTACCCTTTGTGGGTTGAAGTCTCCATCAACGTGGATGTAGGATAGCACCACCTATCTGAACCACGGGAAAAACATCCGTGTCTCCCATTGCGTTTGATTTCTCCAAACCCTTCCCTTTACATTCTTGCAAGTTGCATGCTTTACATTCCGCTGCTCATATACTCTTTGCATGCTCGCTTGATATGTATTGTGTGTGTTGAAATTGTGCTTAAACTCCACTTAAACCGAAAAAGCTTAAAAATTGCAACTTTAGCATTAAGTGTCTAATCACCCCCCTCTAGACACATCTACTTCTAGATCCTACACCTGCGTCTGGGAGCCGGTGCGCGATATCTGCGGCTAGGTATCCGGCTTCCCGGAGCTTCGTAATGTTCTCCTCTGTAACAGAGGAGACCATACACTTGCCTCCCGCTCCGGACATGTTTGGAGTGGTTTTTTGGAGAAAATGCAAACTTGGGCACTAGAGCTCGAGTGCGCGAGAATGGATGGGCAGGGAAGAAGAAGGCGTGGATGAAAAGGAGGAGTCCTTGTCCCCTTATAAGGACGGAAGAAACTATGCACCTCCCCACCTTCCTGGTAAACTCGCCTATTCCCCAAGCACAGTGATTGATGGCATGGTTGGGTTACCCACACCCGTCTTGATGAGAATCCCGTGATAAGGGGACACGATCTCTGCTTCGACAAGACATGCCAAGAAAACCGCCTCGCAATATGTGCCATAGCTGGTTGAGAAAAACAGTTCGAATAATGACTAGGCCATGACATGATGTCACGTTATGAAAAGTTGTCAGTAGATTAGATTTGTGGAAATATTATACTCTCTACGGTGGTATGTGGAATTTTGTTTTGTAGAGCCGGACACTATCCTTGTGTTCGAAATCTTCTATGGAGTATTTGGAGGAGGAACCCTCCTTGCAATGTCGAAGACAATCTACGCGCCGGACTCATCGTCATTGAAGCCTTGTTCAGGGGCTACTGAGGGAGTCCCGGATTAGGGGATCCTTGGATTGGCGGACTATATACTTTGGCCGGACTATTGGACTATGAAGATACAAGATTGAAGACTTCGTCCTATGTCCGGGTGGGACTCTCCTTTGCGTAGAAGGCAAGCTTGGCAATTCGGATATGTAGATCTCCTCCCTTGTAACCGACTCTGTATAACCCTAGCCCCCTTCGGTGTCTATATAAACCGGAGGGTTTAGTCCGTAGGACAAGAACAATCGTAATCATAGGCTAGCTTCTAGGGTTTAGCCTCTATGATCTCGTAGTAGATCAACTCTTGTAATACTCATATCATCAAGATCAATCAAGCAGGAAGTAGGGTATTACCTCCATCAAGAGGGCCCGAACCTGGGTAAACATTGTGCTCCCCGCTTCCTGTTACCATCCACCTTAGGCGCACAGGTCGGGACCCCCTACCCGAGATCCTCCGGTTTTGACACCGATAGCGGCGCTTGCGAGTCCAGCGACTCTCTTGAGCCCTACGAGACCCCGGAGACGAGTGAAGATAGCTACATGCCCCTGAGCTCTCGCCGCGCCCGGAGCAAGGCCACAGCGTCCTGCCGCCTCCGTTGCTGATCTGGATGGGGTTGGCGCCGACCTCCCGTAGCCCACTGTTGATGGTGGCGTCGGCCGTGCTAGCGCGTGTAGATAGTGTTGTAAATATGCCCTAGAGGCAATAATAAATTAGTTATTATTATATTTCCTTGTTCATGATATTCGTTTATTATCCATGCTATAATTGTATTGATAGGAAACTCAGATACATGTGTGGATACATAGACAACACCATGTCCCTAGTAAGCCTCTAGTTGACTAGCTCGTTGATCAATAGATGGTTACGGTTTCCTGACCATGGACATTGGATGTCATTGATAAAGGGATCACATCATTAGGAGAATGATGTGATGGACAAGAACCAATCCTAAGCCTAGCACAAAGATCGTGTAGTTCGTATGCTAAAGCTTTTCTAATGTCAAGTATTATTTCCTGAGACCATGAGATTGTGCAACTCCCAGATACCGTAGGAATGCTTTGGGTGTACCAAACGTCACAACGTAACTGGGTGACTATAAAGGTGCACTATAGGTATCTCCGAAAGTGTCTGTTGGGTTGGCATGAATCAAGACCGGGATTTGTCACTCCGTGTAAGCAGAGAGGTATCTCTGGGCCCACTCGGTAGGACATCATCATAATGTGCACAATGTGATCAAGGAGTTGATCACGGGATGATGTGTTATGGAACGAGTAAAGAGACTTGCCGGTAACGAGATTGAACAAGGTATAGGGATACCGACGATCGAATCTCGGGCAAGTACAATACCGCTAGACAAAGGGAATTGTATACGGGATTGATTAAGTCCTTGACATCGTGGTTCATCCGATGAGATCATCGTGGAACATGTGGGAGCCAACATGGGTATCCAGATCCTGCTGTTGGTTATTGGCCGGAGAGGTGTCTCGGTCATGTCTGCATGGTTCCCGAACCCGTAGGGTCTACACACTTAAAGTTCGATGACGCTAGGGTTATAAAGGAAGTTTGTATGTGGTTACCGAATGTTGTTCGGAGTCCCGGATGAGATCCCGGACGTCACGAGGAGTTCCGGAATGGTCCGGAGGTAAAGATTTGTATATGGGAAGTCCTGTTTTGGTCACCAGAGTTTCGGGGTTTATCGGTAACGTACCGGGACCACCGAGAGGGTCCCGGGGGTCCACCAAGTGGGGCCACATGCCCCGGAGGCTTGCATGGGCCAAGGGTGGTGAGGGACCAGCCCCTAAGTGGGCTGGTGCGCCTCCCACAAGGCCCAAGGCGCAGCAAAGGAGGAGAGAGGGGAAACCCTAGGCTTAGATGGGCCTAAGGCCCACCCTAGGGGGCGCCCCCTCTCTCCCCCTCTTGGCCGCCTCCCCTTTCCCATCTAGGGCTGCAGCCCCCCCTAGGGGTGGGAACCGTAGAGGGGGCGCACCCTCCTCCCTCTCCCCTATATATAGTGAGGCCTGGGGCTGCCCATAACACGCGATCTGATCTCTGCCTGTTGATGCAGCCCTCCCTCTCTTTCTCCTCATATCTCGCGGTGCTTGGCGAAGCCCTGCAGGATTGCCACGCTCCTCCATCACCACCACGCCGTTGTGCTGCTGCTGGATGGTTTCTTCCTCAACCTCTCCCTCTCTCCTTGCTGGATCAAGGCATGGGAGACGTCACCGGGTTGTACGTGTGTTGAACGCGGAGGTACCGTCCATTCGGCACTTGGTCATCGGTGATTTGGATCACGACGAGTACGACTCCATCAACCCCATTGACTTGAACGCTTCCGCTTAGCGATCTACAAGGGTATGTAGATGCACTCTCCTTCCCTTCATTGCTAGTCTCTCCATAGACAGATCTTGGTGACACGTAGGGAAATTTTGAATTTCTGCTACGTTCCCCAACAGTGGCATCATGAGCTAGGTCTATGCGTAGTTTCTATGCACGAGTAGAACACAAAGTAGTTGTGGGCATCGATTTTGTTCAATATGCTTGCCGTTACTAGTCTTATCTTGATTCGGCGGCATCGTGGGATGAAGCGGCCCGGACCGACCTTACACGTATTCTTACGTGAGACTGGTTCCACCGACTGACATGCACTAGTTGCATAAGGTGGCTAGCGGGTGTCTGTCTCTCCCACTTTAGTCGGATCGGATTCGATGAAAAGGGTCCTTATGAAGGGTAAATAGAAATTGGCATATCACGTTGTGGTCTTTGCGTAGGTAAGAAACATTCTTGCTAGAAACCCATAGCAGCCACGTAAAACATGCAAACAACAATTAGAGGACGTCTAACTTGTTTTTGCAGGGTATGCTATGTGATGTGATATGGACAAAAGGATGTGATGAATGATATATGTGATGTATGAGATTGATCATGTTCTTGTAATAGGTATCACGACTTGCATGTCGATGAGTATGACAACCGGCAGGAGCCATAGGAGTTGTCTTTATTTATTTATGACCTGCGTGTCAACTTAAACGTCATGTAATTACTTTACTTTATTGCTAAAGCGTTAGCCATAGTAGTAGAAGTAATAGATGATGAGACAACTTCAAGAAGACACGATGATGGAGATCATGATGATGGAGATCATGGTGTCATGCCGGTGACAAGATGATCATGGAGCCCCAAGATGGAGATCAAAGGAGCTATATGATATTGGCCATATCATGTCACTATTATTTGATTGCATGTGATGTTTATCATGTTTATACATCTTATTTGCTTAGAACGACGGTAGTAAATAAGATGATCGCTCATTACAATTTCAAGAATGTGTTCTCCCCTAACTGTGCACCGTTGCTAAAGTTCGTCGTTTCGAAGCACCACGTGATGATCGGGTGTGATAGATCCTTACGTTCACATACAACGTGTGTAAGACAGTTTTACACATCCAAAACACTTAGGGTTAACTTGACGAGCCTAGCATGTACAGACATGGCCTCGGAACACAAGAGACTGAAAGGTCGAGCATGAGTCGTATGGTAGATACGATCAACATGAAGATGTTCACCGATGATGACTAGTCCGTCTCACGTGATGATCGGACACGGCCTAGTTGACTCGGATCATGTAATCACTTAGATGACTAGAGGGATGTCTATCTGAGTGGGAGTTCATAAGATGAACTTAATTATCTTGAACATAGTTAGAAGGTCTTCGCAAATTATGTCGTAGCTCGCGTTTTAGTTCTACTGTTTAGATATGTTCCTAGAGAAATTTAGTTGAAAGTTGGTAGTAGCAATTATGCGGACTAGGTCCGTAAACTGAGGATTGTCCTCATTGCTTCATAGAAGGCTTATGTCCTTAATACACTGCTCAGTGTGCTGAACCTCGAACGTCGTCTGTTGATGTTGCGAACATCTGACATACACATTTTGATAACTACGTGATAGTTCAATTAAACGGTTTAGAGTTGAGGCACCGAAGAGGTTTTAAAACGTCGCGAAACATATGAGATGTTTCGAGGGCTGAAATTGGGATTTCAGGCTCGTGCCCACGTCAAGAGGTATAAGACCTCCGATGATTTTCTTAGCCTACAAACTAAGGAGAAAAGCTCAATTGTTGTGCTTGTGCTCAGATTGTCTGAGTACAACAATCGCTTGAATCGAGTGGGAGTTGAACTTCCGGATGAAATAGTGATGGTTCTCTGAAGCCATTACCACCAAGCTGCTAGAGCTTCGTGATGAACTATAATATATCAGGGACATATATGATGATCCTTGAGATATTCACGATGTTTGACACCACAAAAGTAGAAATCAAGAAGGAGCATCAATTGTTGATGGTTGGTGAAACCACTAGTTTCAAGAAGGGCAAGGGCACGAAGGGATACTTCATGAAACGGCAATTCAGCTACTGCTCTAGTGAAGAAACCCAAGGTTGAACCCAAACCCGAGACTAAGTGCTTCTGTAATAAAAGGGGAACAGGCACTAGAGCAGAATTACCCTAGATACTTGGTAGATGAGAAGACTGTTGATAGAAGTATATTGGATATACATTATGTTAATGTTTACTTTACTAGTACTCCTAGTAGCACCAGGGTGTTAGATACCGGTTTGGTTGCTAAGTGTTAGTAACTCGAAATAAAAGCTACGAAATAAACGGAGACTAGCTAAAGGTGAGCTGACGATATGTGTTGGAAGTGTTTCCAAGGTTGATATGATCAAGCATCGCACGCTCCCTCTACCATCGAGATTGGTATTAAAACCTAAATAATTGTTATTTGGTGTTTGCGTTGAGCATAGACATGATTGGATTATGTCTATCGCAATACGGTTATTCATTTAAGGAGAATAATGGTTACTCTGTTTATTTGAATAATACCTTCAATGGTCTTGCACCTAAAATGAATGGTTCATTGAATCTCGATCGTAGTGATACACATGTTCATGCCAAAAGATATAAGATAGTAATGATAGTACCACCTACTTGTGGCACTGCCACTTAAGTCATATCGGTATAAAACGCATGAAGAAGCTCCATGTTGATGGATCTTTGGACTCACTCATTTTTGAAAGGATTGAGACATGCGAACCATGTTTGTTGGTAGATATGCATGAAGAAACTCCATGCAAATGGACCGTTTGAACTCACTTGATTTTGAATCACTTGAGACATGCAAATCATACCACATGGGCAAGATGACTAAAGCCTTGTTTTCAGTAAAATGGAACAAGAAAGCAACTTGTTGGAAGTAATACATCTTGATGTGCGCAGTCCAATGAGTGATGAGGCATGTAGTGGATATCGTCATGTTCTTACTTCACAGATGATTTGAGTAGATATTGAGTATATTTACTTGATGAATCACGAGTCTGAATTATTGAAAGGTTCAAGTAATTTCAGCGTGAAGTTGAAAGATCGTCGTGACAAGAGGATAGAAGATCTATGATATGATCATAGAGATGAATATCTGAATTACGAGTTTGGCACAGAATTAAGACATTGTGGAAATTGTTTCACAACTAATATAGCCTGGAACACCATAGTGTGATGGTGTGTCCGAACATCATAACTGCACCCTATTGGATATGATGCATACCATGATGTCTCTTATCGAATTACCACGATAGTTTATGGGTTAGGCATTAGAGACAACCACATTCACTTTAAATAGGGCACCACGTAATTCCGATGAGATGACACCGTATGAACTATGGTTTAGAGAAACCTAAGCTGCCATTTCTTAAAAGTTTGGGGTTGCGACGCTTATGTGAAAAAGTTTCAGGCTGACAAGCTCGAACCCAAAGCGGATAAATGCATCTTTCTAGGACACCCAAAACAGTTGGGTATACCTCCTGTCTCAGATCTGAAAGCAATATGGGATTGTTTCTAGAATCGGGTCCTTTCTCGAGAAAAAGTTTCTCTCGAAAGAATTGAGTGGGAGGATGGTGGAGACTTGATGAGGTTATTGAACCGTCACTTCAACTAGTGTGTGGCAGGGTACAGGAAGTTGTTCCTGTGGCACCTACACCAATTGAAGTGGAAGCTTATGATAGTGATCATGAGACTTCAGATCAAGTCACTGCCAAACCTCGTGGGATGACAAGGATGCGCACTACTTCAGAGTGGTACGTGATCCTGTCTTGGAAGTCATGTTGCTAGACAACTATGAACCTACGAGCTATGGAGAAGCGATGGTGGGCCCGGATTCCGATAAATGGCTCGAGGCCATATAATCCGAGAGAGGATCCATATATGAAAACAAAGTGTAGACTTTGGAAGAACTACTTGATGGTCGTAAGGTTGTTGAGTACAGATGGATTTTAAAAGGAAGACAGACAATGATGGTAAGTGTCACCATTAAGAAAGCTCGACTTGTCGTTAAGGTGTTTCCCGAAAAGTTCAAGGAGTTGACTACGATGAGACTTTCTCACTCGTAGCGATGCTAAGAGTCTGTTGGAATTATATTAGCGATTACTGCATTATTTATGAAATCTTGCAGATAGGATGTCAAAACATTGTTTCCTCGACGATTTTCTTGAGGAAAGGTTGTATGTGATACAACCGGAAGGTTTTGTCAATCCTGAAAGATGCTAATAAGTATGCAAAGCTCCAGCAATCCTTCTAAGGACTGGAGTAAGCATCTCAGAGTTGGAATGTACGCTTTGATGAGATGATCAAAGATTTTGGGTTTATACAAAGTTTATGAGAAACTTGTATTTCCAAAGAAGTGAGTGGGAGCACTACAGAATTTCTGATGAGTATATGTTGTTGACATATTGATGATCAGAAATGACGTAGAATTTCTGGAAAGCATATAGGGTTATTTGAAAAGTGTTTTTCAATGGAAAGCCTGGATTAAGCTACTTGAACATTGAGCATCGAGATCTATAAGGATAGATAAAAACGCTTAATGGTACTTTCAAATGAGCACATTCCTTGACATGATCTTGAAGGTGTTCAAGATGGACCAGTCAAAGAAGGAGTTCTTGCCTGAGTTGTAAGGTATGAAGTTAAGACTTAAAGCTCGACCATGGCAGAATAGAGAGAAAGGACGAAGGTCGTTCCCTATGCTTAAGACATAGGCTCTACAGTATGCTATGTTGTGTACCGCACCTGAAGTGTGCCTTGCCATGAGTCAGTCAAGGGGTACAAGAGTGATCCAAGAATGGATCACAGTACAGCGGTCAAAGTTATCCTTAGCAACTAGTGGACTAAGGAATTTTCTCGGTTATGGAGGTGATAAAGAGTTCAATGTAAAGAGTTACGGCGATGCAAGCTTAACACCTATCTGGATAGCTCTGAGTAGAGATACCGGATACGTATAATGGAGCAACTATTTAGAATAACTCCAAGTAGAACAGTTATTTGAAATGGCTCCAAATAGAGCGTGGTAGCTGCATCTAGGAGATGACATAAAGATTTGTAAAGCACACACGGATCTGAAAGGTTCAGACCCCTTGACTAAAACCTCTCTCACAAGCAACATGATCAAACCCAGAACTCATTGAGTGTTAATCACATAGTGATGTGAACTAGATTATAGACTCTAGTAAACTCTTTGGATGTTGGTTACATGGCGATGTGACCTGTGAGTGTTAATCACATGGCGATGTGAACTAGATTATTGACTCTAGTGCAAGTGGGAGACTGTTGGAAATATGCCCTAGAGGCAATAATAAATTAGTTATTATTATATTTCCTTGTTCATGATAATCGTTTATTATCCATGCTATAATTGTATTGATAGGAAACTCAGATACATGTGTGGATACATAGACAACACCATGTCCCTAGTAAGCCTTTAGTTGACTAGCTCGTTGATCAATAGATGGTTACGGTTTCCTGACCATGGACATTGGATGTCATTGATAACGGGATCACATCATTAGGAGAATGATGTGATGGACAAGACCCAATCCTAAGCCTAGCACAAAGATCGTGTAGTTCGTATGCTAAAGCTTTTCTAATGTCAAGTATCATTTCCTTAGACCATGAGATTGTGCAACTACCGGATACCGTAGGAATGCTTTGGTTGTACCAAACGTCACAACGTAACTGGGTGACTATAAAGGTGCACTACAGGTATCTCCGAAAGTGTTTGTTGGGTTGGCACGAATCGAGACTGGGATTTGTCACTCCGTGTAAGCGGAGAGGTATCTCTGGGCCCACTCGGTAGGACATCATCATAATGTGCACAATGTGATCAAGGAGTTGATCACGGGATGATGTGTTACGGAACGAGTAAAGAGACTTGCCGGTAACGAGATTGAACAAGGTATAGGGATACCGACGATCGAATCTCGGGCAAGTACAATAACGCTAGACAAAGGGAATTGTATACGGGATTGATTAAGTCCTTGACATCGTGGTTCATCCGATGAGATCATCGTGGAACATGTGGGAGCCAACATGGGTATCCAGATCCCGCTGTTGGTTATTGGCCGGAGAGGTGTCTTGGTCATGTCTGCATGGTTTCCGAACCCGTAGGGTCTACACACTTAAAGTTCGATGACGCTAGGGTTATAAAGGAAGTTTGTATGTGGTTACCGAATGTTGTTCGGAGTCCCGGATGAGATCCCAGACGTCACGAGGAGTTCCGAAATGGTCCGGAGGTAAAGATTTGTATATGGGAAGTCCTGTTTTGGTCACCGGAAGAGTTTCGGGGTTTATCGGTAACATACCGGGACCACCGGGAGGGTCCCGGGGGTCCACCAAGTGGGGCCACATGCCCCGGAGGCTTGCATGGGCCAAGGGTGGTGAGGGACCAGCCCCTAAGTGGGCTGGTGCGCCTCCCACAAGGCCCAAGGCGCAGCAAAGGAGGAGAGAGGGGAAACCCTAGGCTTAGATGGGCCTAAGGCCCACCCTAGGGGGCGCCCCCTCTCTCCCCCTCTTGGCCGCCTCCCCTTTCCCATCTAGGGCTGCCGCCCCCCCTAGGGGTGGGAACCCTAGAGGGGGCGCACCCTCCTCCCTCTCCCCTATATATAGTGAGGCCTGGGGCTGCCCATAACACGCGATCTGATCTCTGCCTGTTGATGCAGCCCTCCCTCTCTTTCTCCTCATATCTCGCGGTGCTTGGCAAAGCCCTGCAGGATTGCCACGCTCCTCCATCACCACCACGCCGTTGTGCTGCTGCTGGATGGAGTCTTCCTCAACCTCTCCCTCTCTCCTTGCTGGATCAAGGCATGGGAGACGTCACCGGGCTGTACGTGTGTTGAACGCGGAGGTACCGTCCATTCGGCACTTGGTCATCGGTGATTTGGATCACGACGAGTACGACTCCATCAACCCCGTTCACTTGAACGCTTCCGCTTAGCGATCTACAAGGGTATGTAGATGCACTCTCCTTCCCTTCGTTGCTAGTCTCTCCATAGACAGATCTTGGTGACACGTAGGAAAATTTTGAATTTCTGCTACGTTCCCCAACAGATAGGGCCCCTAGAAACTCCCTTCCTTTGTTCCCTGTGAGGAATCTAGATGGACCCTGCGGGGGCGTGTAAAGGGTCTGTAATGTCTTTTATTGATATTATCCTTAATATGAAAATTTGCGAACACATGTCTTGTTTCGCCTCGGTCTCCCCTTTCCAACCCACGGCAGCTTGGTGCTCTGCGCTGATAGGTCCCGGTCCCCAGGCAGGCTGCAACCATCACTGGTATGCCAGCTCGCGATGCCATGTTCAAGGCCAGGAGGTGAGTGGCCCGAGGTCCACTAAGAGCTCCTGAGGCGCGATGCTCAAGAGTTCCTCTTTAGCGCACAAGTAGCCACCGAGAGGTAGGAAAGGGAGGTGATGTTGTCGTGACAAGGCTGCAACAAGTGAGAATCCTATGTCATGGCGCTTGGTCGAACTGGGCGCGAAACTTATCCTGGCAGTCCAGACTCGGTTCCTTGTGCTGCACCAGACTCGTGCGTCGACGGCCGTAGTGTAGCTAGGTTAGGCCCGTGCGAGCCTCCCCCTCTTCTCCACGCTCTTCTATGTGCTCTACGTCCTCGGGTCCCGGCCCTCGAGCGAGCTCTGCCAGCGCTGGTATGCCAGGTCACGGTGCTGTGGTCAAGGCCAGGGGGTGAGGGTTGGAGAGCCAGTAAGAGCTCCTGAGTCGCGATGCTCAGGAGCCCCCCTTTTAATGTGCAAGCGAATTGCATGGGAGAAGAGGGAGCCCACGGTACCGCCTGCTGTTGTCCTCAGGAGGTTCTTGCAGGTTAGCGTGAGGAGGGACACAAATCGCCACTATGATTTCCGGTCTACCACTGGTCGCTCCGCAAGAAGATGAAGGCACTGAGGGTCTGGTGAGGTGACGTGCACGGGCGTGCCACGAGCCAGAGCTCGACCGCTCAGATTTATCAGTGTTGCAGGGATGGACCTGAGCACAAGCACCATGCCAGCATGGGCAGCCCCTGTTGCTGGATGAGCATGGGGCATATCGGCAACGCGGGCGGTCACGATGGGTGACAAGCAAGCAAGGGATGACAATAAACAAATCATGCATGGGAACCAGCTAGCTTAGATAGATGCGAGAACAATACATTCCACTGGGACGGACCCGAGCGGCCTGGGGATGATGCAGCCTAAGGGGCACCCCCAGTAAGGTAAGCTAAAAATGCGGAAGGAGACATGCCGCAGGGACAGGCCCATGCGACCTGGGAATAATGCAACCTGAGGGGCGCTCCCAGCTGAATGAACTTGGAAAATGTCACCTGGTTTTGTTGTCGAAGGAGCATTGGGGTAGCTGAAGGCACGCGCTGAAGAAGTCGCTCCTCATGAGCCGCCAAGACCCTGAGCCTCGGGAGGCTCTGGGCTCAGGAGGCTCCCTGAGGACCGTCTCCATCTCCGCCAGGACTGCATGATGCCTGACCTCCAGGGTTGCCAGGATGCTTCGTAGGTTGCGCTAGAAGGCGGCTACCACGCTCGGCAGGCCAAACAGCATGAGAACGTACCTGTGAGGTGGACCCTCGCACCGGCCAGCACGCAAAGGCCAGAAGCGCTCCTAAGATGCGGCTCGGTTGAGCCCTGGGATGACGATACAGACGCGAAGCTCGCCACCCTCGCCTGGATGGGAAGATGCATTAGGTGGGTGGCGGTCACCGCGTATTTCCCTTCCTTCCTGAAGCTCCTGGGTGGCCTTGATGATGAACTCCTGACCGCCGGGCGCTCCTCACCTGGTGCCCTCCTAAGGCAAACGTGCCGCGAAGCACGCCTCCACATGGTGCTCGAGCGCCTCTCTCGTGATGTTGTCCAGGTCTGAGGCCCCCTGGAAAAGAGCCCCCGAGCCTCGCCCAAGGAGGGCGCTGGGCGCGCCTTCCTATGCGAGGGAGGGAGGCGCCCCAGGCGCAGGCGCAGATCCTGAGGTGGCGCCGTTAGAGACACCGCCCCCTGAGGCCCTGTGTGGAATAGCTGCTTCTTCTTCTTCTTGGGGTGGCTTCAAGAGGGTACTGCGTGCCCTGACTCTCAAGGTCTTCGATTTGCTTCGGCTTGGAAGGCGCACTCGTGGGAGCACACCACATCTCTTTCTTCACAGGGGACTGTGATGATTCCGCCCCTTCCTGGCATCTTGAGGACGTTGTAGCCATGGTGAGTCACTGCCATGTACTTGGCTAATGATGGGAACCCGAGGATGGCATTGTATGGCAGACGGATGTGAGCAACGTCAAAGTCAATGAGATCGGTGTGGTAGTTCTCACGCTATCCGAAGGTGACAGGGAGACGGACCTGCCCTATCGGGTGGTGGAGCCGTCAGTCACTGCTGAGAAGGGCTTGGTGGGCTGCAGCTGATCAGAGGGCACTTGAAGGCTGTCAAACATCTCGACGTACAGGACACTGAGCCTCACGCCATCGTCGATGAGGGTCTTGGTGACTTGGACATTGCTGATGATGGGTGAACAGAGCATCGGGAGGACGCCGGCGGTCGTCGCGCACTTGAGCTGATCCGTCGAGCTGAAGGTGATGGCGTACTCGGACCACCTGAGCGGGCGCGTGGCCTCGGTCCTAGGAAGGGTTGCGTTCACCTCTTGAGCAAATTGCTTGAAGATATGCTAAGATGCAGGGGCCTGAGCTCCACCCAAGATGCAAGCGATGGCGCGCGGCTCCTGGAAGCCCCCAACCCCCTCGTCCTGATGGTGGTCGTCGTTCCTTCTTGGTGGTCGAGGCAGCGGAGGGAGGCCAGGATTACCCTAAGGATGGTCCTCGTGAGGCTAGTCGCGCCAGGTGCCCTCGCGAGGCTGCTCCTGCCAGTGGTCCTCATGAGGCCGGACGTGCCACTCCTGGCGAGGGTTGTGGTTGTCCCAGCGTCCTCCGCCTCGTCCTCCTCCTCGGCCATAGCCCCGGTCGTTGCACTCGGGGCGTCGACCTCAGCGTCCATCTCGGATCACCTTGAGCTCTTGACAATCATTGGTGTTGTGGTTGTGCACGTTGTGGAAGGCGCAGAACGGACGACTGCCCTTGGACGACTCGTGGTGCTCCCGGCCGCGCTTCGTGTCTAGCTGTGCCGCGAGTACGGCTATTCCCTTGCACTTCACGTCCTTAGCCTTGGCTTTCTTCTCCTCTAGGTCGGCACCAGGGAGCTCGAGGAGGGAGAGATGCTCCTCCTCAGCTCTTGCACACTTGGTTGCTATGTTGCACAGCTCCAGAGTCGTGCATAGCTCCTCATGGATGGCGAGCTCCTCCTTCATCTTGATGTCACGAACGCCATCGGAAAACGCTGAGATGATGGCCTCGTCCGTCACCTTGGGGATCTTGAGACAAACGTTGCTAAAGCATTGGATGTACTTCGGCAGGGTCTCTCCCGGCTGTTGCTTGATGCGGGGCATGGTCACCCGCGGCCGGAGGGCAGTCGCGAGTGCCCTCAAAGTTGGCGATGAAGCGGTTGCGCATCTCACCCCAGGAGGAGATTGATCCCGCGGGCAGGTTCAGGAGCCATGAGCGGGCACCATCCTTGAGAGCCATGGGAAACCGGTTCGACATGACCTTTTCGTCGCTGTTGGCCACCACAATGCTCAGCTCGTAGAGCTGCAGGAACTCCGCGGGGTCAGGGGTGCCGTCATAGCGCAGAGGCAGATCCGTCTTGAACTTGCCTGGCCAAACGAGGTGCGCAGCTCAGGAGCGAAGGCGGGTGGTCAGCTGGTGCGCATGTGGTGGCCACCGGGGCCCTCTGGAGGGGCGGAGCTTGCCCTGGATGTCCGTACACCGCCGCCGCAGGCGGCACGCGGCCTTGTCATGGTGGTGCGGGGAGCGCCGGAGCATTTTGTTGTGGCCGGGGAACCTCTTGGCAGCTTCCTTCTTCGTGCGTGGGCACACAGCATGGCAGATCACACCGCGTGACCGTGCATCTTTGAGCGAGGACACCGTCTTGACATGGAGGGGGCGGTGGCACTCCGTGATGCGCGTCTTGGCGCAAGGGCGCCGTCTTGATATGGAGGCGGTGGAGGCGGTCTGTGAGATACGACGCCCACGGCCGAAGTTGGGCGAGGCAGCGAGAGGGATGGTGCAGGGGAGCCCCAGCGGCGCTGACGACCTTGGCAATGCGGTCTAACTAGTCCTCGTAGAGGTCATCGACCGGGCGGAAGTGCAGGAGCTCACATGCCATGAGCACCGCAGCCTGCGTGCCCGTGGGGGCGCGGCGAGCGTGAGACGATGAGGTGGCCGGAGTCAGCGACAGGGTGGCAGTGCGGCCGTCCCGCCGCACGGAGGGGTGCAATGATGATGCTTGCTGCTCGTTTGCTGCCGGGCCAGTAGCGGCGTTGGCAACAGGAGATGGAGAACGACGGGGAGGCCCGCCGACAGGGGTTGTCTGATCGACATGGGCGGCGAGGGCGGCACGGCACTCGGCGCAGGCTCGACGCGGGCTCGACGTGCGTCTGACATGGATGCAGTGGAGCGGTGGAACGTGGATCAACGGAAGGAAAGCTTCAGAGCACCCCTACCTGGCGCGCCAAATGTTGGATTTCGGGTTTTGTGAAAACCCTTGAGGTTCGAACACTCGGGTGTGCACGAAGATCTCTCACCCCCCTTGCACTCTCCCTCACCGCGATCTCAAGGCTTAGTGCGTCGAACTTGCAAAACAAAGGGACACAAGATTTATACTTGTTCGGGCCACCGATGTGGTGTAATACCCTACTCCAGTGTGGTGTGGTGGATTGCCTCTTGGGCTGGGGATGAACAGTCACAAGGGAAGAACATCCTCCTTAGGAGAGGTGCTCTTGTGTTTGGTGAGTTTGTGTGGATGAGTATGATCTGAATGGCCTCCGATCAGTTGCCTCCTAGTGTGGTTGCTAGCCCTATTTATAGAGGCACTAGTCCTCTTTCGAAATGCCAGTGAGAAGGGATGCCACAACGGCCAAATTTGAAGGGAGACAGCTAGTACAAGTTATCCTGACTAAAGGTGGTCTTCTCCTGCCAAAGGGTCTGGTGGTGACGCCGCCCTGGGATCCATGGTGACCTCTGTCGTGTCGTCTTGCTGGTCTTGGTCTCATTGCACTGATATGTAAACCTTTACCTGATCCCTCGGGACTCCTTGCCCGTGGTTGCCACTTTATCACCTAAGAGGAAATGAGGACACTGTGCGCGCTAGCACCCGCCTAGCCCCCACCTGGCCCCGGTCATCATGGCTTGCATCACAGGAACCTTGCGCGGAGCCCCTTGCCTTGATCTCTCCACCCCTCGCGAGCCAGCCTGGTGAGGCCGCCTGACGGTGTCCTGGACTAGGGGGTACTCAACACGTCATCTCCCGATCTGTTAGATTAGGCCGAGGACCCCCATGGATGTATACTCATGGGCCAGTTCGGTCATCTGCCGCATACATGGAAGATTCCACAAGACTTGATGATCAAGACAACGACTCCTCCCCACCGGCGTTTTCGGCTAGGACTCTTGTTATCCTAGGCCTTTGGTGCATTATATAAAACGAGGCCAGGCTAGTCGATAGAGGACATATACAACATATAATCATACCATAGGGTAACTTCTAGGGTTTTGCCTCTCCGATCTTGTGGTAGATCAACTGTTGTACTACTCATATTATCAAGAATAAATCAAGCAGGACGTAGGGTTTTACCTCCATCAAGAGGGCCCGAACCTGGGTAAAACATTGTGTCCCCTGCCTCCTGTTACCATCCGCCTTAGATGCACAACTTGGGACCCCCTACCCGAGATCTGCTGGTTTTGACACCGACAATGGTGCTTTCATTGAGAGTTCCGCTGTGTGATCGGCAAAAGGATCAATGGCTCGCCCGCAGGTCAACTGCGACGCCAACATCTTCGTCGCCGGCTCGACTGGTCACCGTGGCTCGACTGAGGACCGTGCTCCATCTCTGATTGTCATGTTCGGACGGGGCCTTCTTCAACATCAACTCCAATCTCTATCATGATCATTGAGGAGTCATCCATGGAGCTCGAGGGCTCAACGTCAACATCGCCCTCGGGCGGCCGTGCTGTTTTTATGGACAACGAACTTCTATTCACCGTCACCACCTCCTCAAGCGACGGTTTGACGATTGCTTCAGTGGAATAATGCGGAATTACGTCTACAACAGCCATGCAAAATTTCGTCGAGTTCCGATGGAGGAATCTCCTACAATCTACGATATACCGAAGCCCTATCAAATCTGGATGGGAATCTGGACGAGTTTAGGGCGTGGTCTCCAGAGCCCAGCTCGGAGGTCCTTTGGAAGATCCAACCGTTCATCTACTGTGGAATTCTCATATCTACCACCCCTCCAAATTTCAGCTTGATCCGACGGTTCAAACTCCGGGAACTTTCCCATGAGTGGACCAATTTTCGGATCCGTTTTCTGCGCGAATACGGATCGGACCGGAATTCATGTTTCTTTATGAACGTGATATTGGACAACCTTTTTAGAGGAATTCTCTTCTAGGGTATTGTGTGTTGTTTTTAAACACATGCCCGTAAATTTTAAAGCCTCCCCTGAGGTCATGTTCATCATCATACTGGTGTCAAACTAGTCCGGCAATATTGCTCCAAGACTGCCGACCTGCGCTAGACACGTCGTCACTTTGTTGAGCCGAACTCAACTTCTTCGGATCATCATCTCGGCAAGCCGAACAAGAGTCCAGCATCGCGAAGGATAAACCATCACCAACATCGTCGCCCCACGGATTACACGGAGCGGGCATTCCGGCATCGCCGCATGGTCACTTCATCAAGTCGGCATCGACCACGTCACGACCTGAATCGGCAGGGCCGCAATACTGCTTCTTCAAGCCGATGTCCATCATGCCGACCTACTTCGACTTATCGGCTGACATCGAGGCTTCGACATCTCGGCTGGACCGGGGGCTTCGCCATCTCTTCATCAACCTACTCCGGAGACTTCGGCATCACTAGCCAACCAGCTTCGTCACGTTAGCTGGACCGAGGGCTTTGCCTCCGCAAGCCAACCTTTGCCAGCATCACTAGCCGACCAGCTTCGTCACGTTAGCTGGACCGAGGGCTTTGCCTCTGCAAGCCAACCTTTGTCGCTTTATCTCCCATCAGGCAATGGGTGTGCGGATCGAGTCCCAATTTTGGGAGTCACCTTTCTTCGGATTGCTACAACAAATAAACCAGGTGCTATCAATCCTAGTAACTTTTGCTTGTTGGAGTTTATTTTTCCCAAGAAATTATTACTCTGGTTTGTTCCTATACACAGGTCTATCGAATGATGTTGGCACTAACGACGGTCGCGTGGTGGTTCGGTCAGTTTCCATACATAGTCCGGCGAACGCCGCATCCGGAACTCGGACCGACCTGTGAATTCAGGCTTTGCCACACCTTTACCGCATCACGCCGACGCCCTGCATCGACATTGACTTCGGCGACAGGCCATATTTCTTTTATTACTCACTTTGCATAAATTATTTATTATGCAACATTTTTTATTATCATTACTATTATCTCCGGTTTTGCACTATTTTTTGTGCACAGGAAAATGATCCGGGTTGGGCAGTATCGTCAACTCGGTGTATTGACATACCACGTCACCTCGGCTGGACGGGGGGCTTCGTCAACATTTCATTACCCCATGCCGGGGACTTCGGCATCACTCTGTCGGCATGTATTGACCGTGCTATGTCACCACTTCGGAGTGCCGAGCCCTTTGCTCCGCCACCTCGGGACCGGCTTGGGGGACGGAACCTTGTCCCGCATCAAGCTCGGACCGCGTCATCAATACCAAACACATTAACCAGCTAAGTTGCCTTCATGCTCAAAGTTTTAAATTTTTAACTTGTGTTCGGTTCGACCAAGCATTATACTTTTTTGGAAAAAAGTTGCTTGTAAAAAATTTCCTTGTCCAAACTTTGTTTGTGACGCACAAATTCAAATACCCCGTTTATTTGGTGGCTTCCTTTATGAAGCTTTTCCTCTTGCATATGATTATATTTGTACGGCTTCGTTCCTTGTTCGTGTATTATGCCACAATATGCACCATATTGACTTAAGCGATTTGCAAGCTGGGTTGCCTGGCTCCCGTGCTTACCCCTACGTTCCCGATTGTTAGGCTAGGGAGTAAAGGGAGCACCTCTGTGATTGTCACGACTGGGTCCTCCGAGCTCTGACCTCAGACTGGGTGAAGCCGAAAGCTAGCGCTCTTATTGTTTTCAATCATGGTCGGCACACAACGGAACTCGTGAGTACAAAAAATATATTGCACAAGTCTGATAGTAATAATGAGCACCCAAGAAAGGTATCGGTGGGGGTACTATTTTCTTCGAAGATGCTTCTTACACTTCGCCTGTAATATAGCATAAGTTCCCTGAGCGCGCTTTGTCTGTTACAGCCTTATGGCCCGGTTGCCTGGTTATCGGAAACACTGTCGATATTCTCGACAGGTGGAGTACATAACACTTTTCGGTCCTTGACCGAAGAGGGAGAAGCCGATGGTCGGTTAAGACATGTTTAAAGTTCGGGTGAACAAAGATATGATATTAGTACTTCGGTACATACAATCATTATAAATAAAATTCTTTTACCCAAGTCACTTGGGGGATCTTAAATTTATATGAGCCGTTTTATAATAAGTGTTCTTCTTCTTAGTTGTTGCAAAGTTTTTATTACTATTATTATTCATCACTCCTTTTTTCTACACGATTGTGTGGTCACTAGCCGGGGAGCCTAATTTCTCTCTCAAAGCTGCTAGAGTTTAGTTTGCTAAACTGGCCTAATGAGAAGTACTCCGCCTTCGGGATAGGAGGTTGAAGCCATAGGCTGACCCGCTTGGAGTCTTGAGATAGGATGTGTCATGTTAAAGCATGATCGAAGCACTCTTTTACTTGATCTTGTTCGGACGTCATGTTTTTAATGACGTTTTTTGGTTTTCCAAGCCTTTGGCACTTTTACACCATTTGTGTGTTTTCAGCACAAGTCTTGCAGTGCAACGCCGGACACCTTTAGAGATTCGGCAAAAACATTCTCGGATATTGCTATATATGCATCAGTTTCGAATTGTGTCTTTGGTCAATAGTTGGGTTTCCCGGCTCCTGCGCTTGCCTCCTACGTTCCGCTTTGTTCGGCTAGGTGTGCAAAGGGAGAACCACTGCGATTGTGCTTCCAGCTCACATGGTTAAGCACCTTAGTGGAGAAAGCCAAAAACTGACTGTCACAATAAGCCTAAACTAGTCAGCGATCCGATGACTGTGTTAAATGACAGGCCATTCATAACAATGGCCGAAGTGCTTACGACTTGACCTCCATTGTCGCCGTACACTACCGGGGGCTATTAACTGGCCTCCCAAACTAAATCCTCGATATTTTTCTCTTACATTAGAGCTGAGGTTTCATGTTCATGCTTAGCATGACAACCCAAAGAAAGGAACCGATAGCGGGACTATTTTCTTTGGAAGACATTTCTTATGTTATTCAGTAATATAACATATCTATCTGCATACCTTTGTTTATAAAACCGTCTGGCCAGATTGCCTTGTTTGTCGTAAATCTTTGCCCTCATAATGGCTTTATAAAGTAGGACAAACACTCCTCAGCTACTGGCCGAGGAGGTGGAAACCTATGGTCGGTCAACAAAGTTTTGTACAATGCGCATCCGAGCATCAATGACGTAAAGTACTTGGATACATAGAGTCATTACACATAATTTGTGATTTTACTATGGATATCGATCCTTAATACGGCGACCCGTGCCCGCATTAAGGCTCGGGGGCTACTGGGCTTCAGGCTTATTATTTACAAATATTGAAGGGGCACATCGATCCCCTGATCTAGTGTTGCCACCCGCCAGTGTCTCGGGGGCTACTGCATTGCCTCTTCAATGCAGAATATTTTAAGTGCAATATAGTTTCTGACGAGATTTTGATCCTCAGGTTGGTCGGCCGCACCCAACCTGAGTCTCGAGGACTGAGCACGCCACTTTTTGTGTCCCGGAGTATTCTGCCGAGCTAGGACTTGATCCTCAGACGGATTTTGCAAATCAACCTGAGTCTCAGCGGCTACTGGGATCAGCGGTCTTACGTCATCCTTCAGGTGCATCTTGGGTTTTAGACCGATACACACCTTGAGGGCTACTGGCTATATATCTCGGCAGAGAATAAATTCCACCAATCAAAAATATTGACAAAAAATCGGCCCACAGTCGGGGTGATGCACCACCTCGGATACATTCCGACGTTGGAGCTCGGAACCATAGAGGGCATTTCCGGCATTAAGCTCGGCTAAACTCCTTCAACTTTTTTAAACCAATGTGATTTATGACAGTCCGGCGTTGGATCTTGGACATAGTCCGGCGTTGGAGCTTGGACATAGTCTGGCGTTGGAGCTTGGACATAGTACGGCGTTGGAGCTCCAATACAGTCCGGCATTGGAGCTCGGATACATTCCGACGTTGGAGCTCAGAACCGGTCCGGCATTGGTGCTCATCTGCAAAAGATACCTCGAATGCAGTCCCGCGTTGGAGCTCGGACGCAAGAGGACACTGCCTCCTGGGGAGAACTTCAAACCCGAGGCGTGGCATAAAAATAACAAGGCATTGATAAAGGCTGGAAATTTACAGGGGCTCCTCGGATACCCGACGTATAAACTCGTCGAATGCATTTCGGAGATCCTCAAGATCGAAGATGAGAAGATTTGTTGAACCAGTTTTCAAGACCGACAACCGAAGATGAATAACAGTTCGGAAGAATCAAGGAGCGTCCCTAACTTGAAGACCGGTTCAGGGGGCTACTGACGGTGTCCTGGACTAGGGGGTACTCAACACGTCATCTCCCGATCTGCTAGATTGGGCCGAGGACCCCCATGGCCGTATACTCATGGGCCAGTTTGGACAGATGCCGCATACATGGAAGACTCCACAAGACTTGGTGATCAAGACAAGGACTCATCCCCACCGGCGTATTCTGCTAGGACTCTTGTTATGCTAGGCCTTTGGTGCATTATATAAACCGAGGCCAGGCTAGTCGACAGAGGACATATACAACATACAATCATACCATAGGCTAGCTTGTAGGGTTTAGCCTCTCCGATCTCATGGTAGATCAACTCTTGTACTACTCATATTATCAAGAATAAATCAAGCAAGACGTAGGGTTTTACCTCCATCAAGAGGGCCCGAACCTGGGTAAAACATCGTGTCCCCTGCCTCCTGTTACCATCCGCCTTAGACGCACAGCTTGGGACCCCCTACCCAAGATCTGCCGGTTTTGACACCGACACCGCCCCCGAGGAGGTCTTGCGTCGTACGCCTCGCAAGGCTTGGCCCCTCGCGAGGGTATTGAGTGTTTGCTGGTGAAGATGGGCCGTACGGGGCCACTGGCGGAGCCATGCCATGGGCCGCAGGCAGGCAAGTGTGGGGACCCCCGTTCCCAGGACGCCGACACATGTGGCCCAAAATGATGTATGTTGGGAAGGGGTGATGTGTGTCTTCAATATATAATAATGTACAATTTAGATGTGGTGCCTACCTCTCGATATAGACAACAACCGTGAAGGCAAGGTAGTTAAGGACGAGATACGCAGGGTTCGATGTAGGTCGAACCTAGCAATCTGAGCATCTGGGAGGGAATCCTGACAACGCATGAGCTCGAGCTTTGGTTGACTGGCATTTGAAGGTGACCGGTCCTAACACGAACTAGGAAGAATCCATTCCTGGGCAACACATACCCCTAATTATCGGTCAAAGGGGTGATATATATACACTCGGGGAGCCCACGGATATCCGTGTCATCACAAAAAACCGCACAAGGGAGACATGGTCGATTAGAAGACCCCGTATACACTGCATGCGGCCCGAAAATATTTATGGGTACGATGGTATATGATGTGTTTAAATCCCAAATTGTAACACCCTCAATGCGACTATAACTCCCACGTGTCGAGACACGACTTAGAGACATAATCACATTGAAGGCATATGTCGCAAGTAAGGTAATCTTTACAATCCCATGTAATATAATAATAAAGGGGAGATAACATAGTTGGCTTACACTTGCCACATCAATCAAGGTACATAAATAACATTACATCATCCAAACACTCACGGCCCGACTACGGCGCCAAAATAAAAGATAACCCAACATGCGACACGGTCCCGATCACCCCCAACTTGGCACCACTACAGATCATCAGGAAAAGAAACATAATAACGTTGAGAGTCCTCGTCGAACTCCCACTTGATCTCGAGCGCGTCACCTGGAGCGGAATCATCAGGCCATGCATCTGGTGTAATAGTAATCTGTGAGCCACAGGGAACTCAGCAATCTCGCACCCTCGCGATCAAGACTATTTAAGCTTATAGGTAAGGCAAGGTAAATATAAGTGGAGCTGCAGTAAGCGACTAGCATATATGGTGGCTAACCTGTTCACAAAAGAGAGCGAGAAGAGGAGGCAAAGCGCGAGCGAGAAACTAGAGGACAACCTGCGCAAGCATTACTCCAACACCATGTCCACTTCCCGGACTCCGCCGAGAAGAGGCCATCACGGTAACACACTCAGTTGATTCATTTTAATTAAGTTAAGGTTCAAGTTATCTACAACCGGACATTAACAAATTCCCATCTGCCCATAACCACGGCATGGCTTTCGAAAGTTCAAATCCCTGCAGGGGAGTCCCAACTTAGTCCATGACAAGCTCTCACGGTCAACGAAGGAATAGACCTCCTCCCAAGACGTTCCGATCAGACTCGGTATCTCGGTTCTTCAAGACAACTCCGACAATGGTAAAACAAGTCCAGCAACACCACCCGCTGTGCCGACAAATCCCGATAGGAGCTGCACATATCTCGTTCTTAGGGCAAACCGGATAAGCTAAGTGTACGAGAGCCAACGTAACCCAAGTTTCCAAGGGACGGCCCCGCACGGTGCTCTAGGTTGGACCAACACTCAGAGGGGCACTGGCCCGGGGGGTTTAAATAAGCTGACCCTTGAGTCCGCGAAACCCAAGGGAAAAGGCTAGGTGGAAAATGGTAAAACCAAGGTTGGGCATTGCTGGAGGAGTTTTATTCAAGGCGGACTGTCAAGGGGTTCCCATTATAACCCAACCGCGTGAGGAACGCAAAATCCGGGAACATAACACCGATATGACAGAAACTAGGGCGGCAAGAGTGGAACAAAACACTAGGCGAGAGGCCGAGCCTTCCACCCTTTACCAAGTATATATATGCATTAATATAACAAGATAATATAATGATATCCCAACAAGTAAATAAATGTTCCAACAAGGAACGGCCTCCAATCTTCACCTGCAACTAGCAACGCTATAAGAGGGCTGAGCAAAGCGGTAACATAGCCAATGAACGGTTTGCTAGGACATGGTGGGTTAGAGGTTTGACATGGCAATATGGGAGGCTTGAAAGCAAATGGTAGGCATCGTAGCATTGGCATAGCAAAAGAGCGAGCAATCTAGCATAGCAAAGATAGTAGTGATTTCGAGGGTATGACCATCTTGCCTGCAAAGTTGTCAGAGTTGAATGGATCCTCGAAAGCAAACTCAACGGGCTCCTCGTTAGCGAACTCGTCTCCCGGCTCTACCCAAACAAGACAAACAAGCAACAAGGACACAATCAACCACGTGCAAGGATCAAACAATATGATGCAAGGATGGTGTGCTATGCGGGATGCGATGCGGGATGCATATGCCAGAATTGACAAGGGATGCAAGATCCTGGCCTCAACTTGGAAATCCAAGTGTGCCACTGGAAAGATGATATGAAATCGCTTGAAAACGATATAAAGATCACCGGAATCGGAGTTACGGTTTGGAAATGGCAAGCAAAACAAATATGACACCGGTCTGCGATTTACAGCAAGTAGTCATCTAAATAAAATGAGATGAACATGCTACAACACCCAAACATGACAACAAAATACATGGCAGGGATGCATTCATGAAGCTTAACAAAAGTCTAGCACTGAGCTACGGCCAATTCATCCATTAACAGGTTCAAACAAGCATGGCAAAAATGCATATGGCAAATAGATTTCAGACTTAGTGAAATTAACACTTGTCTGGAATTTCAGATCAGGTAGCCCTCTTCGGAGCCACAAAACTACATGCTACAGGACCTGAACATGGCAAAGTAAAGCATGCCATGGAGCTACTCAAATAGCTTAACAAAAGTCCCTTAGTGACCTTGAGCCAAAAGGGATCAGAAAATACAATTGCAAGCATGTGAACATGGCAAAAACATAATCAGATCACAGACTTAGTGAAAACTGGAGCATGCTGAAAACAGATCTCAAGTAGGCATGTTTACGAGATCGATGCACTCACTACGGAGCAAGACAGGAAAAGCTAAGCATACATCTATCAAGAACACACAAAATGCAAGCTAGGCATGGCAAGAACAATAGCATAGCATGCATGGGTCAACTACAACATCATCGGCAAAATTGCAAACAAGTTGACAATCTGCCCAGATTCACAAAGTAGCAAAAATAGAGCTCGATTGACTCAAGCTAGGGTGCTCCATAATTGCAAACAAAGACATGGATGGATAGAACACTACAAGATTAACAAAACATCCTTACTGATCATCCTCAAAAGAGGCACGGATCACCCGGAAACAACAAGAACATATGGATATATGAAATAAACAACCCAAGGACTTCATGAAATTACTAAATCCCTGAAATCAGCACTACCAAGTGCCTCACTTCGCAAGCTTGTGCTAGTCACCACACACATCACAAAAATACATGGGTTGCACATTTGGAAAGATGGCAAAACCCTTAACAAAACATATGTAGAGCTCATGGGCATATCATGCACACAATAATCATGGCAAAAATGACAAATATGCAAATGGAGTAGCATATCTGACAAATATCTCAAGTAGCCATCTTCTAACAGCATTTCGAGCATCAAGATGAACTCAAATGCAAAGGATGCAATGGAATGAAATGATGTACTCACTGAGATGAACATTTTGATATGCTATACACCAAAAATGGAGCTACGGATGCGGAGATATGATGCGATGAACAAGAGCACATGGATTAGGGTTTCGGGGGAAAGTCAACCCACGTTGGATCTAGATCTGAGATCCGGCGCACGATTTACGAGGATCGCCGGAGAAGCTGCGGACGGCAGCCGGAGGAGAGGTCCGGCCCTGGGTCTGCCGACGTGGCGGAAGCGGCGCGGCGGAGTGGCGGCGCCGGGCGGGCGCGGGCGGCGCTGGAGGCGGGAGGAGGCGCGGGGCGCGGCAGAGAGGCGGGCCGCGGGGCCTCGCCTGGGCTAGGCGGGCCGCGGTGGGAGTGGCGGTGGCGATGCCACGTGGCGGCGCGGGTGTGGTTGGTGGTGGCGTGTCCGGCGCCGGCGGACAATGTCCGGCGCGCGGAGAGGAGCGGGACTAGGGTTAGGGGTGGAATGGACCACGAATTTCGGAGGGGGTGATATTTATAGGCGTAGAAGGAGCTAGGAGAGTCCAAATGAGGTGCGGTTTTCGGCCACGCGATCATGATCGAACGCTCTAGATGATGGAGCAGCTTTAGGTGGTTTTTGGGCCAAATTGGAGGGGTGTTGGGCTGCAACACACACGAGGCCTTTTCGGTCCCTCGGTTAACCGTTGGAGTATCAAACGAAGTCCAAATGATACGAAACTGGACAGGCGGTCTACCGGTAGTAAACCAAGGCCGCTTGTCAAGTCTCGGTCCAATCCAGAAATGTTTAATACCCACACACGAAAGAAAGCTAGAAATGACCATCGGAGGAGAACGGAGCGCCGGAATGCAAAACGGACAACGGGGAAAATGCTCGAATGCATGAGATGAACACGTATGCAAATGCAATGCACATGATGACATGATATGAGATGCATGACAACGATAACAACACATGGAGACAAAAACCCGAACCCGAGGAAATAAAATAACTTAACGCCGGAAATAGCAAGAGTTGGAGTACAAATTGGGAAAGATACAACCGGGGTGTTACAACACTCCACCACTACGAAAGGATCTCGTCCTGAGATCTAGGACTGAAAGAACGCCGGGTACTTAGAACGGAGGTGATCCTCGCGTTTCCAGGTAGCTACACGGTCGGAATGATGTGACCAATTGACTTTGAGGAATTTGATGGACTTATTGCGAGTCTTGCGTTCTGTCTCTTCAAGAATAGCAACGGGGTGCTCACGATAGGAAAATCTTCTTGGAGCTCAATGTCCTCGAAGTTGACGGTGCGGTCAGGAGTCTTGAAGCACTTTCGGAGCTGAGAGACATGGACCACATCATGAACATTTGCAAAGTTTGAAGGAAGCTCAAGTTGATAGCGAGATCGCCTCTCTTGCTGACAATCTTGAAAGGTCCCACATATCTAGGGGAAAGCTTCCCTTTGATACCGAAGCGACGAGTACCTTTCATAGGAGAGACACAGAGGTAAACATGATCCCCGATCTCGAAAGCCAAATCACGGTGCTTACTGTCATAGTAGCTCTTCTGGCAGGATTGAGCTGCTTTGAGGTTATCACGAATGACTTTGCACATCTCCTCTGCCTCTGTGATTAAGTCATTTCCGAGAAGTTGACGTTCACCGGTTTCAGACCAGTTGAGAGGGGTACGGCACTTCCTGCCATACAGAATTCCAAATGGGGCCTTGCCCGAACTTGCTTGAAAGCTGTTGTTGTAGGAGAATTCAGCATAAGGAAGGCAATCCTCCCACTTCATGCCGAAGGAGATCACACAAGCCCTAAGCATATCTTCAAGAATCTGGTTGACACGCTCGACTTGACCGCTAGTTTGAGGATGGAAAGCTGTGCTGAAGCGGATGTTGGTGCCCATGGCCTTCTGAAAAGAATCCCAAAACATGGAGGTAAAGATGCTGCCACGGTCTGAAGAGATCACTTGTGGAATACCGTGCAGAGAGACAATCCGAGAGGTATAGAGTTCTGCCAATTGAGCTACAGTGATCGACTGTTCGATAGGCAGAAAGTGAGCCACTTTAGTGAGTTTGTCGATGACAACGAATATAGCATCATTGCCACGCTTGGACTTTGGAAACCCAGTCACGAAGTCCATATCAATGTGGTCAAACTTCCATTCTAGAATGGCAAGAGGTTGGAGGAGACCAGCTGGACTTTGGTGTTCTGCCTTCACTCTTCTGCAGACATCACATGTTCACGAATTGAGCAATCTCGCGCTTCATTCGAGTCCACCAATAAGCCTGCTTGAGGTCCTGATACATCTTCATGCTCCCAGGGTGGATGGAGAGGAGAGAATTGTGAGCCTCATTCATGATCACTTTACGAAGGTCACCTTTGGGCACGACAATATGATCCTCGAAGAAGAGAGTGTCCTTGTAATCAAGGCGGTAGCACTTGTACTTGGGTTGACTCTTGGCAATCCCAATCTTCACCTTTTTCACCATAGCATCAAGAAGCTGGGCTTGGCGAATCTGGTCTTCTAAGGTAGGAGAGACTTGAAAGTTGGCGAGGAAACCTTGAGGAACAACTTGCAGATTAATTTGCGGAAAGCTTCACAAAGCTCGGGTTGATAAGGCTTGAGAATCAGACTGTTGCAGTAAGCCTTTCTGCTCAATGCATCAGCAATCACATTGGCCTTGCCTGGAGTATACTCGGTACTCGGATTATACTCTAGAATCACTTCGACCCATCGAGTTTGCCTGAGGTTGAGATTAGGCTGAGTGAAGATGTACTTGAGACTCTTGTGATCAGTGAAAATGTCCAGTTTTCTTCCCAATAAGAGATGTCTCCAAGTCAAAAGAGCATGCACAAATGCCGCCAACTCGAGATCATGAGTGGGGTAGTTTTTCTCATTAGGCTTCAACTGGCGAGATGTATAAGCAACAAATTTCTTCTCTTGCATCAACACTGCGCCAAGACCTTGGAGAGAGACATCACAAAAGACCTCGTACGGTTTGGATTCATCAGGCGGAGTCAGAACTAGAGCAGTGATCAATTTCTCTTTCAAAGTGTTGAAAGCAATGTCACACTCCGGAGACCAAACGTACTTGACGTGCTTCTGGAGAAGATTAGAGAGAGGCTTCGCGATCTTAGGAAAGTTTTCAACGAATCTTCGGCAGTAGCTTGAGAGACCGAGGAAGCTACGGAGTTGCTTCACGTTCTGAGGAGGTTCCCAATTTACAATTGCAGACACCTTCTCAGGATTCACGGCAATGCCCTTGGCAGAGATGATATGACCAAGATAAAGAACCTCATCGAGCCAAAATTCACACTTGGAGAACATAGCGTAGAACTGATGTTCTCAGAGCTTATCGAGCACCAACCGCAAGTGTTTGGCATGATCTTCCTTGTTCTTCGAGAAAACCAGAATGTCGACGAGATAGACCAAAACGAAGTCATTGGTGTAGGCATTGAAGATGAAGTTCATCATGCGAGACAACGTCGGAGGAGCGTTGACGAGGCCAAAAGACATGACAGTGTATTCATATGAACCATAGCTTGTCCTGAAGGCCGTCTTGGGAATATCTTGCTCACGGATTCGAATCTGATGATAACCCATACGGAGATCAAGCTTGGAGAATACTTGGGCACCTTTGAGTTGTTCGAACAGCTCATTGATGTTGGGAAGTGGCTATTTGTTCTTGATGGTCTTCTTGTTCAATGGACGGTAATCAACACAAAGTCGGTCTGTTCCATCCTTCTTCTTCACAAAAAGAACACCACAACCCCACGGAGAAGAACTAGGCCGGATGAGACCCATTCTCTCTTGAATATCGAGTTGCTTCTTCAGCTTCTTCAACTCTTCAGGTCCGAGCTTGTAAGGACGCTTGCAAACAGGTTCCGTGCCAGGCTCAAGATCAATAATGAATTCAACTGGCCGGTGCAGAGGCATTCCTGGAAGCTCTTCTAGAAAGACGTCTTGATATTCGCAAACGACTGGAATTTGTGAGATGGCATCGAGTTCACCCTTCTCATTGAGAGAAAACAGACGGATGGTATCTTCATTAGCGGCAAAGACAATTACATCCTCAGACGGATGGGTCAATTGAATATGCCTGGCTGCACAATCAAGCTGAGCTTTGTGCTTAGAAAGCCAATCCATCCCGAGAATAAGATCAATATCCGAGTTGCCAAGAACCATTGGAGAAGCCAGAAACTTGAAGTCACCCAACATGATAGAAACATCTAGGACTATTGAAGTAGCCCTCATAGACTTAGCCGGAGAAACCACTCCCATAGGTTTACCCAACATTTGTGAAACGAAGTCATGCTTGGAAACAAATGATCTTGACATGGAACAATGTGATGCACCCATGTCAAAAAGAACTTTTGCGGGAAAAGAGTTAACTAGAAAGTTACCCATGATCACATCTGACGAGTCCTCTGCCTGAGCTGCATTCAGCAAGTTGACCTTAGCGTGCTTGGGGTTATGCTTGACCACAGCTGTACTTGCCGATCTCATAGGAGGAGGAGGAGGAGGAAGACGCCTCTGGTTGAAACACTTGTTGGCATAGTGACCCTTCTGTTGGCACTTGTTGCACGTGACCTCTGAAAGCGGACGGTGATACAGAGCACTCGATCTTGGAGCTTGAGACGAAGTCTTGTTCTGAGAGCCAGGGTTGGGTGGGTGAGAAGAACCACTGCCACCTTTGCTCTTCTGCTGATACGGCTGACGGAACGGAGGAGGAGGAAGCCAATACTTCTGCTGCTTGGCCACTTGAGTAGAGGAAGAAGGAGTAACATCTCTGACTCGCTTCCTGGAAGCATCACACCTCAATTGAGTAGCCTCTTTCTTCAATGCCATGTTGTAGAACTCATCGTACCTCAAGGGCTCAAAGAGGACAGGAGCTAGCTGAATTTCTTCTCTGAGACCACCCCTGAAGTGGTATATCATGCTCTTCTCGTCATGGACGTCCTGCTTGGCAAAGCGGGCGAGCTTTTGAAACAACTTGTTATAGTCATAGACAGACAAAGAGCCTTGCTTTAGGTTGCGGAATTCGTCACGCTTGCTTTCAACCACGCTCTGAGGGATATGGTGAGCTTTGAAATCTCGACGAAAATCATCCCAAGTGATAACACGTCCACCTCTGGAGTCCTTGTACTGCTGGAACCATTCTACAACTTGATCTTTGAGTTGGAAGGAAGCAAACTTGACAAAGTCCTCAGGCCTGACGTTACTGCACTCGAAATGCTTGCACAGATCCACAAGCCAATCGTCAGCATCGGTTGCCTCAACACAATTGCTGAATGTCTTTGGCCTGTTAGCAAGGAGCTGGTTGAGTGTAGCAGAGTGATTCTGATTGTTGCCTTGATTCCCTTGGTTGCCTTGATTGCGCTCTTGAAGAATTTGCATGATCAACTATGTGTTTGCATTGGTTGCGGCCATCACAGCTTGCCATGCCTCCGGAGGAGGGGGAGGTGGTGGCGGATCAGGATTCGGAGTCGTGCGCGTTGGAGGAGCCATCCTGAAGAGGTTTACCACCATTAGCACATAGACAGATAAAATGAAGCTGAATCCAACGGAATGAAAATTGCAACATATAGTCTTCACATCCGAACAAAATGAGCGAATGCATTCCTCTTGAAATGGTCACATATCCATAAATTGAGAAGCCACTTAGAATTTAGGTAGAGAAATAAATCAACAAGGTACGGATCAAGAACGAATAATCGGTAAGAAATCCCAATCTCAAACCAATATCCGTGGAAGAAGAACTAGAGCTACGAGAATTCCCACCTATGAAACTCCCGAACCTTTCCGGTTATGCAATCAGGTGTTGGGGATACAGGGGAAGCATAATATCTCCCCAATTCTAGCAAATCCTACATCCAGCTGTATCCATCCTTCAACACATAACCGAGAAAAACTTCGGAAACCATCTACCTCAACCGTCGAAAAGCATCCGTTATACAAGTTATGGCGATACTCCCGAACTCCCGCCCCAGTATTGGGTGGCGTCGAGGTTATCTCACCAACGAACTGCATAAAAGAGATTTTCGATGTCGGCGTGCTAAACTCAGGTATTTCAGAACTGCAACGATAAAATTATGATGACAACACCTCAGAGCTCAACTCCCTAGGAGACTTCCACAAAACCCCTGACAGGAGGCACCAAGACAATGTTCTCGTCATAAAACCATCGGAACGATTCCAAGATACCCGCGTGATCCTAAATTTTTTTTGTGAAATTTGAGAAGAGAAGAGTCAAAACTCTACGTCAGGATGCCTTACCAGAGTGATGAGGAGACTGGGAAGTAAAAAGAATTCCTAAAGTCTCAGATATATAATTCCTAAATGACTCAAAACATTTTTCTAGACACAACTCGGGCGCTAAAAATGATCAAGCAATGGGGCTCCTAAGGTCGGGGAAGGCTCTGATTACCAACTTGTAACACCCTTGATGCGACTATAGCTCCCACATGTTGAGACATGAATTAGAGACATAATCACATTGAAGGCATATGTCGCAAGTAAGGTAATCTTTACAATCCCATGTAATATAATAATAAAGGGGAGATAACATAGTTGGCTTACACTCGCCACGTTAATCAAGGTACATAAATAACATTACATCATCCAAACACTCATGGCCCGACTACGGTGCCAAAATAAAAGATAACCCAACATGCGACACGGTCTCGATCACCCCCAACTGGGCACCCCAGACAGGGAACTCAGCAATCTCGCACCCTCGCGATCAATACTATTTAAGATTATAGGTAAGGCAAGGTAAATATAAGTGGAGCTGCAGCAAGCGACTAGCATATATGGTGGCTAACCTGTTCGGAAAAGAGAATGAGAAGAGGAGGCAGAGCGCGAGCAAGAAATTAGAGGACAACCTGCGCAAGCATTACTCCAACACCGTGTCCACTTCCCGGACTCCGCCGAGAAGAGGCCACCACGGTAACACACTCAGTTGATTCATTTTAATTAAGTTAAGATTCAAGTTATCTACAACCGGACATTAACAAATTCCCATCTGCCCATAACCGCGGGCACGGCTTTCAAAAGTTCAAATCCCTGCAGGGGAGTCCCAACTTAGCCCAAGACAAGCTCTCACGGTCAACGAAGGAATAGACCTCGTCCCAAGACGTTCTGATCAGACTCGGTATCTCGGTTCTTCAAGACAACTCCGACAATGGTAAAACAAGTCCAACAACACCACCCACTGTGCCGACAAATCCTGATAGGAGCTGCACATATCTCGTTCTCAGGGCACACCGGATAAGCTAAGCATACGGGAGCCAACGTAACCCAAGTTGCCAAGGGACGGCCCCGCACGATGCTCTAGGTTGGACCAACACTCAGAGGAGCACTGGCCCGGGGGGGTTTAAATAAGATGACCCTTGAGTCCGTGAAACCCAAGGGAAAAGGCTAGGTGGCAAATGGTAAAACCAAGGTTGGGCATTGCTGGAGGAGTTTTATTCAAGGCGGACTGTCAAGGTGTTCCCATTATAACCCAACCGCGTAAGGAACACAAAATCCGGGAACATAACACCGATATGACGGAAACTAGGGCATCAAGAGTGGAACAAAAGACTAGGCGAGAGGCCGAGCCTTCCACCCTTTACCAAGTATATAGATGCATTAATATAACAAGATAATATAATGATATCCCAACAAGTAAATAAATGTTCCAACAAGGAACGGCCTCCAATCTTCACCTGCAACTAGCAACGCTATAAGAGGGCTGAGCAAAGCGGTAACATAGCCAATCAATGGTTTGCTAGGACATGGTGGGTTAGAGGTTTGACATGGCAATATGGGAGGCTTGAAAGCAAATGGTAGGCATCGTAGCATTGGCATAGCAAAAGAGCGAGCAATCTAGCATAGCAAAGATAGTAGTGATTTCGAGGGTATCACCATCTTGCCTGCAAAGTTGTCAGAGTTGAATGGATCCTCGAAAGCAAACTCAACGGGCTCCTCGTTAGCGAACTCGTCTCCCGGCTCTACCCAAACAATACAAACAAGCAACAAGGACACAATCAACCACGTGCAAGGATCAAACAATATGATGCAAGGATGGTATGCTATGCGGGATGCAATGCGGGATGCATATGCTAGAATTGACAAGGGATGCAAGATCCTGGCCACAACTTGGAAATCCAAGTGTGCCACTAGAAAGATGATATGAAATCGCTTGAAAACGATATAAAGATCACCGGAATCGGAGTTACCGTTTGGAAATGGCAAGCAAAAAAATATGACACCGGTCTGCGATTTACAGCAAGTAGTCATCTAAATGGAATGAGATGAACATGCTACAGCACCCAAACATGACAACAAAATACATGGCACGGATGCATTCATGAAGCTTAACAAAAGTCTAACACTGAGCTACGGCCAATTCATCCATTAACTGAAATGGCAAAAATGCATATGCCAAACAGATTTCAGACTTAGTGAAATTAACACTTGTCTGGAATTTCAGATCAGCTAGCCCTCTTCGGAGCCACAAAACTACATGCTACAGGACCTGAACATGGCAAAGCAAAGCATGGCATGGAGCTACTCAAAGACCTTAGTGAAAACTGGAGCATGATGAAAACAGATCTCAAGTAGGCATGTTTACGAGCTCGATGCACTCATTACAGAGCAAGACAGGAAAAGCTAAGCATACATCTATCAAGAACACACAAAATTCAAGCTAGACATGGCAAGAACAATAGCATAGCATGCACGGGTCAACTACAACATCATCGGCAAAATTGCAAACAAGTTGACAATCTGCCCAGATTCACAAAGTAGAAAAAATAGAGCTCGATTGACTCAAGCTAGGGTGCTCCATAATTGCAAACAAAGACATGGATGGATATATCACTACAAGATTAACAAAACATCCTTACCGATCATCCTCAAAAGAGGCACGGATCACCCGGAAACAACAAGAACATATGGGCATATGAAATAAACAGCCCAAGGACTTAATGAAATTACTAAGTCCCTGAAATCAGCACTACCAAGTGCCTCACATCGCAAGCTTGTGCTAGTCACCACACACATCACCAAAATACATGGGTTGCACCTCTGGAAAGATGGCAAAACCCTTAAAAAACATATGTAGAGTTCATGGGCATATCATGCACACAATAATCATGGCAAAAATGACAAATATGCAAATGGAGTAGCAGATCTGACAAATATCTCAAGTAGCCCTCTTCTAACAGCATTTCGGGCATCAAGATGAACTCAAATGCAAATGATGCAATGGAATGAAATGATGTACTCTCTGAGATGAACATTTTGATATGCTATACGCCAAAAACGGAGCTAGGGATGCGGAGATATAATGCGATGAACAGGAGCACATGGATTAGGGTTTCGGGCAGAGAGGCGGGCCGCGGGGGCCTCGCCTGGGCCGGGCGGGCCGCGGGGGCCTCGCCTGGGCCGGGCGGGCCGCGGTGGGAGTGGCGGTGGCGATGCCACGTGGCGGCGTAGGTGTGGTTGGCGGTGGCGTGTCCGGCGCCGGCGGACAATGTCCGGCGCGCGGAGAGGAGCGGGACTAGGGTTAGGGGTGGAATGGACCGCGAATTTCGGAGGGGGTGATATTTATAGGCGTAGAAGGAGCTAGGAGAGTCCAAATGAGGTGCGGTTTTTGGCCACGCGATTGTGATCGAGTGCTCTAGATGATGGAGCAGATTTAGGTGGGTTTTGGGCCAAATTGGAGGGGTGTTGGGCTGCAACACATACGAGGCCTTTTCGGTCCCTCGGTTAACCGTTGGAGTATCAAACGAAGTCCAAATGATACGAAACTTGACAGGCGGTCTACCGGTAGTAAACCAAGGCCGCTTGGCAAGTCTCGGTCCAATCCGTAAATGTTTAATCCCCACATACAAAAGAAAGCTAGAAATGACCACCGGAGGAGAACGGAGCGCCGAAATGCAAAACGGACAACGGGGAAAATGCTCGAATGCATGAGACGAACACGTATGCAAATGCAATGCACATGATGACATGATATGAGATGCATGACAACGATAACAACACACGGAGACAAAAACCCGAAGCCGAGAAAATAAAATAACTTAACGCCGGAAACGGCAAGAGTTGGAGTACAAATTGGGAAAGATACAACCGGGGTGTTACACAAATGCACATCTTCGATGGGCCACCAACTACAATACAAAACGAACACCAAGCCTGGTTCAATACGTACGATGTGAGTTTCCCAACTTCGAGGCGGCGACGGCGGGGGTGGGGGGGTCTTCCCACGCATGCACTGAAACTTTATTTTGTCTAGCATGGGACACATCTATATATATATATATCTATACATCTATACACCTATATAGTGTGCAAATACCTTTCAAAGTTGCTCATTGGATGAAGCCAATCCGACGGTACAGAGATGGAAAATCCGAGCATTGCTGGTCGTTGGATATCATCTACATTCCACCAGATTCCGCCACATGTACAATCTAGAAGACTCCCTGGTTGAACTTAAGCATAATGCACAAACCTCAAAACACAAGCACTTCTCCTTTGTTCTCTAGAATCTTCCATATCTTAATTGCCCAAACTTTTTTTCCAAATGAATTGTCACTTTTTGTTTTTACCTTTACAATGCACAATTCCATGAATCTTAAAATAGATTTTTTTATAAAAGTAATTGATTTTGGATGAGATGAACTATAAAAACTAAACGAACATCTACATCATGCATATCTGGGAGAAGAGGCGGGAAAACAATGAGAGGAGTGGCGAGAAACAATAGCCTGTTTTGAATGAAAACCCAGTAGAGAAGGAAGTGTGAGCTACTCGACGCATGTGCACAGTGCATACCCATGTACTGCATGTGCTGTCGAAAGGGATCAGGGTTGTCGTTCGATCTAGGAGCATTCAACGGTGCACACGTATGATCTGTGGGGTTTGGGTTCTAGCCAGTTAGAACGCACAATTCAGATCGCGCGCGCAGTGGGGGGGATATCATACGGAAACTAACATTCGGTGGAAACCAGTGAAAAC
This sequence comes from Triticum dicoccoides, assembly GCF_002162155.2. Classification (NCBI taxonomy): domain Eukaryota; kingdom Viridiplantae; phylum Streptophyta; class Magnoliopsida; order Poales; family Poaceae; genus Triticum; species Triticum dicoccoides. Next base: position 377,842,875 of record NC_041386.1, read on the forward strand.
CACGAGAAAAATATGTTTTGAAGTTTCAAAAAAAATTGAAAAAAATGTGGGATGTTAAGAGGATGATGTTTTATTGCCACACAAAATTTCAATTTGAAACACATTATGAGATGTGAGCTATGAAAAAGAAAAAATCAGTGTTGAATAGTGCTCAATAGTAATGTCACTATTCAGGGCTGAATTTGTCTTTTTCATAGCTCACATCTCCTAATGTTTTTCAACTTGAAATTTTGTGTCGCAACAAACCATCACCTTCTTAACATCCCACATTTTTTCAGATTTTTATGAAACTTTAAAATATGGTTTCCACGAAGTTTTCATTAAATATCGGCTTTCATCAGTGAACCGTGTGCTATTTGAAAACATTTTGTGAGAAGAATCTTGGTTTTTAAATCCCCGTAAATCAAAAACTAAGCCGAAAATAATGAAACTTGCCATGGTGTCACGACATGGCACTTATATGTCGAGGAATTTTTTTCATCCATTGTGGCGCAAGTTTTATTACAAGCCTCCTATAAACTGGAGCTTCTCTCAAAGAAGCCTCGTGGTTCCCATAGGGAAACGTGTCCCCCATGTGGTCGAAATGTAATCACTGCCTCTTTTTCCTTGTATTTTCTTCTACGGGCAACATGGAACGACACGATATTCGTGCTGACATTTAAACTTATTCAGGGTTCGTTTGTCCTTTTTATAAACTAATTGAGTTTCATAGGCATTTAATGTCCATAATTCAAATCTAGACAACGAATACATGCTCCAGTTCACCGAAATGCCTAGAAAAATTATACATGTGTCCTTGGGTGCATATTTTGGTCCCATGCCAGGAATGGGAATGAATTACAATAGTACTGGTGTCATGGCTCGTCCTCAAACATTTTGAATCTCGGCTTTTAAGTCCCCATAAATCCTAAACTCACCAGAAAGTCATTAAAGGTTGCATGGTGTCACGTCATGGCACATATACATCATGGTAAAAACATTGTCCAACTAGATAATACCCCACGCATTGCCGCATGAATTTTTGAAGGATATAAAACATACATGAGTAGATCCATCCCAACAAATATGTTTTTAAGTGTAATAGATAATATATTGTATTTTATCATAAAAAAGATAATATCATGCACATTTCCAAAGATGATATAATCATAGCTACTTCTGAGGGGCACGAATTTCACGTTAGAGATAACGATACTATCAATTCAGCATGTACAATATGATTTTTCATATGGATTTGCATGAATTGTACCTGTGCACCGATCATTAATTAAGGTAAATTGTGCCAAAAAAGTGCATCACTCTACATGAACTCTCATATTTTTTAGGGATGGTAAAAGAACGGCGCTCTTCGGAGCATTACATAACTGACAAAAAAGAATGAACATAATCTGCAAAATGTAAAACATAGGTACCAAACTTTGTGTTCAGTTTATCTAAGGAAGGGACATTGCTACTTGCATGGTTAAAAATAGACAGTAAATAATATAGTTTGTGAATAGACTATAAATAATTTATTTTGGGGCATTCAAAGACATATTTATACAATGAACAAAGGGACAAATAGTCCTTTACAACTAAAAAATAATAATGGCTACCAATTCAGCAAGTAATCAGTTGAACTTACCTTATCTGTTACATACCTCCAAATTTCTGTAATAAAACACCAAGAAAATGACTCCCTGATATATGCATGATCTGAATTTCAGACAGAGATTGACAAAAGGTCAGCCCAATAATAAATAAAATGATTGGCGGGATAATGATGAAAAGGTAAGTCTGCATGCCTTCTTTTTGAGCTGCACGCATGTCATCTAGATGGAGAAAGGGAGAAAACAATTAGCAAGAACACTCTTCACTTCAGGATAGAATTTACTTGCATGCAGGCACATAGATTAAAGGCTTACAAAGATAGTATGCAAATGCTACCGTCAAAGGATACTGGAGCAGGAGGCGATGGGAGAACCTGCTTGTCACTTGGCTCCAATCTCAAATGCCCCCAGCTTTGAATTCACTCAACTTGCATGCAATCCAATCTCGGCCATGACAGCTCGCCTCTTGCTCATCCGGATCACCGAATTCTTCTCCTCCCACCATCTCCATAGAAGCGACAGCTCTCCGGCCTCAACATCGCTTGGCAGCATGGGCAACAGCAGCGCGGCGCCGATGTTCCTGTTGCGGCTCAGCCCCACACTGCGGCCATGTGCTCTTCTTCGGCGACACTACGCTGCTCCTCCTTGTGCATCTCTCGAACGTACCAAATAAAGGAGAAGCAGAAGTTGACTCGTCACTACAAACTGTGAATGGGCGAAGGGGAAAAGACAATAGGCGCTGAGATACATGACTTTTGGATTGGACACGCAATCTTGTCTATATGCTCCTATTTAATATATGGAAGATTAGTGGGAGGGGAAGTGGGCTGTGTCTGATAAAATCCAAATCAAAAGGCTAAGTGGGGAGAGGAATAGTTGATGGATGTGTGGTCAGGTGCTGCGCGGGATCCATTCAGAAGAAGAGGGGCTCAACCAGTGGTTTATACAGCTGGATGCGGGATGAGCGGCTATGGGCAAGGGAAAAGACTGATTGGTTACTTTTGGAAACTGGATAGTGACGTGGCACATCGCTGATGTGGACAGTGTGTGTGGTGAGAGAATAGGGAGAAGTGGGGAGCAACTTCTTAAGAATGGTTGATTTGGGCCAAGATTTATTACAAACCTCTTACAAAAATTGGAGCTTCTCTCAAAGAAGCATCGTGGTTCCGATAGGGAAACGTGTTCCCTTTGTGGGTGAAATGTAATCACTGCCTCTTTTCACCTTTTATTTTCTTCCACGGGCAACATAGAACGACATGATATCTATGCTGAAATTTAAACTTATTCAGGGTTCATTTGGCCTTTTTATACGCTAATTAAGTTTCCTAGGCATTTAATGTCCATAATTCAAATCTGAACTACAAATACACGCTCTAGTTCACCAAAATGGCTAGAAAAAGTATACATGTGTCCTTGGGTGCATGTTTAGGTCTCATGCTAGGAATGGGAACGAATTACAGCCATACCGGTGTCCTGGCTCGTCCTCAAACATTTCGAATCTCAGTTTTCAAGTCCCCATAAATCCTAAACTCACCAAAAAGTCATCAAAGGTGGCATGGTGTCACGTCATGGCACATATATGTCGTGGTAAAAACATTGCCAATTTGGGCCAAGCTTTATTACAAACCTCTTACAAACAGGAGCCTGTCACAAGAACCCTCGTGGTTTCAACAGGGAAACGTGTCCCCTTATGGGCCAAACAATAATAACTCCCTCTTCCAGCCTCATATTTTTTCTACACGCTCAACTTTGAAATTATTCAGGGTTTGCTTGACCTTTTTTATTCATTAATTAAGTTTTCTAGGAATTTAATGTCCATAATTCAAATCTGAACTACAAATACATGCTCGAGTGCACCAAAATGGCTAGAAAAAACGTACATATTTCCTTGGGGTGCATGTTTAGGTCCCATGGAATGAAGGGGAACGAATTCAACCATGTCGCCCTCCTGGCTTGGCTACAAACATTGTGAATCTCAGTTTTTAAATCTCTGTAAATCCAAAACTCACCAGGAAATCATGAAACTTGGCTTGGTGTCACTACATGGTACATATAATTGTCTAATTTGGATGTAGCAATATTACAAGCCTTTTACAAACTGGAGCCTGTCGCAACCCTCGTGGTTCCGGTAGGGAAACATGCCCCTATTGTGGGCGAAATGGTAATCACTGCCTCTTCTCGCTTTGAACTTTGTTTTCTACAGGCAACATAGAATAACAGGATTGTCGGGCTGGAATGTGAAATTCTTCAGGGTTCGTCTGGCCATTGTATATATATATTACTAATTACTAAGTTTTCTATGCATTTAATGTAGTCCATAATTCAAAATTGAACCACATGCTCTGGTGAAGCAAAATGGGTGGGAAATCGTACATGTGACATGGCACATATATGCGATGGTAAAAAAATCATCCAGTTTGAGAAGAGGCGCACACATTAGTAGCCAACGAAGTCCTTTTTGAAACAAAAAACTGACATGTTAATATCGCAAATGGTTATATTATATTAACTGTGTCAAAATTTAACCATACATGGTGGCGTGCGTGCAGCTGTTTGATTAGACGGGACGATAAGTCCATCGTGCGGGCTCGACGGGACGCGTGCATCCTGCCCACCTCGCAGGCTCGACGGGACACATGCGAGCAGCAAGGCCGCCCATGCTCACCGGGAAGCGAGCTCTTTGACCACCATGCACTAGCCACCACCCGCCTCGCTCACAACTCTCCATTAATGGGTTAATTAAAGCACCTGGATGGAGGGTGTTTGCTTGTGATCGCATGGCAGCATTTGCTTTGTTCGTGTTTTCAACTCGTATGCCACCCTAATTTAAATTACCACATGGGGCAACAGATAATACGACCAAAAATAAAATGGCAACGCATAATACGACGACAAATTTACAATGGCGCAGATAACAATTGTCTTACATATTCCGGATAATTTAAAATGCCACATGCGGCAAAGCCCGGAAGACACACAGGCAAGAGAAGAAGGAAATTGCAAACAACGATCTGGGCGTTACTATCTCTACTCGTCGATGGATTGCTGGGCGGCGAAATCCTCCAACTCCTTCTTCAATTTCTCATGACTTTGCTTGAAAGCAGCCACGGATTCCTCCACCTCCTGCTCGCGCTCGATCCGGAGCTTCCTAAAGCCACCCATCAGTTCCTCAACGACCACTTTCAGCGTCATCTCCGAGGCACTTCTCTGCTCATGTAGTATCTTCTAGCCGAAGGCCTCCTCCTTCTCAGTGACCAACTTGAGGAGCTTCGCATTGTCACCCATGAGTTGCTCGATGAGGCGGTCGTCTTGTCAACCAAGGCATCGCTGATCTTGAGCAGCTTCATCAAGCCATCAACCAGCTCCTGCTGTGTAGGGACGCCAGCGAGAATGTCATTGTCGCCGGCGAAGGATTTCAGGAACGCTGGCTCATCGCGATGGCCGATGCCTTGAATGCGCCTGTGAGAGCCCTCGCGTGCCCGTGAGAGCTCATTTGAGGGCTCCGCGGCATACCGGGACATCTCTGCTATGGCTGCGGCTTCACGATGGGACCTCTCTAGTGCTTCCACATCGCTGTTGGAACTCTCCGGCAAGTCATCGACAGGCACAGCACAATCTGGAGAGGTACGCTTCCCGGATTCCTTGCTGGTGTCCCCATTATCCTTCTTCTTTCCTTTGTTTTCCTTGGCGGGAATATCCGCTGCCGTAGCCTCTGTCGCGACTGCGTCCCGATACATCTTGTCCACGCAAATGATTACATCTTACTCATTTGATGGAATGGCAATGACTACCACTGGCCCTGGCATCATCAAGATGTTGTAGGCATAATGAGATGCTGCCATGAACGTTGCCAAGGCTAGGCGTCCAAGGATCCCATTTTATGGCAGGGAGTGGTCAACCATGTTGAACACAACCTTCTCGGTCTGGTAGTTCAATTCTGCCCCAAATGTCACCGACAACGTGATCTTTCCCTTTGGGCGGCTCCTGCCGAGATTAATTACTTGAATCGTGCCTATGACCTTTAGTTCCTCCTCTGCTATCTGAAGCTTGCTGATCACCTTTGGGGAAATCAGATTCAACCCGGCCCCACTGTCGACCAACATCTTTGTGACCTTGAGGATGCGAATTGTTGGAGAGACCAACAATGGCAAGGACCCTACCGTGGTGGTGCGGTCAGGATGGTCCTCTTTGTCGAAGATGATGGGCGTGTGTGACCATTTGAATGGCTTCCAAAACTCTACTACTGGCTCCACGACATTAACCTCACGCGCCCACTGCTTGAGCTAGCGGTGAGAGGAGTGCAAAGATGCACCCCCGCCAATGCAAAGGGCGTCAGTGGCCTTCTGGAATTCCTGCTCGTTGGTTTCCTCTTCATCCCCTTCATTACGCTCACCATGGAAAACTTCCTTCTCACGGCCCCTGGCGGGTTTTCCTTGGTTCCGAAAGGCCTTGCTGAGGCGGTTTGCTTCACCACCTCAGCCCTTCCCGCTAGCGCCATTCTGACTCTTTTCCTTGTCACGCTTCTCATATTCAGCCCTCTGCCTCTTGACGAGCTGCTCTACCTGATGACACTCTTGTAGATCATGGCCCTTGGTCTGATGAATTTTGCAATACTTCCTACCAACTTTCCCAGCCTTCTTGGCAGCCGCAGCCTCCCGGTAGTCAGCGCATGTGGCAGCTTCCTTGCTGGGGGCTCCGGCCTTAACCTTCTTGCCAGTACTAGGAGTGCCCGATCCTTCGACGGCCATCCCTTCCTTATCCTTGAGCCTCTTGTTGCGCTTCTTATTCTTCTTCTTCCGGCTGGCACATTCATCATCATCTTCTGAGTCGATGTTGACGCAATCCTCCTCTCTAGGAAGTTTCCTCCCTTCCTCCACCCGAGCACACTTGTCCGCCAAGGTGTAAAGCTCCTCCATAGTCTTGGGCAACTGCACGTTCATTTTGTAACGTATCCTACAGTTATGCACATTGGACTGGAAAGCTGTTATCACTGTTGCCGGGTGGATATCTGGAATATTCCTGTGGACTCCGCTGATTCTCTGCAAATATTTCCATAGAGTCTCTCCTTCTTTCTACTAGAGAACTCATGGCACCCATCCTGGTTCATGATGGCCGCCCGTGAAGGTGCCAATGAACTCATGGCACATGTTAGCCCACGACGAAAAAGAGTTCAATGGCAGGTGCATCAGCCAAGACCTCACATTGGATTTGAGCACTAAAGGGAAGTAGTTGGCGAACGCCTTCTCATCTGTTCCCCCGACAGCTTTAACAGCGATGGTGTAGATGCTCAAGAACTCTTCCAGGTTCAGCCTCCTGTCATACTTCTCGGGTATCTCTAGCTTGAACATGCGCACAGATGGCCAGCGGACTTGCCATAGCTCATGAGTAAAGGCACGACACCCAACCTTGAAAGGCAGGTACCCACCATCCTTGAGCGCTGGCTCGTTGGCGCCAAGGCCACCGCACCTATTAGGCCGATGATGCTCGTCGTGGCGTTGCTCAATCACGACACGTGTGCCTCCCCTTTGCCGGTCCTCAGGGCCTTGCCGTTGGCCTAGAGGTGCTCTAGGGTCGAAAGAGGCCATTGAGACATTTTCAGGTTCTTGACCCCGCGGCTCCCGCGCTGGCCGCCATGGTGGGGATTGCACAGTGGGGGTGCCCCCCTTCCGTACGGCCAACTACGCGAGCTGTCATCATCGCTTGGGGAGGTCGTGGTAGGCCAGCTCGGTATGAGCCCCCAGCCTCGACGAAGCCAACCAAACTTTGGATGGTGGCCATACACTCATCCATTTGATCGGCTACCAGCGGGAACCTCAACAGTAGCTGGGCCCATGCCATGGCCTCAGTAGCGGTGCTTGGCATCCGTGATGACGATGTGGACCGCGTCATCACCCTTCCTCTGAAGGTACTGGCGGCGGTGGCGACATGTCCTCATTGTTGCGACCCAGCCGCTTTGATGGCTTGGTGATGCGGTGAAGGTGCTTGTGGGCTAGCGGCTCCGTTGGGCGCAGCGGTGGGGTTGACCTGCTCCGGGGGAGGCTCGTCCCCTGCGGCCATGCCTATGATGGGGACGGCCGGAGGGTGGCGATTCGCCCCGGACCGAGCTCCTCCATTGTGGTTGTGCCCTTTCGCGAGGAGAAGTGGTATGGACGGCACAACACCTTCGTTCGTACCTCTTGGGGCATGGCCACCGAGATGTTGCTGATGCTGCTCTCCTCCGGTGCCTTCTACTCCTACTTCAGCTGCAGGGGAGGTGGTTGCGACGCCGGTTGCGTCGACCACGTCTCCCTCCATGCCCGCATCTTTCCCGCGCCCCCGTGCTCTCTACGGCGCCGGCGGCTGCGGGTAGTGGAGCCTTTTAGGTGGACGGGTGAGCTGCGGCACCAGGCTTCTTCTTGGGCACCATAGTCGATGGAGTCATTGATGAAAAAAATATGGAGATGAAGGTGGCGCACTACTCACGCCTTCGGGTTCGCGCAAGTGATCCCCCTACCTGGCATGCAAAATATGCCGCAGGAAACCACGGCCACCTATGGGACCAAGATCCCCTTTCTGGTTCGGCGGGGGGATGGCTGATACGTCTCCAATGTATCTATAATTTTTTATTGTTCCGTTCTATTATATTATCATCCTTGGATGTTTTATATGCTATTTTATATGTTTTGTGGGACTAACCTATTAACCTAGAGCCCAATGCCAGTTTCTGTTTTTCCTTGTTTTTGAGTTTTATAGAAAAGGAATACCAAACGGAGTACAATTGGCGTGACAATTTTTAATGATTTTTTACGGACCAAAAGAATCCCTCGGAGTAAAATATTTGGGCCAGAAGAGTTCCGAGCTGTCCACGGGATAGCAGGGCGAGCCTAGGGGGGTAGAGCGCGCCCTCCACCCTCGTGGATGACTCAGAGACCCCCCTGACGTGAGACAGACGCCAAAAATTCCTATAAATACAGAAACCTCCAGAAAATAACCTAGATCAGGAGTTCCGCCGCCAGGAGCCTCCGTAGCCACCGAAAACCAATCTAGACCCGTTCTGGCACCCTGCCAGAGGGGGGGAATCCCTCTCCAGTTGCTATCTTCATCATCCTGGCGCTCTCGATGATGAGGAGGGAGTAGTTCACCCTCGGGGCTGAGGGTATGTACCAGTAGCTATGTGTTTGATCTCTCTCTCTCTTCTGTTCTTGAGTCGGCACGATCTTGATGTATCGCGAGCTTTGCTATTATAGTTGGATCTTATGATGTTTCTCCCCCTCTACTCTCTTGTGATGAATTGAGTTTTCCCTTTGAAGTTATCTTATTGGATTCAGTCTATAAGGATTTGAGAACACTTGATGTATGTCTTGCATGTGCTTATCTATGGTGACAACGGGATATAACGTGCTCCACTTGATGTATGTTTTGGTGATCAACTTGCGAGTTCCGTGACCTCGTGAACTTATGCATAGGGGTTGGCACATGTTCTCGTCTTGACTCTCCGGTAGAAACTTTGGGGCACTCTTTGAAGTTCTTTGTGTTGGTTGAGTAGATGAATCTAAGATTGTGTGATGCATATCGTATAATCATACCCACAGATACTTGAGGTGACATTGGAGTATCTAGGTGACATTAGGGTTTTGGTTGATTTGCATCTTAAGGTGTTATTCTAGTACGAACTCTATGATAGATTGAACGGAAAGAATAGCTTCATGTTATTTTACTACGGACTCTTGAATAGATCGATCAGAAAGGATAACTTTGAGGTGGTTTCGTACCCTAGCATAATCTCTTCGTTTATTCTCCGCTATTAGTGACTTTGGAGTGACTCTTTGTTGCATGTTGAGGGATAGTTATATGATCCAATTATGTTATTATTGTTGAGAGGACTTGGACTAGTGAAAGTATGAACCCTAGGCCTTGTTTCAACGCATTGCAATACCGTTTGTGCTCACTTTTATTGCTTGTTACCTTGCTGTTTTTATATTTTCAGATTACAAAAACCTATATCTACCATCCATATTGCAATTGTATCACCATCTCTTCGCCTAACTAGTGCACCTATACAATTTACCATTGTATTGGGTGTGTTGGGCACACAAGAGACTCTTTGTTATTGGGTTGCAGGGTTGTTTGAGAGAGACCATCTTCAACCTACGCCTCCCACGGATTGATAAACCTTAGGTCATCCACTTGAGGAAAATTTTCTACTGTCCTACAAACCTCTGCACTTGGAGGCCCAACAACATCTACAAGAAGAAGGTTGCGTAGTAGACATCAAGCTCTTTTCTGGTGTCGTTGCCGGGGAGGTTAGCGCTTGAAGGTATATCTTTATATCTTGTAATCAAATCTTTTAGTTTCTTGTTTTATCAATAGTTTAGTATATAAAAGAAAACTAAAAAATGGAATTAATGTTACTTCCTATGCTTCATGTTTTTAATGTCTTTCTTGGAAATAAGGATTCCGATAATTATGCAAGTGTTAGAAGAAGAATGCATTAGAATGTTTGGCACTAAACCTTTGTATGATGAGCATGATTGCAATGTTGTTAGTACGAACCCTTTGAATATCCATAATTCTAATGATATGCAAAGCCACAAGCTTGGGGAAGCTATGTTTAATGAAGATGATATTTTTTGTCCCCCAAGTTTTGATGAGAAAATTTATTATGATGATAGCACACCTCCTATTTATGATGATTATATTGATGAAAGTGGGTTTGAAAGAGTGTTAACTTTAGGAAGTAATGATCCCACTATTTTGGAGGATGTTGAATCTTATTGTCATAATTATGAAAGTGGATTTGGAGAGGTCATGACTTTATTTAGTGATGATTCCACTATTTCGGAAGAGGTTCCAATTGATTATGAGAACAAAGTTGCTATCTATGATGATTATTGTGATGACATGTATGCTATATATATTAATGATAACCATGAAACTTGTCATCTTGATTTTAATTTTCAATTGGATTATGCCTCACATGATAGTTATTTTGTTGAGTTTGCTCCCACTACTATTCCGAATGAGAAGAATTTTGCTTATGTGGAGAGTAATAAAAATTCTATGCTTGTGGCTCATGAAAATAATGCTTTATGTGATGGTTATATTGTTTAATTCATTCATGATGCTACTGAAAATTATTATGAGGGAGGAACATATGCTTGTAGGAATTGCAATAATATCAAGTCATATCTTTATGTGCTTAAAGTTCTGAAGTAATGCTTGTTTTGCCTTCCTATGCTAGTTAATTATTGTTCCCATAAGTTGTTTGTCCACAAAATACCTATGCATAGGAAGTGGGTTAGACTTAAATGTGCCAGTCATATTCTTCATGATGCTCTCTTTATGCTTCAATTCTTATCTTTTATGTGAACATCATTGAAATCATCATGCCTAGCTAGGGGAGTTAAACGATAGCACTTGTTGGGAGGCAACCCAACTTCATTTTTGTTCTTTTCTTTTTGCCCTGTTTATTAATAAATAATTCATCTAGCCTATGTTTAGATGTGGTTTTATGTTTGAATTAGTGTTTTTGGCAAGTAGAACCTTCGGGAAGACTTGGGTGAAGTCTTTGCGATCTTGCCTGTAAAAATCAGAAACTTTAGCGCTCACGAGTTTTGCTGCCATTTTTTACTGGAGAGTGTGATTAGGTTGATTCTTTTTCCAGATGATTAATAGGAAAATTCCTAACTTCCACCAATTTATTTCAGAATTTTTGGGGTTACATAAGTATACGTTTGATACAGATTAGTACAGACTGTTCTGTTTTTGACAGATTCTGTTTTCATTGTGTTGTTTGCTTATTTTGATGAATCTATGAGTAGTATCGGAGGGTATGAACCATAGAGAAGTTGGAATACAGGAGATATTACACCAGTATGAATTTAGAATGAGTTCACAACAGTACCTAAGTGGTGATTTATTTTCTTATACTAACGGAGCTTACGAGTTTTCTGTTAAGTTTTGTGTTGTGAAGTTTTCAAGTTTTGGGTAAAGATTCGATGGACAACGGAATAAGGAGTGGTAAGAGCCTAAGCTCGGGGATGCCCAAGGCACCCCAAGGTAATATTCAAGGACAACCAAGATCCTAAGCTTGGGGATGCCCCGGATGGCATCCCCTCTTTCGTCTCCGTTCATCGGTAACTTTACTTGGACCTATATTTTTATTCACCACATGATATGTGTTTTCCTTGAAGCGTCATTTTTTTTCTTTTGTTTTGCTTACTATTTGAATAAAATACCAAGACCTTAAATTCTTAAATGTTAGAGAATCTTCACATAGTTGGATAATTATTCGACTAGTCATTGATCTTCACTTATATCTTTTGGAGTAGTTTGTCATTTGCTCTCGTGCTTGACTTATATCTTTTTAGAGCACGGCGGTGGTTTTATTTCGAAGAAATAGGCGAACTCTCATGCTTCACTTATATTATTTTGAGAGTCTTTAGAACAGCATGGTAATTTGCTTTGGTTATGAATTTAGTCCTAATATGATAGGCATCCAAGAGGGATATAATAAAAACTTTCATATAAGTGCATTGAATGCTATGAGAAGTTTGATACTTGATAATTGTTTTGATATATGACGATGGTAATATGAGAGTCGTGCTAGTTGAGTAATTGTGAATTTGATAAATACTTGTGTTGAGGTCTGCAAGTCCCGTAGCATGCACGTATGGTAACCGTTGTGTGACAAATTTGAAGCATGAGGTGTTTCTTTGATTGCCTTCCTTATGAGTGGCGGTCGGGGACGAGCGATGGTCTTTTCCTACCAATCTATACCCCTAGGAGCATGCTCGTAGTGCTTGGTTTTTTATGACTTTTAGATTTTTGCAATAAGTATGTGAGTTCTTTATGACTAATGTTGAGTCCATGGATTATACGCACTCTCACCCTTCCATCATTCCTAGCCTCTTCGGTACCATGCATTGCCCTTTCTCACCTCGAGAGTTGGTGCAAACTTCGCCGGTGCATCCAAACCCCGTGATATGATATGCTCTGTCACACATAAACCTCCTTATATCTTCCTCAAAACAGCCACCATAGCCATTCCGAGATATATTGCCATGCAACTTTCCACCGTTCCTTTCATCATGACACACATCATCATTGTCATATTGCCTTGCATGATCATGTAGTTGACGTCGTATTTGTGGCAAGGCAACCATGCATAATTTATCATACATGTCACTCTTGATTCATTGCCCTTCCCAGTACACCACCGAAGGCATTCATATAGAGTCATATTTTGTTCTAGTATCGAGTTGTAATCATTGAGTTGTAAATAAATAGAAGTGTGATGATCATAATTAATAGAGCATTGTCCCAAATAAAAAAAGGAAGATCAAATAAAAAAGGCAAAATAAAAAAGGGAAGAAAAAAAAGGAAAAAAGATAAAAGGGACAATGCTACTATCCTTTTTTCCACACTTGTGCTTCAAAGTAGCACCATGATCTTTATGATAGAGAGTCTCTTGTTTTGTAACTTTCATATACTAGTGGGAATTTTTCATTATAGAACTTGGCTTGTATATTCCAACAGTGGGATTCCTCAAATGCCCTAGGTCTTCGTGAGCAAGCAAGTTGGATGCACGCCCACTTAGTTTCTTTTGTTGAGCTTTCGTACATTTATAGCTCTAGTGCATCCGTTTCATGGCAATCCCTACTCCTCGCATTGACATCAATTGATGGGCATCTCCATAGCTCATTGATTAGCCGCGTCAATGTGAGACTTTCTCCTTTTTGTCTTCTCCACACAACCCCCATCATTATATTCTATTCCACCCATAGTGCTATGTCCATGGCTCACGCTCATGTATTGCGTGAAAGTTGAAAAATTTTGAGAATACTAAAGTATGAAACAGTTGCTTGGATTTTCATCGGGGTTGTGCATGATGGGAGCATTTTGTGTGACTAAAATGAAGCATAGCCAAACTATACGATTTTGTAGGGATGAGCTTTCTTTGGCCATGTTATTTTGAGAAGACATAATTTCTTAGTTAGTATGCTTGAAATATTATTGTTTTTCTTTCAATATTAAACTTTTGTTTTGAATCTTATGGATCTGAACATTCATGCCAAAATAAAAGAGACTTACATTCATAAATATGTTAGGTAGCTTTCCACATCAAAAAGTCTGTTTTAATCATTTACCTACTCGAGGACGAGCAGGAATTAAGCTTGGGGATGGTTGATACGTCTCCAACGTATCTATAATTTTTATTGTTCCATGCTATTATATTATCAACCTTGGATGTTTTATATGCTATTTTATATGATTATTGGGACTAACGTATTAACCTAGAGCCCAGTGACAATTTCTGCTTTTTCCTTGTTTTTTAGTTTTACGGAAAAGGAATACCAAACGGAGTTCAATTGACGTGCCAATTTTTGATGATTTTTTATGGACCAAAAGAAGCCCCCGGAGTAAAATAGTTGGGCCAGAAGAGTCCCGATCCATCCACGAGATAGGAGGGAGAGCCCAGCGGGTAGGGCGCGCCCTCCACCCTCGTTGATGACTTGGAGACCCCTCCTGACATGAGACCGACGCCAAAAATTCATATAAATACAGAAACCTCTAGAAAATAACCTAGATCGGGAGTTCCACCGCCACAAGCCTCTTTAGCCACCGAAAACCAATCTAGACCCATTTCAGAACCTTGCCGGAGGGGGGAATCCCTCTCCGGTGGCCATCTTCATCACCCTGGTGCTCTCTATGATGAAGAGGGAGTAGTTCACCGTCGGGGCTGAGGGTATGTACCAGTAGCTATGTGTTTGATCTCTCTCTCTCCTGTTCTTGAGTTGGCACGATCTTGATGTATCGCGAGTTTTCTATTATAGTTGGATCTTATGATGTTTCTCCCCCTCTACTCTCTTGTGATGAATTGATTTTTCCCTTTGAAGTTATCTTATCGAATTGAGTCTTTAAGGATTTGAGAACACTTGATGTATGTCTTGCATGTGCTTATCTGTGGTGACAATAGGATATCACATGATCCACTTGATGTATGCTTTGGTGATCAAATTGCGAGTTCCGTGACCTCATGAAGTTATGCATAGGGGTTGGCACATGTTTTCGTGTTAACTCTCCGGTAGAAGCTTTGGGGCACTCTTTGAAGTTCTTTGTGTTGGTTCAATAGATGAATCTAAGATTGTGTGATGCATATCGTATAATCATACCGACGGATACTTGAGGTGACATTGGAGTATCTAGGTGAAATTAGGGTTTTGGTTGATTTGCGTCTTAAGGTGTTATTCTAGTACGAACTCTATGATAGATTCAACGGAAAGAATAGCTTCATGTTATTTTACTACGGACTCTTGAATAGATCGATCAGAAAGGAAAACTTTGAGGTGGTTTCGTACCCTACCATAATCTCTTTGTTTGTTCTCCGCTATTTGTGACTTTGGAGTGACTCTTTGTTGCATGTTGAGGGATATTTATATGATCCAATTATGTTATTGTTGGTGAGAGGATTTCCACTAGTGAAAGTATGAACCCCAGGCCTTGTTTCAACGCATTGCAATACCGTTTGAGCTCACGTTTATTACTTGTTACCTTGCTGTTTTTATATTTTCAGATTACAATAACCTATATCTACCTTCCATATTGCACTTGTATCACCATCTCTTCGCCGAACTAGTGCACCTATACAATTTACCATTGTTTTGGTTGTGTTGGGGACACAAGAGACTCTTTGTTATTTGGTTGCAGGGTTGTTTGAGAGAGACCATCTTCAACCTACGACTCCCACGGATTGATAAACCTTAGGTCATCCACTTGAGGGAAATTCGCTACTGTCCTACAAACTTCTGCACTTGGAGGCCCAACAACATCTACAAGAAGAAGGTTGCGTAGTAGACATCAATGGCACGTGGCACAAAGAGCAGAAAAACGTGAAACAGAACGAAAGAGATCACACGGGCAATTTTACCCAGGTTTGGGCTGCCGTGAGGCGTAAAACCCTACTCCTACTTTGGTGGATTGATGTGGAAAGAATCATGGTGAACGCAACTAGCTTGCTCGGCATGGTTGCCTTAGGGCAAGAGCGGCTACGTGCGTATGAGTGTGTGGGTGTGTAAATTATAAAACCCCTTCTATGGTTGCCTTGGGCCTCCTTTTATAGAGTGAAGGGGTTACCACAGTGGCAAATTAGTCATTATGCACTTATTAGATAGCAAATAGTGCTCTGATACCTAACTCTTCTGGCTGACAGAGCGCATTAAATGCGCCACTCAACGTCACAGCACAACTTGCCCGGTAGGGGCTGCAGGGTTGTTTTGCCAGCTTTGCGCCTACTTGCTTCGCACGTCGCAGGACATGTGTCACTTATAGGCGTTTTTCGTCGGAAGTGGCTGCCAAGTGGTGGATAGCAGTCACTTAGTCACCTTGGAGCTTGACACCACACTAATTGACGATTTGGGTCATGATGAGGTTGTGTGGTGGGTTGGTTCTACCTCCGTAAGTTCCGGCAGGCCTATCGAGACGCCTCGAAAGCTTGCTTCCGGGGTAAACCCCATATTCGCTAGGCTTGCCTACCCGGCAAGGGAGGCTTTTTCCTTGGCACGCCTTGCTTCTCTGGTTCCTCTTGGTCTTCTTGATCTGCATGTTGGATCCTCCAAAGGGCTAATATTTTATGGTCTAATCTGATCCTGGAGTTTTGGTCTTGTCCCCGTGCCTGTGCATAGTCCGGTCAACAGACCCAGGGTTTGTTGCACCGACACTTATTGAGGTCAATGTAATCAATGCAAAGCCTCCATTTCCCATTTTCCTTGTGCACCATGACCGAATTCGCCAACCAGGTTCGGTGCAACACTCCTCTCACAAGGCCAGCCACCTCGAGCTTGTTGATCTCTTCTACAATGAATTGCTACCGCTCCGAAGCTTGCTTCCTGAACTTTTGCTTGACAGGCTGAGCATGAGAGTAGATAGCAAGTTAGTGCCCAATTACCTCCCTAGGAGCACCAAGGATGTCAGATGGTTGCCATGTAAAAACATCTACCTTCGCCCGCAGGAAGGTAACGAGCGAGCGTTCCTATTTGCTATCTAGGGTGGTTCTGATGGTGAAGGTACTGTCAGTGCCATCCTGCCTCGCGGGAACATTCTTTCTCGCAGGTGGAGTGGTCTTGAATCTCTTGCCGACAGAACTTCCCGTTAAGTCCTCGATGGGAGCAACACTCCGACGAGGTGCGTTTCTCGGATGTCTCACTAGATGTCTTGCTGGTCTTTTTGTGAATTTTCGTCTTGGCAGGAGTTGTTGTCTCGTCAACTTTTACTGGATTCGCATCTCTGTAGATCTCGTCCATACAAATGGCTGCGTCTTTTTGGTCGGAGCTAATGGAAATGACATCCATGGGCCCTAGCATCTTCAATGTATTATAGGCGTAGTGAGATGTCGCCATGAACTTGGCCAGGGCAGGGTGGCTAAGAATGCCATTGAACGACAAGGGGATCTTAAACACATCAAACACTATCTTCTTAGTACGGCAATTCAGGTCTCCGCCAAACATCACCGCCAGCATGATTTTTCCCTTTGGCTGGCTCCTTCCCGGGTAAATTCCCTAGAACGTGTTAGTTTTCTTGAGCTCTTCCTCGGGTATCTGCAACATCTCGATCACCTCAGGGGAGATCAATTTCAAGCCAGCTCCATCGTCAACAGACATCTTTGTGACTTTGAGGTTGCGTATCGTTGGTGAGACCAACAAAGGCAAACATCCAACCACAGTCCTGCGATCAGGGTGGTCCTCATCGTCGAAAATGATAGGCGTGTGAGAACATTTGAGGGGCTTTTGTGCATCTGCTTTCGGTCCCACTGCATTAGCTTCACGTGACCATTTCTTGAGCCGGCGATGGGAGGAGTGCAAGGATGCTCCCCCGTCAATGCACATGGCTTTCGTTGCCTTCTAGAATTCTTACTCGCTAGACTGATCATCCGCATCCTCACTTTCTTCGCTTGCATCTTTCTTTTCTCTGCCCCTGGCGGGCTTTTATTTCTTCTAGCCAATGTTGCTGCGGCATCCACTTCGACCGCCGCAACCCTTATTGCCGGATCCACCTATACCTTCCTGGGCCTTCTCCTTGTCCCGCTTTTTGTACTCCGCTTTCTGCTTCTTGACCAACTGCTCAACTTGGTGGCATTCTTGGAGGTCATCGCCCTTGGTAAGATGAATCTTGAAGTATGGCCCATCAGACTTGCCAGTCGTCTACCCTGCAGCGGCAACCTCGCAATCAGCGCATGAAGCTGCTTCGTTGCCGGTACTCTCCGTTTTGGTTTTCTTGGTGAGGCTAGAGTTTCCGGACCTTTCCATAGCCATAACTGCTTTTCTCTATGCTTTCAGTTGCGTCTTCGACCTTTCTTTCCCGGGGCAGTTCTGTTGTCATCAGAATCGACCACGGCAGCATCGTCCTCTCCATGAAGCATTCTTCCTTTGTCAACATGCGCACATTTGTCTGCCAACTTATAAAGTTGGTTGACAGTCTTCGGCAAGTAAATATCCATCTTCTCTCGCATCTTGTGGTTGTGCACATTCATATGGAACGCGGAAACTACGACCATGGGGTGGATATCTGGGATGCTGCAATGCACACGGCTGAACCTCTGGATGTACTTGCGCAGGCTTTCTCCTTCTTCCTAAGGGATTACTTGCAGGTCGATGGGAAGACCTGGACCTTTCTTTCCTCCAGTAAAAGCACCAACAAACTCATTGCAAAGATCAGACCATGAGTAAATGGATTTTTCTGGCAAGTTCATCAGCTAGGACGTCACATTGGGCATGAGCACCAATGGGAAGTAATGGCCTAGCACCTTTTTACCCCTTCCCCTGGCAGCTTGCACATCGATGGTGTAAACACCTAAGAACTCTGTCGGGTTTTGACTTTTGTCGTATTTTTCTGGTACTTCGGGATTGAACGCACGGACGAGCGGCCAAAGGACTTGCCGTAGCTCACGTTTGAAAGCAAGGTACCCAATCCCATAAGGTAGGTACCCGCCAACAATGGGCGCAGGCTCATCGACGACTGGACCATTGCGCTCGTTTGACTGACGACGTGCCTACCTGCGCCGCTGAATGGTGGTGTGAGCATCCTCCGCTCGCCTTTCCTGTAACACTTGCCTCTGGTCCCACTTCATCTGTGGATCTAAGGAAGCCATGGACGCGTCGTCAGGTTGCGTATCCTGCTGGTTTTACTATGAGGGCCAGAGTTGCTGCTGAGATTGATGTCGAGGAGGGGACTGCATCATGGGTGCATCACCTACCCCACGACCCTTAGTTTGAGCAGCAGGCGTAGTTGGCGGATGCCGTGAGGGATATGCCAAAGGACCTGTATGCATTGGCAAACTCGATAAAACTCCGAATGGTATCCCTCCACTCGTCCATCTCGTCAGCTACTGGAGGGAAGTTTAGTAGCATATGCGCCCGTGCCACCGCCTCAGTCACTATTTGGGGCATGTTAGAGCGCGAGGAACGTGACGTTGCTCGACTCCTGGCAGAGCCAGAAGGAGTAGCGTTACGGTCACGTTGCCGAATCGCGAGGCAGGCAGTGGGCTGGCATGGTGGGAGCAGCGCCTGGAGATCATGAGCTTGATCAAACAGCGACTTGCCATGCGAGTGATGTTGTGGAGGAACAATAGCACAGCTCAGCGTCTCGCCGTGTCCATCTCATGATGGGCACAACACGTGTCTTGAGTTGTCTCTCCCATGGTTACTGAGGTCGGCGCAGTGGGAGGATCTTGTCTTGCACCAAACAAGGCGTTGTTGCTCCAGTGGTTGCGCTCGCCATGGCGCGGGGGAAGTGGGAGTTGCACGTCCGTGCCGCCCGCTCCATCGTAGTGGTTGTCACCGGAGGGCCATAGGAGCTGACCGGCCCGGGTGTTTCTATCTTCCGCTCACGTCACGGTGGGCACAGTGACGACACCTCCAGTGCTGGTCGTGCACCCGGTGGCTCCCGCACCGCCTGCCGAAGTGGCGTCGCCTACACCATCCGCGTTTGAATGTGGCGTGAGTTTGGAAGAGGATGGTTTCATCGTCATGGATGAGGAAAAGGACGCATAACTTCACATAGCCGATGCGCCGCTCACTGCTTTGATTTACGCCAATGCAGTTCCCCTACCTGGTGCGCCCAAGATGTCGGAGTGGAGCTGGCCATCTAT
The DNA here is from genome assembly GCF_002162155.2 of Triticum dicoccoides. Lineage (NCBI taxonomy): Eukaryota > Viridiplantae > Streptophyta > Magnoliopsida > Poales > Poaceae > Triticum > Triticum dicoccoides. Next base: position 377,862,588 of record NC_041386.1, read on the forward strand.
GGGGCAGTGCAGCTCCTTTGCTGATTTGGCAAGGTGGCGATCGACGCAAAGAGAAAACACAATGAGGGACGCACGGTCTTACCCATGTTTGGGCCGCCCGGAGGCATAATACCTTACTCTTACCTTGGGTGTACTGGAAGTGTTTAGGCACAAACACGAAGCGCTCTCCCCCGGCAAGTGGTGGGAAGGGACCAGCTACATGAATACCTATGCGTGAGTGTTTCTAAGATTCAAACCCCTTCTAATGTTGGCATGGCGCTCCTTTTATAGCTCAAGGGGTTACTACACTGGCAGAAAGGTCTTTACAAGGGTGATTAGACTGGAACAGAGCTATCATATCGAACTCTGTGAGTTAAGACAAAGAGCATTAAATTCATCATCAGATGTCGCGTGGAGAGGCAGCCCAAGAAGGGTTCTGCCAACGCTTGTTTAACTACCTCTAATTAGCATGACATGCCGTCAGGATGGGTGTGAATAAAGGTGATTTATCCCTCCAGCAAGCTGACACACGTGGGTTATATCCACCTAACAGCTGCAAGCTTAACACCCCACTAATCAGCGACCAGCAGACCAGAGAGGCAGAGCGCTAGTGTTGGCGGGGAACCCATGTCCAAGGGGCTTACCGGGTCTTGGCTCGCCGGATCGTTTCTGCCGTAGTTGGTCGCTCCCGTTATGAAACATGTGCCTTGTCCCAACGATCGGTCTTCTTAATGCTCTCCTCGATCTCACGAAGAGTGGTTTCTCTGGCTTAGTTGTATATGAGACTTGGCACTAGATGTGACAGTTGTAGCTTGCCTATGCATAAGGCAGGGTGGAAAAAGTCCAAGTTTGTTGCACCGACAGCCGACTATCCCATCCATCCCTCCTAGCGTGCCACCAGCCAGTGTCTCCTCCACCTTGGGATGCCCTCCCAATGCAAACCACCAACGACAGATGCCATTGCACCTCCAAAAATTCCACGCTGTGCCAGCCGCTCTAGCCCCGAGCGCCCTCACCTTTGCACCTGCGCCTGATGGCCTCCTCACCCCGAGTCTCCGCCCCTACTCAATCCCGCACGAGCATCGCCATGCGCCTGACAGGAGGCCACCCCTCACCGCTAGAGCAGAGCTACTCCCTCACCGCCACTACTCTACCAGCCTTCTCCTTCCTAATTTTCTTCTCCTCTGCCAGAGCTCATCTCCCTGCCTCTCTCCCCATCAAGGATGCTTGCGCAAGCACCAAGTTGCCGCTGCTAGGACCTGCTTTGCCAACGTCAAGGTCCGGTCAGAGCTTCACCTCTGCCCCATGTTTTCCTCCCATCCTATTTTCTCTCTTCCTTGCTTATCTTTCTCTTGGTCAAGGCTTCTCTCTCTCCCATGTATCTCCCTTAGGGAACCCCCATGGCTACCTACAGGATCCTGACGTAGCCGGCCTCCTTTGTTGCGCTACCCCCAGACACTACAAGAAAAAGACACATCCGTGACATTTTGGGCTAAACTATTTCTTTACTGGCATGCTTATGACACTTCAATGATGATAATTGTGACAAAAAACACTTTAATGCAATTTTCGTCCTCGGGGGAGGGGGGGGCGAAGACACAGCTGCATGACATTCTTTGGGCCATCCATGACAGAACAAATCTCTGTAGAAGCAAGGGCAGGGAAAATATTGAGTAGTTCCCGATTATGGTGGGTGGTCGAGGCCGAGCGATGCACCGTGGTTTGTGTGTTTCTCTTGTGTACGTGCATTTGTGCGAGGCGTTGGCTAACTAAACCTGAGCAATCGCATGTTACTGAACCCGAGCTATCAATCCCTTTATTGTTAACTGAACCCGAGCGATCGATCACTGCTGCTGCTTACTAAAGCCGATCGAGCCCCCGTGCGAGACATAGACAGCCGGTGTTGGGTTGCCTCTCGATGAACGATGATCATTGCTACCGTGCACGCGGTACGTAGAACGAGTCGAGACGTGGTGTTTCGAGCCGGTCGGCTGGCTGTGGATGAATAGTTCCTTGTGGGGGTTGGATGAACAAGACCCGTGGTAGTAGGCCATTGCCGGTGGATGAAAAAGACCACGAGGAGACCGTCCCACCCCAGCCGGTTGGGGGTCAATGAATAGGGCCCTATGGAGGCTCTATGAATAGTAGCCAGTGGAGGCTGGATGAACCGTATCCCGTGGATGAACAGTAGCTGGTGGAGGCTGGATAAAGTCAACGGTGAATGAATAGTAGCCCATGGAGGCTAGAGCGAGGCAGTAGATGGTGGATGAATATGACCTCGTTTCGACCATAGGCGCTCCACAACAATTCTGTTTCCTCCGTTTTGCGGTACGCCACACCCCTCTCGATCAACAAGACCCCGTTTCGACCGTAGGCACTCGGAAAGAAGTCTGTTTCCTTCGTTTTGCGGTATGCACGACCCTTCCCGATGTACAGGACCCTGTTTTGACCGTACGTCGTCGATAAGAAGGCCATTTCCTCCGTTCCACGGTATGGTAGACTTCGTTTTGGCAGTTCCGTCCAAGCCGGTTGGCTCCTGATGAACACGACGTATCCCAACCCAGTCGGTTGCCTATGAATGAAGATGATGATGTTTCCTCCATTCCAACCCAGTCGACTAGCTGCCGATGAACATGATGACGTCGTTGTACACCTTCGAGACCCAACCGTATATACGTCTTTTGCCATATTTACTTTCTTGGAGTGTGGTTGTATGTACGTGTACACAATATAGATGGGACAACGTGACATTCTACGTCTGCGCCTCTACTATGGCACATGTCGCTCCTTACTCGGCCATAGTTCATCACTACAAAGAGACCGATCAGCCAGTATGTACATACACGTTCGCGACCAGACATATAACGCTATGTACGCTTCGACCAGGTGGGTCCCAGTTGTTCCTTGCGTGTGAAGATATAGCTGGTGGTTCCCAACTGTCAGGGGGAAGAATCATTTTTTTGCACGTAGTATGGACGCACTTCCTTTAGTGCGAAGATGTAGCTAGTGGGTCCCTGCTGTCACGTGGATGAATAATTATTTTACACATAATAGGTTGCACTTCCTTGTTGCGGCCGTGGACCCAATTGTCAACCTGTCCACGTACAGTCCTCTTCCGAGGAAAGTCGTTCCTTGACCATGTTGACCACGCTGCTCTGAGAGCACCAAGGCACTGGACGACGGTGGGGCCTAGGAAGGGGACAACGCGGAGCCCAGGAAGATGTGGGAGTGGATGCCCGCGGGGAGAGGAGTACGAGGGTTGATTGGTTTGACTACGGTGTGAGGCTGCCGTTGCTGCAGTATAACAAGGGTTGTGGGTGACTAGAGGGATGGCCTGGCTAGCTGTAGGAGTAGGAGGGGGCAGTGAGGCTTGCGCAGTAGCATAGCTGGCCATTAGAGGCAGGAGAAGGAGGCATGACCCGTGATAGTTTCGGCGACTGGAGCAAGAAGACCAGAGGTTGAATAAGCACGACAACCATTGGATGGACATCGTATGGTCACTGCAGCTAGAATCATTTATATTGACTGAGTTGACAAAGCCTTGTGTCCGCCTAAACTTAGTAAGCCCACAAGTCAGCCTCCAAGTTTGGTGTGTCCCACCTAGCAGCGGGGGTATTCCTTTTTGTGCGTAATAGGTAGGCACTTCCTTGCGTGCGAAGATATAGCTAGTGGGTATATGCGAAATATAGAGGCCCTTCCGATGGGTCCTCGCTGTCATGTGGAGGAATCATTATTTTGCGCGTAATAAGGAGGCACTTCCTTGCTGCAGTCATAGAACCAGCTGTCAGCCTCTAAACGTATAGTCCTCTTCCGATGGAAGTCGTTCCATAACCACGTTGACCACGCCACGTCAAGAGCACCAAGGCGGGGACGACGGCGAGGCTTACGAAGGGAATGACCAGGAGCCGAGGAAGACTCGGTAGTTGCTTGCCACATGGAGGGGAGTATGAGGGTTTACTACTTCGATTGCAGTTTTATTCTGCTGTCACCGGAGAATAACAGGAGGTCTGGGTGAGTAGAGGGATGGCTAGGCCAGCAATGGGAGTACGATGGGCGGTGGGGCCTGCGCGGCAACAGAGCCGGCTGCGGGAGGAGGGAGCAGGCAGTCCCGCTGGCGCTTGTCTAAGCGGCTGGAGCAGGAAGAGCAGAGATTGAAGAAGCACGATGGCCTTTGGATGGACATCCAACAGTCACTGCTCTCGTGTGTTGACTAAGTTGACACGGTGTTGCATGCACGTCAACCTTTTTTTAGGAGAGCGTACGCGTCAACCTATAGTAGGCGCACAAGTCAACCTCAATTCTATGGAAAACAACATACATCTCATCTGCCATTATTTCTAATAATTTATAGCACATTTGCTAATTCTTAAGGATTTTTTGGATCCCATATTCTTTTTGCGAGCATTACAGCCCATATTGCGGCCACGGTAAAAAAATATACGAAATTTTGCATATTTTGGTGCGGTCCGTACTATTTTTAATGCCAAAATTTTCAGTCACATACAAACTAATTTGAAAAATAAATTTATATCAATATAAAATCCAAATGATTGTCCATGCATATAAATCAATGGAATTTAATATCTCTAAATGAAAAAATGAAATTTGAAACTAATTGTTAGTTTATGTGTTTAAAAATAGTACATCCCATTTCTCATTACTGATAGCCCATTTTCTGGGAAAGCCGAATGAAACTCTCCTCATCTTGAAAGATATGCAGCCCAGCTGAGCTGACAAAGCAAGTAGGCCTCGGTTGGGTATTCTGTAAAAGAACAAAAAACTGGGCTAGCCATTTTCAGAAAGAAAAAAATTACTGGGCTGGTCTTGGGCTAAACATAAAATAAAAGGCTGGCTAGATAGGCCAGAGTGCCCCGCATAGCCCAGTTGACACCCTACTTCCGTCTCAAAAACAAAAATAATTGGGCGAGTTGTTGGGTCTCTGGTGTCAGCCCCTCGTTGTGCAATTCTCTTGTTTATTGACTACATTGACAATGGCATGGGAACTAGATGTCATAAATCCATTAAGAGGAACCATTGTTTTGGCTTGAAATAAGGAGGCACTTGCTTGCGCACTGCCATGTCCCTGGTGGGTCCCTGTTGTCATCCTCTCCACGTACAATCATCTCCTGATTTTGTACGCGTCAACCTAGTAGGCCCATAATTCAACCTCTAAACCCATGGCAGGCAAACACAACCCATTTAAAAAATAACAGCCCATTCCATACGTTCAAATGGGAAGTTCAACATTCAGAGCAAACTAACAGGTCTGATCCAGATATGGAGTACAGAACTTCCACGTTGACAACCATCATAGCCAAGTTAACTATCTAATGCCACTAATACTCTAATAGTGTACAAGTACTAACTTACTCTTAGCTAACTAGACGATGCCGGCCACATCTGTGGTACATGCTAAACACTGGCACTGAAGTCCTCCTCCTCGCCTCGGACTTGCCAGAGGTGTGATAGGGCATGTTGGTCGCGGGCGTTGGCCATTTCCATGCCGGCGTGGTCTACCGAAGCTTCGGCTAAGGAGGAAACCCACATGACGAGCTGGTAGTAAAATTCGACGCCGCGAATGCATTTGTTCTGGACAGCCTCCAGGGCTATTTGCCGGGCACGGGCGTCCACGTAGTCGGCCCAGTTGCGGGCACTCTGCTTGTGACTCAGAGCCTCCGTGTGCTGCTCCTCAGTGCCCCGCTGGCGGCGCAAATCGGCAATACGCTGCTCCTCAGCTAGGCGGTCACGCTCCAACAAGTCCTCATACTCCGCATTGCCATCTAAAGACCAATTTAATGCCTCCTCCCTCCTATGCCTTCTGGTGAAAAACTGAACACTAGTTCCGGTGGTGACCACCTCCTGCGTCGCCTATTGCAGACAGGCAGGGGCAAGACGGAAGTGGCGAGAGGTAGGGCAAGTGGCGAGCGACATTAGGCCAGTGGGGACCTATGAGGAGAGGGCGAGTTGGGTGATGGTGCCACCAGAGAATGCCGGGAACCAGGAATTATAGGCGGAAGGTACGTGAACCAGTGTGTCGTGGGAAACGCGATGGTCATCGCAGTCATTGGAATTTAATACATAAGCAGGCATGCATGGCTTAGTGCGCTAGCTTGCCATGGAAAACTAGAAAACCTGAAATTATGATTATGTCATCCCGTCCCATCTCGTCAGTGGTGTGTCCCGTTCGTGCTAGGTTTCATGTCGGCATGGCGGTCAAACGAGTGCGCTCAAGTCATACAGATGAGGTACATGCATGATCCACTGGTTATCCGCATACGATTTGGTCGGATTGTGTAAATGTAGGATTGCAATAGCTGATGAATGTTCGCTGGGAGATAAGGCATTTGTTAACGTTTTTGCTGGTAGTTTTTTAGATTCCCATGGCATTTTCTTCAGAACACCATGTCAGTTTCCTCAGAGGTAGGGATTTTTATTCAAAAAGCTGCCACCTTTGGATCTTGCGTCGCAACTAAAACTGCCAGGAGCGTATTAGTAGGCTAGCTAGTGATCGATTAGTAGCTTGTAAGCACTGAGCGAACAGAAATAAGGAACTGCTAGTAACTTGTAAACATTGCGCACACAGAAATAAGGATCATGTTGTGCACAGTAGTAAGATGCGATCCGTTTGAAGTGTTCACACGAGACTCACAGGCCTAGCATTGTAATATGTTCACATTAGTAGCCCAAATTCACAACCAACTAGTATGATTCCCATACATAAGATCAACATGTTAATGCATCTCAATGATTCACAGATCATATACAAATATGTAGCTCCAAAAGCAAAGATCTAAGAAACATTTGTTCTTTCTACTAACATGGATGCTTCTCTGGGCCAACATTCATTATAGAGTGAAAGACAAATTTGTTTGTGAAGTCTACAATTCCTCTTGCAAATGTAAGTGGTTTCACCAACAGCTAGAACCATGAGAATGAACCACACATGATGGAGGAACATCCACTGCAATATGATTTGGTCTTCTCCCTATCACACGGCGAGACTATTTTCGGAATACAAACTCTAACTTAGGCAAAATAATGCCCATTGTATAATCAGACCAAAGCAATGAAGCACCTAGTATTGGCCAATAAATAGTACAATACTACTTTTGTGCAGTCCATGAAGTGACTATGCAATCTTTCTGTGTCTATTTTCAAATGGCATTGCATGCAGTGACTATACTATTCTCTTGTGTAGTTCCACCAAAATTAAGGTCACTATGTTTGTTTTCCAAATAGTAAAGGGCAGACATCTGTCTGCACAAATATAAAGCAGCTAGTGAACATATACCCCACCTTGTATTTTCGGTTTAAACATGTCTCTTCTAGTCGTTCCACTTAGCATCTATCATGTTTTGCAGTTAACAATTTATACTATCATGTTTTTCCCTGGACAATTTCATACTGAATTGATTTTCTAGTACAGAGCAAAAATATAGCACCTATTCTTCATCATACCAAGGATATCCATGTTCGAAGTGAGGGAAGAGGTGAAATCAATACAACCGAAATTGATCATACAATCATTGAATCATGTCCTGCACCTCCACTGTAGGTCCACAACCCTACCAATAAATTCACATGCAAACCACTAATATTACTATCTAATGACAGAACAAAAGAGTAGCAAAGCATGTACCTTCGTAATGATCAGCTCATAATGCAACCAATTGGATATAACAGTTTGGAAGAAAACATGCTCCTAATGTTGAACCATTTGGACTTTTTGTGCAATTCCACTAAAATCGAGCATCCCTGTTTGTGCAGATATTGAAAGTGTGATTACTATAAAAGTGGCACTAGTTGAAGCATAGACTCACAAATATAAGCATTCCTATTTCTTAATGGGAAATGGTAGCAAGACTGTTTCTAACCACCTACTTGAAGGAATAAATAAGGCAACAACAGCTAGTGTCAAGAAGGCATACATAGTATTTTCTGAAAGATTGAACCATTCCTGACCTTTCCTCTTCTTTTAAGCATATTTTGTGCAGTTCAACTAAAATAAAACGCCATCACCACCTTGACAATTCAATGGCATTGTACAAAAAGCAATGACTTACCATTACATCATGATGTCAGGTATGTAATCGACATGCATTAGAGACAAACATGTAGACCTCCTCTAATAACATTATGAACATTAATTTTAACAAAGGCATAATTTGAGTGAACTCTACACCCTCTGTTCCTTAATATAAGACGTTTTCGCAGTTCAATTTAAAGTAACCAAATGTCTAGTATTTAGAAAAACAGGTAGTAGTTTTCTTGAGCACATATCTCGGAAAGCTTGCCACACGTTATATATGTCCATACGCTAATGCAACACCATTCAAATAGTACAAATATACACTAATCCAGTGGCTAGTGCAATAGTAGAGTATTTTTTTATTACGGGGTTCAGTACAATGGTTTTACTGAACATATTTCCATAAGCTAGCACTCAAAGATTTCTATAAGCATTAACATTGGTATACTAGTTGTGAACAACATTAAACCAAATACAAAAGTCTGAAGGTAACTAGCATTATTAACTAATGACAGTATTAAAAAAATTGCAAACCATGTACCTTCAAGGTAAATATCATTTCGAACTTGAGGGGACTTGAAAATTTTCTATCCCAATCTTGATAATCGATCAAACATAAAAACTTGATGAACCGAATCAAGAAAACTGCCGGAGGAGGAGGTGGCCACTCTTGACATTTCCTCTTCGCTTCATAATTTTTTGTGCAGTTTAACCAAGATAAAATGACATCAGCGCCTTGGCATTTTGATGACACTGTACAAAAACTTGACTTATCTCATGAAAGTGAGGTATGTAATCTGTAAGCATTAATAGTGCAAAAATCGGAAGGTAGTAATGAGTTTCATCGTTGGTATACTGGCTGTGCAAGAACATTACTATGCCTTAGCTGCAAAATCTTTAATCCATCCACAATCAACAGCTAACCCTGAAATAATCCAGTGACATTAAATGGCATTGCTTAAATTTGTCGGTGGCATTATACTGAGTGCAGCATTAGTTAAATGTGGCATAACTTTAGAAGTAGCATTTCTTGACTTTACCATTGGCATTATACTAACAACAAAGAAGTGGCAATAATAGCATGTGTCGGTGTCAAAACCGGCGGATCTCGGGTAGGGGGTCCCGAACTGCGCGTCTAGGCTGGATGGTAACAGGAGGCAAGGGACACGAAGTTTTACCCAGGTTCGGGCCCTCTTGATGGAGGTAAAACCCTACGTCCTGCTTGATTAATATTGATGATATGGTTAGTACAAGAGTAGATCTACCACGAGATCGGAGAGGCTAAACCCTAGAAGCTAGCCTATGGTATGATTGTTGTTGTGTATGTTGTCCTACGGACTAAAATCCTCTGGTTTATATAGACACCGGAGAGGGTTAGGGTTACACAAAGTCGGTTACAATGGTAGGAGATCTACATATCCGTATCGCCAAGCTTGCCTTCCACGCCAAGGAAAGTCCCTTCCGGACACGAGATGAAGTCTTCAAGCTTGTATCTTCATAGTCCAGGAGTCTGGCTGAAGATATGGTACGGCCAACCGGACACCCCCTAATCCAGGACTCACTCAGTAGCCCCTGAACCAGGCTTCAATGACGACGAGTCCGGCGCGCAGTTTGTCTTCGACATTGCAAGGCGGGTTCCTCCTCCAAGTACTTCATAGAATATTTTGAACACAAAGATAGTGTCCGGCTCTGCAAAATAAGTTTCCACATATTGCCATAGAGAGAATAATATTTACACAAATATAATCTGCTGACGTATTCCGTAGTGTGACATCGCACCAAGGCCAAGCCTTTATTCGAATCGTTTTATTGTCCCACCTTAGTGTGTCACGCGAGGAGGTTTCCTTGGCACGTCTTGTTAAATCAGAGACCGTGTCCCCTTATTCCGGGATTCTCATCAATACGGGCGTGGGTAACCCAACCGCTTCTAGGACTCCTAGACTATAGGCAAGCCCAAATGGCCACGAAGAGGACGCTTTATATTCACCCTCTTTATAAAGGGACAAGGCTTTTATTTTTTCCCTCACATGCTCAATCAAATCCTTCCCCCACCTCAAGCTCAAACACCCAAAGTTCAGGTCAGGTGCTCCGAACCTTCAATCATGTCCGGATCTAGCCTTCAAGGCCGATGGATGTCTTCCTCCGTCACGGAAGAAGACATCAGAAAGTTGAGGGAGGCCAGATATCTGACCTCCGAGGTTTCGCATCGGCTGCCTGCCCGAGGGCAGGCCGTCCCCTCCCCCGAACCCAACGAGAACGTCGTGTTCGTCTCCCACTTCCTCCGAGGTCTAGGCCTTGCTCTAGATCCTTTGGTCAGGGGTTTGTTGTTTTATTACGGGCTAGATTTCCATGATCTAGCTCCGGACTCGTTTCTTCATATCACGACATTTATTGTCGTGTGTGAGGCCTTCCTCCGGGTTACCCCTCACTTTGGCCTATGGCTTAAGACCTTTGAAGTAAAGCCGAAGATGATCGAGGGGCAACATGCAGCGTGTGGAGGTGCCTCAATATGCAAGATGACGGGAGCTTGATGGCCCAAAGGTTCCATTCCAGAAGTGTCTGAATTGTGGCAACAGGAGTGGTTCTACATCACGGCTCCTAGAAGTGCCAAGTGGGCGGCCGCCCCTGTTTTCCGCTCGGGCCCTCCACCACAACTGATGTCATGGATCAGCAAAGGTCTGAGCTGGGGTCCAGCCAAGGATGTGCCTATACTGCAAAGCCGCATTCGAGATCTCTTTAATGGAGATTTTAGTTTGGTTGCGGTAATACAAGTTATGCTGGTTCATCAAGTCCAGCCTTGCAAACGCCGGCGCCTTCGCTTGTGGGAGTTCAGTCCCGAGGGACCGCGTGTCATTCAAAATTTCCTCAGCCTGACGCACGAGGAGATGTACAAGTCATTCTTCGTACCTCGGGTAGAGTGTCCGGAAATCACCAAGGACGTGGGCCTGAGCAGTAACCGCGCCACCGAACAGGTTAGGAATCTTCCGGCCGGACATACTATCTCTCATTTGTTACGAAGTTATTTCTGAGAGTTCGCTTTTTGACCAGGACTAGCTAACAAAGGCAAAGTTGATTCGGTGTTCGGCCCCCATCCCTGAGGGTTTGGACAATCCGGTATTGGAAAAATTGCTCCAGGTCGCACCTTGCCCGGAGCCCTTGAAGGAAGATACTGGGGAGGATAATACGGGAAGATGCGGGCCCCCAACCCTGCCCATTCTAACCGAGGGAGCGAGCGTCTCCATAAAGGAAGAGGCCGGAGGAGGAAAAGGACTGCGCCCGGGGATTCGGAAGCCGAAGCTTCCAAACGGGAGAAGAAGTCTCCCATGGAGGGTCCTACCTTGGGGGGTGCTTTTGCCGCACAAAGTCCGCGGGGGGATCAATTCTCCAGTGAGTCGTAAGTGACCCGAAATACTTTAATAGTACATGTATGCCATCTTTTTCTTCTGAGAAAATAACCACCGCATATATCTTTGCAGTTCGGGCCTTAGCCCCTCTCAAATGAGCTCGTCTTCGAGGGATCTTCTTCCAGAGATGATGGAGAGCGAAACGCCTCCTCCGGACTCCTCCGCTCCGGAAGCAGGCGACCCCGAAGTGTCGTCGCGGAGGGCCTCTCCGAGTCCGGTGAGGCTAGAAGATAATCCCATTGACCCCCGAAGCTTCCAGTGTCCGGCTCCCGAAGAGAGCAGACAAAAGAGTCCGGCACCGTCTGGTGTGCGATCGGATGTTCTGAGGGAGTTGGTGGGGCGAGCGGCCATCTCAGATGAACACCGTATGCTGATGAATACAGTGATGGAGAGTCATCTCGTCCGCCGAAAGCGGATTGCCTGAAGCTTTTATGAGTCTACTGACAAGCTTTGAGGTATGTAAAATAATGTATGATAGTCCTGCACATGCTAGGTGTGCCATGTGTAGATAGTAGCCCCTGAGACTCTGGTTGTCGTCGAAAACGACGACGAACAGAGGATCATATTCCCAGGTAATAACCATACTGCCTCTATGTGCAAGTGATGGATGCTCCGGTGGCTAGCCGGACTAGCGAGTTTGCCCATTTAAAACGGAAGTTGGATGCGGCAGACGCCGACATCAAGCTTGTTAACAAAAGGCTTGACGAGGCACAGGGTAAGTGTCATTATCTGGTAAACGCCACATAGTAAGAGCAGCATGATGCCAGTATCTTTAATATGTTGTGACTGCAGATGGAGCTGCCATTGTTGAAGCCTTGCGGGTAGAACATGCCCGAGCCAAGGAACAAGTGAGGTTTGGTAATGCGGCTGCTTTGAAGGTGGCCGAAGAGTTGAAAGCCGAGAAGGCCGCGCATGGCGAGAGCTGAGATAACATGGCCAAGGTGGCCATATAATTAAAAGCCACCGCCGACCGTTGCCGGGTTCTTGAAAAGGAAAACCTGGCGAAGGCATCGGACCTTGAGAAGGCTGCTGCGACGAGAAAAGACATCCGCTCTGCTATGAGGGTGAAGGAGGAGCTGTGGGAAGCCGGGGATATTGCAGCTGGGAAATCCTTTATGTTGCGGAGGAAGTTCGGAGATCCACGGTATGCCCCTTTGGATTGGCTGTGGAGTTCGGAGGATGTGTATATGGATTTGGCAGCGAGCGCTGCCGATGCGGCCAAGTACCTCCAGGGTCAGACGGACCGTGAAGTGGACCAGCTATTTTGGACACAATTCCATTCTCCCGAGCGTCCGCTTTCATTGACTGACCAATTAGCCAAATGTGCCGAACTGAATAGGTTGTCCAGACTCGCCATGAGGTCTGTTGTGGATCAGCTATGGCCGGAAAGGCCAAAGCTGAACAGCTATTTCATCTTGGTGCAGCAGTTCCTTGACGTGGTGCCGCGCATTAATGCGATGAAGAGGTCGGTGTGCATAGAGGGCTCACGGATGGCCTTTGCCCGTGTTAAAGCATACTGGGCGAAGATGGATGCTACCATTGTTGCAGCGCGGGATTCGGCCATAGGCTGAATGGCTGCTGAGCACTACTTTGAAGAAGTTCTTTAGGGTGCTCGTTTGATAGAGACCTAGTGCTCAAAAAATATTATGTTTGAGTGATATGTAATCTCATTGTAAGCGAAATGCTTTTATAAATTTTTATAAGGCTATTTTTATACTTTTGCCTGAAAGTAATATGATGCCTCCTGGGCGGCCATTTATGTATACATGTGTATAACCTGAAAGATTGCAGCCGTCGGCTTCAACCCCCATACATATAATGCGGAGGTGCTCGCAAAAAATATGCGTTCACACTTAACCCAACGTCTTGGTCCTATTAAGGAGGTGATAGCGGAGCGAGCGAGGCAACCGGGCTATAATGCTTTAGCACTTTCACTTAGCCATAGGAGTTTGACAGTGGGGCTACTAGATAGCCCCTGGTGGCTCCGCACTCTCCCGATCCCTGGGTGCGTACATGCCTGGCCGGAAAACGGTCCTTCGTTAAGATGGAGGAATTCTAACATTCCAACAGGTCATCGAGTGGTTGACCAGTCTTAGGCTATATCATGACAGTCAGTTTTTGGCTTTCTCTACTGAGGTGCTCGTCCGGATGAACTAGGGCACAATCGCAGTAGTTCTCCTGTTGGTACCTTAGCCGGTAAAGCGGAACGTAAGGCACCAAAACACAGGAGCCGGGAAAACCCAACATTTGACCAAAGACAATGATTCGGAGCTGATGCATATAGGGCCAAACTCGCGACACCGAACACTCCCTAAGGTATTCGGTGTTTGTGGTATAAACCAGGCCTAAATAGTGGCCTTTGTAAGAAGCCCCTTGTGTCCAGGTACGTGCATTGTTCTGGCGTGGCCACATGCCATGACGTCAGCATCCTTCTCAACGGTGGACATGTATCAACAAAAGACAGTAAAAAAGGTTTACGCAGGGTCTTAATCTAAAAAGAATCCTTGGAGCGGGTCCCTGCTGCACGCCTGCGCCTGTGTCTCCATTGTGCCGTATCCTGGACGGGTGTAGCACGATGATCGTCTGTAAAAGAGAGGAATTTAGGTGAAAAAGTTGTCGTGCAAAAAGAGAGTTTTTAAAGAAACCATGTATAATTCAAGATGAGAAAAAATTGCCACTTATCTGCACGCGTTGAGCCCCTTGTATTGACAAATAGGGGTGTGACCATTTATTCAGTATAAATAGCAGCACCGGACTTGATTAGTTGTGTCTGAGGTCTTGACGGCCTATTGGATGCTTTCGCTGTTCCGGGCGCCTCTAGTGTGCTGCTGCCAAGGCAACCACGCTCTCTTCGGCGCGCAGAGATCGCTTGATATTTCTGTTCACTGAAACTATGCCACGTGGACCGGGCATCTTGAGTGTGAGGTAGGCGTAGTGTGGTATTGCATTAAAGATAGCGAAAGCTTCGCGTCCGAGAAGTGCTTGATAGCCACTTTGGAACGGAGCGATGTGGAAGGTTAAATGCTTGCGAAGGAAGTTATCGGGGGAGCCGAATATAACTTGTAGTAGGAGGGAGCCCGTACAACGAGCCCCTGGGCCTGGCGTCACTCCTTTAAAGGTAGTATTGCTATGGCGAATTTTTGTTGGGTCTAACCCCATCCCGCGGATTGTATCCTGATATATTAGGTTTAGATTGCTGCCGCCGTCCATCAAGACTCGTGTGAAGTGATATCCGCCAATTACTGGGTCTAATACCAGGGCAGCCCATCCTGCGCGCCGGATACTTGTTGAGTAATCGCGATGGTCGAAAGTGATCGGTTGAGACGACCAGTGGCCGGACTTCGCGGTGACAGGCACTTGGGTATATTTTCCTGGGAGTGCCGCGTTGTTTTTTCCCTTGATCACATGTAACATGTTTACTGTTTTGACTTCTGGTGGAAATTTCTTTTGTTCCCCAGTGTCTTGCTTGGGAGGCTCGTCCTCATCTTCACTTGGTGTATCCTCCCCCTTGTGTACGGTGTTGAGCTTGCCGGACTGCTTGAAGACCCAACATTCTCTGTGGATATGATTAGCGGGTTTACCAGGGGTACTATGGATCTGACATACTTGGTCTAGAATTTTGTTGAGGCTGGACAGTTCATCCCTGGTGCCTTTAGAGGGTGGCTTTTGCTGACCTGGCCGAGAGCTTTTGAATCCGGCGTTTACTGTCGTGCCCTTCGTGTTGTCTTCTTTATTACGGCATTTGTTAATGATGTTGCACCGTGATTTCCCGTTTCCATATCTAACTTCTGATGTACTGGGGTCGCTGGTGCTGCATCTAGCTAGCCAGCTGTCCTCACCCGCGCAAAAGTGGGTCATGAGGCTTGTTAACGCGGCCATCGTTCTCGGCTTATTTTGGCCGAGGTGTCTGGCAAGCCATTCGTCACGGACGGTATGCTTAAAAGCTGCCAAGGCTTCGGCGTCCGGACAGTCGACAATCTGGTTCTTTTTAGTAAGAAACATGTTCCAAAGCTTTCGAGCTGACTCTCCGGGCTGTGGAGTTATATCACTCAAATCGTCCGCATCCGGAGGTCGGACATAAGTCCCTTGAAAATTTGCCTGAAAGGCGTCTTCGATCTCTTCCCAACTTCCAATGGAGCTTTCGGGGAGGCCTTTAAGCCAGTGACGAGCTGGCCCTTTGAGCTTGAGGGGTAAGTACTTGATGGTGTGGAGATCATCTCCTCGAGCCATATGGATATGAAGGATGTAGTCCTCAATCCAGACCCCAGGGTCTGTTGTTCCGTCGTATGTCTCTATGTTTATGGGTTTGAATCCCTCTAGAAATTCATGGTCCAGCAACTCATCGGTGAAACATAGGGGGTGTGCGGCACCCCTGTAGCTGGGTGTACCGCATTGTTCGGATGTTTGTTGTGTTGCATTGTATGCTAGGGCATGCTTGCGTGGTCCATAGATGGATCTTGTTGCGCCGTCCTTTGGGTGCGAGCCCTCACATGGGTCGTGTGTTGTATTGTGAGTGGCGTTGTATGCCGCTCTGTGTTGGTAGAGGGGTCGTCTATCCGGCTAGGTGGCTGCTTTGATATTTGGTTGTGGGGGGTCTGAGGCCTCCTCATCGAATTCAGGTAGCATCTTCCGCTTTGGGTAGCTCTTGGAGGGGCGATTGTCGCCGTACCTCACTGTTGTGTTGAGTATTTTACTCCATCTGATTTGGAGTGTGTCTTGCACAGCCTTGAGCCTTTGCTTTTGCTTTTTAAGACTCCTCGCGGTAGCAACAAGCCTTTTACGGGCATTCTGCTGCTCCGGGTGCCTGTCCGGTGTTATGTCGTCCGGACTATTATCCTTGATAGAATTTGTTTGTTCGCCCTGCTCCAGCGCTGGGTCTGTGTGATCATTATTTCTGTCAAGGCGGGATTTGGGGCGGCGCTTGCGTCGCCGCTTTGACTACTTCTCGAGGGAACAAGCCTTCGGTGCGTCCTTCCGCTCCTCGTCGTCATCTTTTGGTGCGTCCACCATGTATACGTCATATGATGAGGTGGGCGGTGGTTCTTCTTCGCCTCCCACATCGTCGTCCATACCGTCGATGTGTTCAGATTCGAAGTCGAGCATGTCGGTTAAATCGTCGACAGTGGCTACAAAGTGGGTGGTGGGTGGGCGTCGAATTTCTTTGTCTTCCGCATCCCAATCCTGCTGGCCATGATCCGGGCAGGGCTCTCTTGACAAAGAGAGAGACTTTAGTGATTTCATAATATCGCCGAAGGGCGAGTGCTGAAAGATGTCTGCGGTGGTAAACTCCATGATCGGCGCCCAATCGGATTCGATCGGCAGGGGCGCGGAAGGTTCGGAGTCCAGGGAGGAGTCTGGCTCCTTGGAGTCACGAGTCTCGCGGAGTGCGGGGCTGATGTTCGGCTCGATCGTCATTGGGATCGCAGCCCCCGAGGTGGCATCCAACCACCCATCCTCGATCGGCGCAGTTGGCTCCGAATAAAGGGTCTAAGCCAATGTGGGTGCGGCCTCCAGGGCACTGATCGGCGGCAGAGCTGGATCATGCCCGTCATGACAGTGCGGCACGCTCGACAGTGGCTTGACTCCGTCAAAGATCAAGTCCCCGCGGATGTCAGTCGTGTGGTTTAAACTTCCAAACCTGACCTGACGGCCAGGGGCGTAGCTTTCGACCTGCTCCAGATGGCCAAGCAAATTATCCCGCAGTGCAAAGCCGCCAAAGAAAGAGATCTGTCCAGGGAGACAAGTTTCACCCTGGACCGCATCACTATCGATGATAGTAGGAGACATCAAGCCTGACGGCGATGACATAGAGGAACTCTCAGTGAAAGCACCAATGTCTGTGTCAAAACCGGCGGATCTCGGGTAGGGGGTCCCGAACTGCGCGTCTAGGCTAGATGGTAACAGGAGGCAAGGGACACGAAGTTTTACCCAGCTTCGGGCCCTCTTGATGGAGGTAAAACCCTATGTCCTGCTTGACTAATATTGATGATATGGGTAGTACAAGAGTAGATCTACCACGAGATCGGAGAGGCTAAATCCTAGAAGCTAGCCTATGGTATGATTGTTGTTCTGTATGTTGTCCTACGGACTAAAACCCTCCGGTTTATATAGACACCGGAGAAGGTTAGGGTTACACAAAGTCGGTTACAATGGTAGGAGATCTACATATCCGTATCACCAAGATTGCCTTCCACGCCAAGGAAAGTCCCTTCCGGACACGGGACGAAGTCTTCAATCTTGTATCTTCATAGTCTAGGAGTCCGGCTGAAGGTATAGTCCGGCCATCCGGACACCCCCTAATCCTAGACACCCTCAGCATGGAAGGCCCATTTGGATAGTGGGTGCACCAGTATGATGAACCTCCACGAACGCATAGAGTGGCAAGGGAGGGATGGTTGCCCAGAGCAACAAATATCCTAGCAGCATATCTGGATTATGTCCCATTTTTGTTCTCTTTAGCCACCTTTTTCCTATGTCAGGACAACAAACCGATCGACCTGGTCATTCTCTATTGCATTGTCATGTCTTTCTACCCTTTTTCAACCAAGAGACACGTGACTCGTTCCTTAGCTACCGATTTTCCCCTTTTCAACCTTGATGCGGGTTCGATCCCTAGTCTCTTCGACAATACTTTCTCCCTTTCCTTATTAAACCTAGACATGGATTAGTCTGCATGAAGTAGGGTTTCCTTTAGTAGTTCAAATTAAGGTTTACGTCTGCGTCACTAGTAGAGCAAATGATAGCAAATTGGGGAGATGGTGGAGTAGAAAACGTTCCACATGCAGCGACGTGGCAGATGGGGCAATAGAACAAGGGTATGGTTCGAATAGAGGTAGCATACCTGAGGGTCGGCGGGAAGTGCTTCGCTCGCGGTCGTCGTCCTCCACACACACTACGGTAGCGAGCTTGGGGACAGAGGCCATCCCACATGAGTGCTAGGTCTAAGAGGACGGCCTTATCATTAGTGCGTGACCTCGCTCGCCGATGAGGAGTGCGTCAATGCTACACGTCCTTTTCTTCCCCAGCAGATCTATGACCACCGGTGAGGAGGGAGACACATGGGCACCGTCGGCTCTTTTAGATCTGGAGAGAGGGTGATAGTGTGAGAAGCAAGTGGGCAGCCCTTAGCAAGCAAGCGCTGAACCTCCAACCTATATTTCTTTTTTGATACTGGTACTTGAGGTGGAGTAGTGGTAGAGTATTTTATATTTTCTCTACATACAGTACCGGTTAGTCATGCTTCAAAACTGAACGGCATGCCATTAAAAAAATAAAGTCAAGAAATAATGTTGCACCTTGGACCAACTTGGCCAGATCGCATTTTGCATGAGATATGACACACCATGTTTTGTTGACATGTGGTGACGTTCCAACATGTGAGTGAGATGACGGCGAGTCCTCTTGTACAATTTCCGAATGGACGTCTATGTAGGCCAGGGAGCCTCTTCATGTACTATGGAAACCGTCCACTGCCTCTTCGCCTTTCCCTCTCTATTTGGAACTGCTGTCACACGCTATTCCTTCCTCCATTTGCCTTCACCCTTCCTTCTTCCATTGTTCGATTGTCTTCTCCATGGAGGGAGCAGGCCAAAAACGACCACGTTATTCTTGCCTCGATCTGAGAGATGACGTAGTGGAGGAACTCATTGATCAGTGCGATGTCATCACCACACCTAGCCTGGTAGGTTCGTTCAACATCAATCTCGACTCAACAAATAACATCATTATAAAGAACCCAAGGGTCCAGCAGCGGTTTGATCTCCCCTGTCTTCTTCTCCATGACCGTGCTCACTGGAGCGCGAACGAAGGAAGCCTCGCCTTGTGAAAGTTGATGTCATTAACAATGATATGTGTGATATTAAGATGCCATCGCTTAAGGGTAAGGCTTGGGCAGGCACAAATGGAGATTGGGTTGTTTATATTAGGTACAACTGCGAGTGGGAACTAGTGAATGTGTACACTCATCACCGGGTTCCACTTCCAAAAATCTTAGAGTGCCCTGAGGTTACGCACACAGATGATCTACGTACGTTAAAATATGATCATGGTGACTGTCTTCTATGGAAGATAGCAATTTGTTGAGTTTCCAACCGCTCTTGGGATTACAGGAAGTATGATGTTGTTGCTATCTTCGACAAGCTTGTTGCCATCCTTACTTCCACGCCTCGTTGGATATTTCTCAAAAATCAATTTCTATACACAGATGAGTACTGTGATGCAATTCAAGAAGAGCGCCTTGTGTTTGCTGCCACCACTTGTGGCACTGTTTTTGCATGGAATCCTTATGATTTCGGCATGTTTGTCTTCCATCGTCATTAGAATTGTTTCATCCACATCCATGCGAGTTAGTATCCCCGTACTAATTAACCTTCTTGTGTTTCCAAGGTCCTGTGAACATTCCACCACCTATACTTAACTTTTTTTATAACCAAGGGGGACATGATGAAGGTGATGATCACGAGCATGAGGACGAGCAGGACCTACATACTCAGTCATGCCTGGCAACTTATTCCGATGGATCACCTCTTCTTGTCTGTATACAGGGCACTACTGATGTTACTAAGGAAGCAGGTATTGTCTCCCATGGCAGCACTCTCCGGACCTATTCCAACATCAGTTGTGGGGTAGTCAGGGTCGATACTAGTGTGATAGCGCCAACACCTTCTCCCAGGTTCAATATTGATAGTCTTGGACAAAACTCGCTCTTCCTTGGACTAAACTATCCAGTGATGGTGAAAGGCGATCCAGCTGCTGTTGGCACAATGTTACTATCATTTATAACAAGCAACTATATCTATACATCGGACATTGCTATGGTTCCCTACCTGGCTATCACAATATGCGTCCTAATATATGCCACTTCAGCCTGGATGATGAGTCCTGCATTGGTCTCGATATTGACAATAGCTGGCCCTTCCCAGAGGCTTACTTATGGTTCAAACCAAGCATTTCCAACACCGAGGATTGGTTGAGGTTAAGTTCATTTCATTTCTTGTTATTGTTTGTGTGATAAAAACTTTTGTATTTACTAGAATGTTTTGTTGGAAATAATCTATTATCCAACATGTATCCTCGTTGTCGTTGTGTGTTGATGACTTGTTGTATGTAATTAATGGTACATTTGCATATGCATGTGATAAACTCAATTTAAGAATGGTTTTCGAGTCACTTCTTGGAGTGTGAGTACCATAGTAGTATAGCCAACATCCGGCTATATGAAGTTGCCACAACACATAGAGCCAAACTAATAGTATGCTAGTACAATAGTTAGTCCTAGTAGTAGTATACCATCAACTAGAGCTAGGTGTCGCATAGAGGACGAGAAATATGGTGATAGCGTGAGGTGAGCTTTTACGTATGATGTAGGCACATGCTTGCCATGTTTCCTACTCCTCCAGTCTTAATGTGGATAACCTTTGGTCGAGTTCTTCCTACTTTTGCCTACATGTGGGACATCTAGCATCCAAGTCGTGTCATGCAAGAAAATGGAGTGCTAGTTGAAACCACGTGATGTGCATCTTGGGTTAAACTGTAAACAGAATCTCACTCTAGAGTAACTCCAAAAGTGGCCACCGAAGATCTTTATTGGATTTGTTTTTCATCACCAACACGTCGAGGTGAAAGATGTGCAGGTTTAGTCAGTCGTCTTGCATTTTAACTGACATGTGGGACTGCATGTGAGCAAACATATGATGGCACACTTCGCGCGTTTGCTGGCTGGCTCAGAAGAGACAGAGGAGGGCTGAGAACGGACTCTAGGAAATTTCATGATAATGTGAGTAATACTAGTGGTGTACTATCCTCCTGGAGTGATAATGTGTTCACTCTACGTAACCAGCACCTCGATATAGTGAGGTGTCATGGGCCATTACTAGCATTCACGTCTAGTAGTGCGGCACACACCTCCCACACAAGTCCCATCTGACACCAATTTTCATGGAGTCCATGGTACAACTATCTCTTCTCCCTCCTATTTTCTCTAAGTCAGCCATCACGTGGCGGGCGGGGCGGGTGAGGGAATCCCGGATTAGGGGGTATCCGGACAGTCGGATGATATCCTTTGGCCGGACTGTTGGACTATGAAGATACAAGATTGAAGACTTCGTCCCGTGTCCGGATGGGACTCTCCTTGGCGTGGAAGGCAAGCTTGGCAACACGGATATGTAGATCTCCTTCCTTGTAACCGACTCTGTGTAACCCTAGCCCCCTTCGGTGTCTATATAAACCGGAGGGTTTTAGTCCGTAGGACAACATTCAATCATACCATAGGCTAGCTTCTAGGGTTTAGCCTCTCTGATCTCGTGGAAGATCAACTCTTGTACTACTCATATTATCAAGAACAATCAAGCAGGACGTAGGGTTTTACCTCCATCAAGAGGGCCCGAACCTGGGTAAACATCGTGTCCCCTGCCTTCTGTTACCATCCGCCTAGACGCACAGTTCGGGACCCCCTACCCGAGATACGCCGGTTTTGACACCGACATTGGTGCTTTCATTGAGCGTTCCTCTGTGTCGTCATCGTTAGGCTTGATGGCTCCTTCGATCATCGATAGTGATGCAGTCCAGGGTGAGACTTTTCTCCCCGGACAGATATTTTTATTCGGCGGCTTTGCACTGCGGGCCAACTCGCTTGGCCATCTAGAGCAGATTGAGAGTTACGCCCCTGGCCACCAGGTCAGGTTTGGAAGCTTAAACTACACGGCCGACATCCGCGGAGACTTGATCTTCGATGGATTCGAGCCCCTGCCGAGCGCGCCACACGGTCACAATGAGCATGATTTAGCTCTACCATCGGACAGTGTTCCGGACACCGCACGGGCAACCGAACCGAGCCTCAATTCGGAGCCACTTGCGCCTTCCATGGACGGGGGGATAGACCCCGCTACGGAGGCCGCATTCTCAGCGGTGATCGAGCTGAGTATCGACCTTACCCTTCACGAGAGCCATGATGCCAAACTACGAGATTCTTCCCCGGCCACGGACTCCGAACCGCCTGCGCCCGTGCCTATTGAATCCGACTGGGCGCCGATCATGTAGTTCACCTCCGCGGATATCTTTCAGCACTCGCCCTTCGGCAACATACTGAACTCATTAAGGTCTCTCTCCTTGTCAGGAGAGTCCTGGCCGAACTTTGTCCGGCAGGATTGGGATGCGGATGACGAAGAAATTCGCCGCCCACCCACCACCCACTTAGTAGCCACTGTCGACAATTTGACCGACATGCTCGACTTCGACTCCGAAGACATCGATGGTATGAACGACGATGCAGGAGACGAACGAGAACCACTGCCCATAGGACACTGGACAGCCACCTCATCATATGATATATATATGGTGGACACACCCAAAGAAGGCAATGGCGACGGGACAGCGGAGGATGACCCCTCCAAGAAGCAACCCAAGGGCCGACGTTAGCGGCGCCGTTCTAAGTCCCGCCAAAGCAAAAGCGGTGATACCGGCACAGGATATAATAGCACTCCGGACAGTGCCGAAGATGGCGACAATCCCTTCCAGCAAGATTTAGAGCAGGAGGATGGAGAAGCCAGCCCTCCCGAGAGAGCGGCAGATGGAGAGGAGGAGGATGATAATTGCACACCTCCCTCCGAAGACAAGGCAAGCCTCGACGATGATGAATTTGTCATTCCTGAGGATCCCATCGAGCAAGAGCGCTTCAAGCGCCGGCTTACAGCCACGGCAAATAGCCTTAAGAAAAAGCAACAGCAACTTCAAGCTGATCAAGATTTGCTAGCTGACAGATGGACTGAAGTCCTTGCGGCCGAGGAATATGAACTCGAACGCCCCTCCAAGAGTTACCCAAAGTGCAGGTTGCTACCCCGGCTGGAGGAGGAAGCATTAAAACCTACATCCCCAGCGTATGACACGGCTGATCGGCCACCTCGTGGCCGCGACAGAGAGGCATTTCAGCCCAAAGCTCAGCCCGCACCCCGACGCCACTCAAATAAAAATGTCAAGGCACGGGGAAACACGCTAGACCTGCGAGACGTGTTGGAGGACAAAGAAAAACACGCAATATTGATCTACGGATCACGAGGGCGCGCCACTATGCAAGATAATAACCGTCACGCCGGATACAGTAAAAGTAAATCCGGTCGGGCCGAACACAATGGACAAGACTCATTTGAGATGTGTCGCGATATAGCCTAGTACAGAGGTGCCGCACACCCCCTATGCTTCACAGACGAAGTAATGGATCACCAAATCCCAAAAGGTTTATAACCCGTAAATATCGAATCATACGACGGCACAGCAGATCTTGCGGTATGGATCAAGGACTTCCTCCTGCACATCCACATGGCCCGCGGTGACGATCTACACGCCATCAAATACCTCCCACTCAAACTCAAAGGACCAGCTCGGCATTGGCTCAACATCCTGCCAGCAGAATCCATTGGCTGTTGGGAAGATCTAGGAGCCGCATTCCTCGACAACTTCCAGGGCACTTATGTATCACCGCCAGATGCCGATGACTTGAGCCACATAATTCAGCAGCCAGAGGAATCGGCCAAGAAATTATGGACATGGTTCCTGACAAAGAAAAATCAAATCGTCGACTATCCAGATGAAGAGGCCCTAGAAGCTTTTAAACACAACATCAGCAATGAGTGGCTTGCCCGGCACATTGGCCAGGAAAAGCCGAAATCTATGGCAGCCCTCACGATACTCATGACCCGCTTTTGCGCGGGAGAGGACAGCTGGCTGGCTTGCAGCAATAACATATCAAAGAACCATGGTACTTCAGATACCAAGGATAGCAATGGCAGGACATGTCACAACAAACACAAGCGCCACATCAATAGCGACAATACCGAGGATACGACAGTCAATGCTGGGTTCAAAGGCTCTAAACCCGGTCAGCGGAAAAAGCCAATCAAAAGAAGCACTCTGGGCCCGTCCAGTTTGGACCTTATACTCGATAGCTCGTGTCAAATACATGGCACCCCCGACAAGCCAGCCAACCACACCAACAGGGAATGTTGGGTGTTCAAGCAGGCCGGCAAGTTAAATGCCGAAAACAAAGATAAGGGGCTATATAGCGAGAACGAGCAGGAGCCCCGGTCGCCGAACACCGGAGGACAGAAGAGGTTCCCCTCACAAGTGTGGACGGTGAACATGATATACGCAACCCACATCCCCAAGAGGGAGCGGAAGAGTGCGTTAAGGGACGTATATGCGTTGGAGCCAGTTGCCCCAAAGTTCAACCCATGGTCCTCCTGCCTGATCACCTTCGATCACAGGGACCACCCCACTAGTACCCGTCATGGTGGATTCGCCGCACTGGTCCTAGACCCAATCATCGACGGATTTCACCTCACTCCAGTCCTTATGGACGGCGGCAGCAGCCTAAATCTGCTTTATCAGGACACAGTGCGCAAAATGGGTATAGACCCCTCAAGGATCAAACCCACAAAAACGACCTTCAAAGGCATCATACCCGGTGTAGAGGCCCATAGCACAGGCTCAGTCACACTGGAAGTGGTCTTCGGATCCCCGGATAACTTCCGAAGCAAGGAGTTAATCTTCGATATAGTCTCGTTCCGCAGTGGCTATGACGCACTGCTCGGGCGAACCACATTCGCAAGATTCAATGCGGTACCGCATTATGCATACCTCAAGCTCAAGATGCCAGGACCTCGGCGGGTCATCACAGTCAATGGAAACACAGAGCGCTCTCTCCGCATGGAGGAGCACACTGCGGCACTCGCAGTAGAAGCACAAAGCAGCCTCTTCGGGAAATCCACCAGTTCGGTGATTGAACACCCGGACACCATCAAGCGTGCCCAGAGTAATCTGCAACAAGACCTCCTCGCACGTTCCGAGCTCGCATAGCAATGCGGCCCCCACCCCAGTCCCAGCCAAACGACGAAATCCATGCCATGCGTACATAATTACGCATTGAAAATACCATGGGCATAGGTGGGGGGGCACGACTACAGCATGCCCCAAAATGTGGCTCAACCGCACTAGGGGCTTCCCGCTTTGTTATTCTTTTCTCTCTTTCAGGACTCTACTCTCCGGATACCCCGTCCGGCAGTACGATTGCCGGACACACGATACAACAATGAAGGAGGCAGAAAGCTACGTCGCACCATGGAACTCCCAGGTGGTCTCTAATAACGAGTGAAATACTTGCTTTAAATACCATTCCTCAACTTGCCCTTGGAGGGGACATGTCAAATAGTCCTACTTTTTGCTCATCGCACTACTTGTATCATTCTGCTTCGACGCACCTTTTTGAATAAATAATGCATAGCACTAGACTATTACCGCATTCTCTATTCCTTTATACATATATGTTCATTCATGACATTCAGCACCCGTACACTCTGGTACGGCCAATACGTCGGGGGCTTAAGCGTACCCCATAATACGGCGTGAGAAGTCCGAACACTTTCAATAGTGCGGCACCCAGAACTTATAGCATTATATGCATCAGCTCCGAATCATGTCTTGGGTCAATAGTTGGGTTTGCCCGGCTCCCGTGTTTTGGTACCTTATGTTCCGCTATATCGGCTAAGGTAGCACTTGGAGAACTACTGCGATTGTGCCTCGGTTCATCTGGGCAAGCACCTCAGTAGAGAAAGCTAAAATTGACTATCATGATAAGGCGAGAGTTGGTCGCTGTTCGAGAGGTCTCGAGTCCCTAAAGACTTATGCCGCTTAGAGGGAGGAGTCGGCTTTGTCCGGCTTAGGCGTGTATAGCGCCTCAAATTCAGCCTTCCAAATACTAGGGGCTTTGCCAAAATTTAAAATTGTAGACTTGTATGGCTACGTGAGAGTGATAATGCATTATAGTCCGATTGCCTTCTTCGTTGTGCTGAGCACCTCCCTCGAAGGACCCAACAATGGGAAAAATAGTGCTTAGATTTATCTCGAACGCCCCAGCACTCGTGGCATGGGGGCAGAAGCCGACGACTAGGCAACTCTCAGATTTAATAAACAGCCGCACAGAAGGTAATATTTTAAATTCAAACAAGCATTGCATAGCGCATATGAACAAGTTTTCATAATACAGGATCACACGAGCAAGTTCATTCAAAAATTACATCCTTCGCACACTCGTCTGCCACAAGACGGGCACCCTTCAGGACACCCTCATAATACATTTCGGGGTGGCGATGCTCTTTGCCCTACGGCACCCCCTCCTTCACCAGCTTCTCGGCGTCCATCTTGGCCCAGTGCACCTTCGAACGGGCAAAAGCCCGGCATGCATCTTCGATGCAGACAGACCGCTTTATGACCTCCAGCCGTGGGCAGGCATCGACAAGCCGCCTCACCAGGCCGAAGTAGCTATTGGGAAGGGAGTCGCCAGGCCACATCCGGACTATAAGGCCCCTCATGGCCTGTTCGGCCAAATTGTGCAGCTCGACCAGTTGCTTCAGCTGGTCGCTCACAGGCATCGGGTGTTCGGTCTCAGTATACTGAGACCAGAACAACTTCTCCGTCAAGCTTCCCTCCTCGGCCTGGTAGTACTTTGCGGCATCCGACACACTGCGGGGCAAATCTGCGAACGCTCCTGGAGAGCTCTGGACTCGGGTAAGTAACAAGTAATTTACTTTCACATGCTTGCTTTGCATAATGAATGCCTTACCCGCCGCTATCTTCCGCATTGCCTCAATTTCCTGGAGGGCCTTTTGGGCTGCAGCCTTGGCATGCTTTGTGATCTCGAGGGCCGCGGCAAGCTCGGACTCTCGCATCTTCGAATCAAGCTCCAAAGTCTCGTTCTTCTTCACGAGAGCCTGGAGCTCTTGCTGCACGTCGCCCACCCGTGCCTCTTGTTTCTCTCGCTCGGTGCGCTCCTTGGCCGCTTTGTTTTCGGCCTCGGACAACGCTTGCTTTAGGGTCGCCATTTCGGTCATGGCCCCTGGCACATCCATGGTGGTCCTCTCATTTTTGCAACCACATCTTTATATATATATATATATATATATATATGTATATATATATATAGACCAGGTATTACTTACCTTTGTTCTCCTCGATCTGCCTCTTGGCAAGGCCGAGCTCTTTCTCGGACTGCTCGAGGTTCTGCTTCAGTGCGGTGACCTCCGCAGTCAGTGCGGCAGAGGTTAGCAGCGAAGCCTGCATACGCATATAGACATACTTATATTAGACTCCTGTAGATATTATTTGATCCTCTATTCGGCTTTTCTTTGTGAACACCAAACAGAGCATCAGGGGCTACTGTCTATGCGGTAATATTTTCCAATATTTTAAATACTTACCTCAAAGCCTGTTAGAAGGCTGGCACATGATTCAGTCAGTCCGCTCTTGGCGGACTGAACCTTCTTGATCACCGCATTCATAATAGTGCGTTGCTCTTCGTCGATGGAAGCGGCATGAAGCGCTCCCAGCAGGTTGTCTAGTGCCTCTGGATGGACAGAGGTCAATGGCACGGGCGGCTTGCCCCTCTTGGAAGGGGGCCGCCTGCCGGAGTCCGGAACCACTGGAGGTTCCGGCGCGGTGTTCGGCTGAGGGCCGAACTTGGAGCCCTTGGGAGTCTTGCTCCCTTTGCGCCTGGAGTCCGAAAGGTCTCCTTGAGGCGCCTCCAGGACTATCTCCTCCTGGCTCGGTGCCCCTTGAGACAATACCTCGACATTGTCCGTAGGGCGAGGAGAGGAGGCGGTTGGAAGTGACTCACTATTCATATCCGACGAGTCCAGGGAACCATCCGACGAGGATACGTCGATACGGGCTCGGGCGGACTGCATGATCATATTCAACGTTAGGAGAAGCAGTGCAATAAAAGTATGCTATGAGTTACTATGGTATCCGGATACTTACAACTTCGCCAGGGGCTTGGCCCTGAGTAACCACTCGTCTTCCCTGTCGGCGGCGGTGGCAGAACAGTCCGGAAGGAGAGTCCTTCCCTTCTTGGACCCTTCGGCCTCCCGGGTTGGGGCGGCCTTCCTTCTTTTGTCTCCCCCCCGGCCGGAGGGGGAGAATCTTCATCTTCCACCCCCTCGTTTTCCCGGGAGGAGGGCATCTCGGAGTTATCGAACGATGAGTCCGATACCACCTGGCGCCGGGAACTCTTTCGGGTTCCCATGGCCTTCTTCTTGATCTTCTTCTCCGGCACCTCATGAGGAGCCGGAGTCCGCATCTCCATCAGGAGAGCGTCTGCAGGGTCTTCGGGCACAGGGGCCGGACAGTAAATCTACTCCGATGTCTCCACCTAGTCCTGTCAAAGGCATGGGAGCTCAGATCCCTCACATGGTTAAACTATGGAAAATAAAATACCCTACAAGATGTACAGAACTTACCGGATTCGCAAGGCTCGTCACGCTTAGCCCGCGGTCCTCGTTAAGGGGAGGGGGGACCTTGGCGCCCTTGAACAACACCTTCTAGACGTCCTTATGCGTCGTGCCGAAGAGCTCACGTAGAGTCTGGTGCTGGGCCGGGTCAACTCCCATAAGTTGAAAGCCCGTTGTTGACACGGGACGATCCGGCGGAAGAGCATGATCTGGACTATGTTGAGAAGCTTGAGTTTCTTGCTTATCATGTTCCGGATACACTTCTGGAGTCCGTCCAGCTCCACCGATGAGCCCAGGACAGGCCCTTCTCCTTCCAGGAAGTGAGCCGCGTGGGGATTCCAGATCGAAACTCAGGGGCCGCCACCCAGTTGGTGTCGAGTGGCTCGGTGATTTAGAACCACCCCGATTGCCACCCCTTTATGGTCTCCACGAAGGAGCCCTCTAGCCATGTAACGTTGGGCATTTTGCCCACCATGGCTCTGCCGCATTCCGCTTGTTGGCCGCCTACTACCTTTGGCTTGACATTAAAGGTCTTCAGCCACAGGCCGAAGTGGGGCCGGATGCGGAGGAAAGCCTCGCACACGACGATGAACGCCGAGATGTTGAGGACGAAGTTCAGGGCCAGATCATGAAAGTCCAGCCCATAATAGAACATAAGGCCGCGGACGAATGGATGGAGGGGAAATCCTAGTCCGCGTACGAAGTGGGGGAGGAAAACCACCCGTTTGTAAGGTTCCGGGGTAGGGACGATCTGCCCCGCGGATGGCAGCCGGTGCACGATATCCGCGGCTAAGTATCCGGCCCCGCGTAGCTTTTTGATGTCTCCCTCCATGACGGAGGAGACCATCCACTTGCCTCCCGCTCCAGACATGTTTAGAGAGAGTTGAGGAGAAGGATGTGGACTTGGGCGCTGGAGCTCGAGTGCGCAAGAATGGATGAGCAAGGAGGAAGAAGGTGTGGGAAGAAAAAGGTGAACCCTTATCCCTTTATAAGGGCGGACGAAACTATGCGCCCCCACCAGCCCGGTAAAACTAGCTTATCCCCAAGCGTCGTAATTGATGGCGCGGTTGGGTTACCCACGTCCGTATTGATGGGAATCCCGTAAGGGGACACAATCTCTGCTTCGACAAGACGTGCCGAGGAAACCGCCTCACCGAAAACGCTCAGGTTGGTTGTGAAAAACGATTTGAATGGTGACCTGGCTGTGTTGTGATGTCACACTATGGAATGTGTCGGTAGATTAGATTTGTGAAAATATTATTCTCTCTACAGTGGTATGTGGAACTTGTTTTGCAGAGCTGGACATGTTCCTCCTGTTCAAAATCTTCTATGAAGTATTCGGAGGAGGAACCCACCTTGCAATGCCGAAGACGATCTGCACGCCGGACTCGTCGTCATTGAAGCCTGGTTCAGGGGCTACCGAGGGAGTCCAGGATTCACTACTAGGAAAAGGCCTACTAATGGCGCACCAGTTTTGCCTACTAATGGCGCATCACTGGTGTGCCATTACTAGCACGCCATTAGTAATTTTTACTAATGGCGCACCACTGGTGCGCCATTAGTATCTGGTATACTAATGGCGCACCACTGGTGCGCCATTAGTATAGGCCACTGGTGCGCCATTAGTATAGGCCACGGTGCGCCATTAGTATTTTTGAATTTTGAAGGCGGGAAAATAGTAGTGGCGCACCGTCTAACCCCCACTGTGCGCCATTACTATTTTTGAATTTTGAATTTGGATCTAGATCGTGATTTTTTTGCCCATTTTTTGCTAGTTTTTTTTGCTCGTTTTTTGGCACGATATTATTTCAAATTTTGTTCCTGTTTTTGGATCTTGTATGTTCTTTTGCCGTGTTCTTTTTCCGGAGAGGAGTTCGCCAGAGAGGAGGAGGAAGTCGCCGGAGAGGCGCTCGCCTACATCGCCGGAGAGGAGGAGGAGGTCGCCGGAGAGGTGTTCACCGAAGCATCGGAGAGGAGGAAGGAGAAACCATGAGGGAATGGGAGGAGAGGAGGGAGGAGGAGCTCACCGGAGAGGAGGGAGGAGAAACCATGAGGGGAGGGGAGGAGAGGAGGGAGGAGGAGGTTCCTGGAGAGGAGGAGGTCGCCGGAGAGGAGGAGGAGGAGGTCGCCGGAGAGGAGGAGGGTAGTATGATGGAGGAGAGAAGGGAAGATGGAGTGGAGGAGAGGAGGAGATGGAGTGGAGGAGAGGAGAGGAGGAGATGGAATGGAGGAGAGGTGGAGTGGAGGAGGTGCTCCATGGGAAGATACGACGGGAAGATACTAATGGCGCACCATGGGCAGGTGCGCCATTAGTAACTTTTTTTTATTTGTTTGACTAATTTTGAATTTTGAAGGCGGGAAGATACTAATGGCGCACCATGGGCAGGTGCGCCATTAGTAACTTTTTTTTTATTTTTTTGACTAATTTTGAATTTTGAAGGCGGGAAGATACTAATGGCGCACCATGGGCAGGTGCGCCATTAGTAATTTTGAATTTTTTTGAAATTTTTTGCCTCTCCAGATCTTAAAAGCCCCATATCTTTTTTTCTATTAGGTTTTTGAGGATTTTAAAAATGTTTAACGGGGTTCCCCCAGTTAAATTTGGATGTAACTTTTCGAGTAGATGACTTTGCATATAAAAAACTTTTTCATCCGACTTAGTATGCAAAAGTTATGCCCATTTTTACAAATTCTCGAGAGATTTTGCAAATGAAGTCGAAATTCATATTTGCAAATTTTCCCAACAACTAGACCACGTATCACATGGGAAACTTATTTTCTTTTATTTTTTTGACATTTTCATCATTTTCTTTATTTTTTTTAAAACTGAAAAGGCGATCCACTGTGCACACCACTCCCACTCCCACGGTGCGCCATTAGTAGTTCTGAAAAAAAATTCAAAAAATTCAAAAAAAAAATTTTACTAATGGCGCACCGTGGATGTGGTGCGCCATTACTAGTTCAACTAGTAATGGCGCACCACACCCACGGTGCGCCATTAGTAGTTTTGAAAAAAATTTAATTTTTTTTTACTAATGGCGCACCCGCAGATGTGGTGCGCCATTAGTATTTGGACACTAATGGCGTACCAACACATGGTGCGCCATTAGTATATAGTAATGGCGTACCACATGTCTGGTGTGCCATTAGTGTCAATTCCATCTATAGCCCTTTTCCTAGTAGTGATTAGGGGGTATCCGGACAGTCGGATTATATCCTTTGGCCGGACTGTTGGACTATGAAGATACAAGATTGAAGACTTCGTCCCGTGTCCGGATGGGACTCTCCTTGGCGTGGAAGGCAAGCTTGGTAACACGGATATGTAGATCTCCTTCCTTGTAACCGACTTTGTGTAACCCTAGCCCCCCAGTGTCTATATAAACCGGAGGGTTCTAGTCCGTAGGACAACATACAATCATACCATAGGCTAGCTTCTAGGGTTTAGCCTCTCTGATCTCGTGGCAGATCAACTCTTGTACTACTCATATTATCAAGCACAATCAAGCAGGACGTAGGGTTTTACCTCCATCAAGAGGGCCCGAACCTGGGTAAACATCGTGTCCCCTGCCTCCTGTTACCATCCGCCTAGACACACAGTTCGGGACCCCCTAACCGAGATCCACCGGTTTTGACACCGACAGTGGGGGTTTGCCAATAGTCGGTTTGCTCAACTACAGTCCCACTTGCAAGTGAAAATGCAACACAACACACATTCCCTTGAGCGGCGTGCTGGACCAACCGTGCGGGGGTGCGACGAGAATAGGACAAGCTTTTGCTTTTGAACTTGTAACTTGTAAAATTTGGTTCTTCTCCTTGGCGCGACCGATAGATAGAAATACCGATTTTCCCTAGAGTAGTGAGATGTTTGGTTTTGGCACGGTTCATGCATGGTACTCCCTCCATTCCTAAATATTTGTCTTTCTAGAGATTTTAAAAAGTGACTACATACGGAGCAAAATGAGTGAATCTACAATCTAAAATATGTCTATATACATCCGTATGTGGTAGTCCATTTGAAATCTCTAAAAAGATAAATATTTAGGAACAGAGGGAGTACGTACGAAAATTATGAAGTTGATGTGAAAGGAAAGATAATTACTAATGCAATATACTACTACATGGAATTGACAGAAAGGTAAAGATACATGCTGATCCATCAAAGACATCATCACGCCCTAGTGCACCGGGTCACCAACCGAAGTGTGAGAAGCAGCGGCGAGCTCAACGTGCTTCTGAAAAATGATGTCCAAGGTTGCCATGCGGTCCAAGAAGGCTAGTGTCCTATCGTCCTCCTGTTGCAAGTAGTAGTCCTTGTGGACAATTTGCGCATAGACATGGGTGATTATGTCGATGGTGCCTCCCTGCGCCAGGCGCTGCGCGGCAAGCATGACCTCGAGGTGGACATTCTCCGGTGTGACAGCGGGTAGTCGCAGGGCCACCAGTGCGAAGAGGTTGTCACCATAGAGGTCGTTGAGGGTGGCGGGCATCGTAGAGCCTATGCACTTGGGCTAGAGGTGTACGTCAAGGTCGTCCGCGAGCTTCTTGACAACGGTGATCTTATCGAGGAAGCCAACAAGGACCTTTTTGAACAAGGAGACGAAGCTATCGTCCAAGAGGCCTCTCGCCCTGGCGGCTGCAAGCACAACCCGGAGACGTTCCTCGGCGCCGGGCCGCAGCTCGGTGTCGTGGACTATCTGGCACAGGTGGCTCATGCTCGCGCTCATCGCCTCCATGGGTCTACCTTCTAGTCAACTGATCATGTGAATGGAGAGATCAGTCTTGCCCTTGGTTATGGTTCGTAGGTGTGTAGGATTTCGTAGATTGGTCTAGCGGGGAGCCTTTATATTTGAAGTGCAGGCTGCGTTGCATTCACGTGTGTGTTGGCCATCTACCTGTCGGCCCTCCCTCCGTACCGGTGTAGTATAGTCATCTCACTGAGACCAAGTTGGGGCAAAATGAGAGAACTTTGATGTTTATTATTTTGTAATTAATGTCATTGCATGCAGGTAATTGAGCACTGCATGTTGTGCTGAAAGTAGTCTCAGGTCATTGAATGCATATGCACCCCACGTCTCCTATTGGCTGATTTATTTTTTCATGGCAAAAAACAAGGAACAAGGTCGGTAGTTAATGCATCGTGGCCAGGCTATGCAAAAGTTTTGGGATTACTCCCCTCTGTCTGGGTGCATAAGTCGTGCATCACGACCAAGGCCAAGGGAAAAACAAGAGAGCTTAATGCTTATTTGCTAATTAATACCATTGCATGCAATGAACTAACCACTACATGTCATGTTTGGTAGCCTCAAGTGATTGAAAGCATGTATGCCCCACATCTCTTATTGGTTGACATGTCTAGAAACCCGAAACGAGGTGGGAGTTAATGAACCGCGCCTAAGTGTCTTGAGATTATTTGTTTTTCGTAAGATGACTTATACACCTAGATGGAGGGGAGTATTTGGTTTTCTTAACGTGACTAATGCACCAGTACAGAGGGAGTACAATACTAGTCTTTGATTGCAACTTTTTGCTCGTAGCTTACCAAGCTGACAGCTCGGTGAGACAATAGTAGTCTGATTGATGAGATTTCAGATTTGAGCCATCTACTGGAAGGGATAGTATATAATATCATCGGGAACTACACTCAAACCCGAATAAAACAATACGCCATGTATTTATTTACAGAGGGAGTAGTATATTTTTGTGACATGCATTACTAGATCTTGCTAGTCAAATACTAAATCCAGATGGAGGTGGTAGTAATACTAAATCAAGAGGTGGTACTAGTACTAGTAGTACTACCAATGTAGTAGTACTATACTACCAGTTGGTCAAATTATTACGTGCTCATGCTCACAGTGAAGTGAAAAGACCCTACGCCGGAGATGACACCTGAGTTTAGGCGCCGTGTTCGGCATACCAAATTCACCCTCACCATGTGCAGTCACTATCATCATGGCTGTAGAGCTAGCCTACTTACAACTAGTTGTGTTCTCTACTCTTTTCGTGCGTTTCCACGAGTATCTGTACTCTTTTCTCTACTCTTGTAAAAAACAGGGTTGGTGATGATGGTATGCCTTCCATCATGCAATATAGGTCATCCGATTTATATCTGACGAATAGGAAGGAAACTATGGCAATTTCGTAAAAAGATACACACACCCCTATCCACATTTGAAAATAAGGCTTTCCCTCATTCATCCTTTTCTATCACAAGGTAAACTACTCATACAAATGCATCTAGATGCTCCGTGCAAAGCACGGGCATCTTGCTAGTCTCCTCTTATAAAAACACCGAGTAGGTGATGATGGTGTGCCTGCCATCCTGCAATATAGACTGTTCGATCTATATCTGACAGATAGAAACCAAACTATTGCAATTTTGCAAAAAGATACCCACACCCCTCTCCACATTTGCAGATAAGGCCTTCCCTTGTTCATCTTTGTTTCCTACAAGATGAATAGCTCGTATAAATGCATCTTGATGTTCCATGCAATGCATGGGCCTCTTGATAGTAATAATAAATATTGTACTCGAGTATTGGGTATATCGTTGCCGCACCTATGCACACGAACATTTATCATAACATAGTACCTCATGCTGGATAGTCGTAATATTACAAGTTTCAAACTGATATTACAAATGCTAGGAGTAATGTTGTACCAATGAAGAGGGAATTATTAGGAAGTTTACGTAAGAAATTTCGTTACTTTAGGTGGATGCAACATTATCGTAAAACTAAAATCCACCACCCTGCCATGTCACTAATGGGAAACTCTGGCGACTTGATGTTTCAAAAACAAATTCAACTCCTGCAGAGACTTTGCCATTTAGGCTTAGACGCTTATGGTGATCAACATGACATTCATTGTTACGACAGAGAATGCCAAACCTCATTACTTTGAGCACACTTACCTCCAGAATAAAGAACCTGGCCAATTTAATCTCAGATGTGCTGCCTCGGTAGTCGATCAAATCAATTTCTATAAGATGTTGACCAAGTCTTTCGATGAAATTGTTATAGTGCAGCACATTTTTCAGTTTCTGGTCTTTTTTATTTGCAAAAGAAGAGAACACATTAGAGCAGCTGGCTGTATAAGATTGCCGCGTCATCAAGAGGTACACATATCATTCTCTCATACGATAGGTTTGGCTCTAGGGCTAGTGATATTTTTTCACTCTCTCTTTCTCTTTCCTCTGATTTTCCTAGGAGCACGTGAAGAGATTGGTCATTTGTTGTCTTCCACTATGTGGTCGATTCCATATTTCTCAAAAGTATGCCACATAATACACATCGATGTCAAATCAAAAGATTTGGGCACTGCTCTAGTGATGTGAGAGAGTTGGCACCATTGTGCACACAGACCCACATGTATAAACAAAACAATCAAACCAACTACACCAGCCTCTCCCTCTCCCTAACAAGTGTTTTTATTGCCTTAGTCCTCTCCTTCTCCCACGCAAGTGTTTGTTCATTGCGTGAGTTAGTTTGGCACCGGACCAAAGTAGGTTATCCAGATTGGGGCACCAGGTGAGGAATGGAGGGCATCGATGCCAAATGTATCAGAAGTGAATTTGGCACGTGTTTTGGCCTACATAGTCGAGGGACGTTATAACCCACTTTTCTACTACCTCGTATTTAGTACAAAATTTTGATCATAGATTTACCTAAGAAAATGCCAGTGCATGTCATCCAAAATTTTACCATTTGAAATTATGTTCAAATACGAATCCAACAATATAATTTTTAGTGACATGCATTAAGATTTTGTCAGTTAAATCTATGGTCAAATTTTCATACTACAGAAAGAGTAAACCAGGACGGAGGTAGTACTTGCTCTTAGTCTAACCATAGAGTTACTTGTCTATGTTACTTGCCACTATGACTAGCCTAGGCTACTAGTAGTACAACAAAAAACGATACAGGTGATCATGTGAGAAAAAAAAATACTAAAAACATGTCTTTTGGTGCAGTGCGTAGATGCAGTTTTGAACACTACAATTGTCATTGTAATTTGGAAAAATTACGAAAGAATTGAGCTACATTGTGATTATCGTTTACTAATATGAAAGAAATTTCACCTCTATGTGTAGCTTCTCCGTGCACGTAAAGCATGTAAGGAATCCAACAACTTGATCCACATTGCAGACTATAGATTCTACCGCCAAGATCTTCACTATGCGCATAGACTGGGTCAAGCTTGTGGGAATCATTTTCTGGATGATAGTCATAAATACATAAAGAAGAAATTTAAAAATATGAATTTCAAAAAGATGGGGAAGAAGATGAGTATTGTGCCTGAATGATTACTGATGCAATAAAGTATCCAAAAAATTTGCCAGACAAGTACACCAACGCTGTCAATTTCGGCGTGTCAATGACCCTGATTTTTGTTGGACCTTCTAGATCAGATACAAGCAATCGCTCAAGGAAATGCACATTCTCAGTGACCATAATGTGGAATAGCTCGAGTGATCTCTTCCCAATTGATGTCTTGTTGCGGGGCTAGCAACACAAATAAACCCATCAGAGATTCGTCGAGGCGATTTGGAGGCCAATAAACCCGTGGACCTGCCAAAGATGAAGGTACTTGATACGTCTCCAATGTATCTATAATTTATGAAGGATTCATGCCGTTATATTATCATTCTTGGATGTTTTACAATCATTTTATAGCAACTTTACATCATTTTTTGGGACTAACCTATTGACCCAGTGCCAAGTGCCAGTTGCGGTTTTTTGCTTGTTTTTTACATCGCAGGAAATCAATATCAAATGGAGTCCAAACACCGCGAAACCTTTTATGGATTTTTATGGACTAGAAGACCACTAATGGGCCAGAGCAACACTTGGGGGTGCCCCGAGGGGGGCACAACCCACCGGGGCGTGCCTGGGGGCCCAGGCGCCCAGGTGGGTTGTGGCCTCCTCGGTGGCCTCCCGCACCCCCTCTTTACCCTATAAATCCACAGATATTCCAAAAACTCTCGGGGTTAACCTTGATCAGATGTTCTGCCACCACAAGGCTCTGTAGCCACCGAAAACCAATCTAGACCCTTTCTGGAACCCTGCCGGAGGGGGAATCATCTCCGATGGCCATCTTCATCATCCCGGCGGCCACCATGATGAGGAGGGAGTAGTCCAACCTCGGGGCTGAGGGTTTGTACCCGTAGTTATGTGTTTAATCTCTCTGTCTCTCTCTCTCTCATGTTCTTGAGATGTCATGATCTTGATGTATCGCAAGCTTTGTTAATATAGTCACATCATATGGTGTTTTCCCCTCTCTATCTTGTTGTGATGAATTGAGTTTTTCCCTTTGAGATTTTTTGTTATCGGATTGAATACTTTTATGGATTTTAGAACACTTTATATATGTCTTGCAAATGAATACTCATGGTGACAATGGGTTATTATTTTGATTCACTTGATATACGTTTTGTCACTCAACTCATGGGTTCCCGAGGTGACATTGGGGTAATCTATGCATAGGGGTTGATGCATGTTCTTGTCTTTGTTTCTTCGGTAGAAATATTGGGGCACTCTTTGAAATTCTTTGTGTTGGATTGAATAATGTGAATATGAATTTGCTTTGGTGTTATTTTAGTACGAACTCTTGGTTAGATCGATAAGAAAGAATAGCTTCATGTTATTTTAGTACGAACTCTAGGATAGATTGATCAGAAAGAATAGCTTTGAGGTGGTTTCGTACCCTACAAACAATTCTGTAACGCCCTGAGACCGATGTGCCAGTTGTCCTCTAGTTATTCGTTGTTGTTGCCTTGTCATTGCTTGCGTGTCATGCATTGCATATCATGTCAGCATGTGCATTTCATTTGCATACATGTTCGTCTCATGCATCCGAGCTTTTTCCCCATTGTCCGTTTTGCAATCCGGCGCTCCTATGTCACCCGGTGTCCCTTTCTACTGCTTTTTTGTGTGCGGGCGTTAAACATTTCCGGATTGGACCGAGACTTGTCATGCGGCCTTGGTTTACTACCGGTAGACCGCCTGTCAAGTTTCGTGCCATTTGGACTTTGTTTGATACTCCAACGGTTAACCGAGGGACCGAGAAGGCCTCGTGAGTGTTGCAGCCCAACACCCTTCCAATTTGGCCCAAAACCCACATAAACCTCCTCTATCATCTCGGTCGTTCAATCACGATCGTCTGGCCAAAAACCGCACGTCATTTGGACTCCCCTAGCTCCCTCTACCTATAAATATGTGCATCTCCCTGAAATTTCGAATGAAACCCTAGTCTTCTTCCACCTCCTGCCACCGGACAGTGTCCATCCCGAGTCGGACGTGTCTGCATCGCCGCGCCGGACTAATCGGTAAGCGCCACATGTCCGAGCGCCACCCTCCGCCGCCGCGGCCTACGAGGCCCACGGCTGGCCCACCCGCGCCTGCGCCGGGCCCGAACCACGCCCCGCGCGCCGCCCGTCCCCGCCGCCCGCTACGTCGTGCTCCGCCGCCGCGCCAGTTTGCCGGAACACTGCCGCCTCACCACGCTCCACCATAGCTCGCCAGAGCCCCGCCACCTCGCCGCGCCTCCGCCTCAGCTCGCCGGAAACCCCGCCGCCATTCGCCCGAGCGCCTCCCTATGGGAGGGCTCGAACCGGATCGAGCTCGCCGCCCCTTCGTCACCGGCAACTGCTCCGGTCGGTGAGCGCACCCACCGACCCTTCCATGGCTGCCCCGCTCGCCGCCGACGCCGGATCCGGAGAGATCCGATCGAGGGCGCCCCAGATCCATCCTTCCCCGGCCTCCCCGACCACTCCCTCGACCTCTGCCGTCGTCTCCATCGTCTCCGGCGACTTTCCAGTGAGATCCACGCCGCCGTTGACTTTTGCTCTGAGGTGCTGATATTTCACTAAGTCCCCGAAATTTCCAGATTCAAATGCCCATGTTCATCAGGTCATAACTTTGCATCCGTAGCTCCGATTCATGCGTGTAGCATATCAAAATGTTCGTCCCTAAGATTACATCATTTCATCTCATTGCATAATTTTCATTTGGGCTCATCTTGATGCCCGAAATGCTATTGGAAGAGAGCTATTTGAGTTAATTGTCAGATCTACTGCATCAAATAGCTATTTGTCATTTTTGCCATGATTAATGTGTGCATGATATGCTCCCGAGCTCTACATGTGTATTGTTATACGCCATTCCATCTTTACAGAGGTGCTTACCATGTATTTTTGTGATATGTGTGGTGACTAGCACAAGCTTGCAAAGTAGTGTATTCGGTAATGCTGATTTCAGGGACTTAGAATTTCTCTAAGTCCTTGATCTGTTTTTATCAATATGCCATATGTTCATGTTGTTTCCTAGTGATCCGTGCCTCTTTTGAGGATGATCAGTAAGGATGATTTGTTAACATTGTGGTGCTCTATCCATCCATGTCTTTGTTTGCAATTATGGAGAAACCTAGCTTGAGTCAATCGAGCTCTACTTTTGCTATTTCGTGAACCCTGGCAGATTGTTTACTCGTTAGCAATTTTGCCGAGGATGTTGTTGTTGATCCGTGCATGCTATGATGTTGTTCTTGCCATGTCTAGCTTCTATGACATGTATTCTTGATGGGTGTATGCTTATTTTGTCATGCCATGCTCTGTAGTGAGTGCATCGAGCTCGTAAACATGCCTACCCGTTAACAGATTTGCATGCTCCAGTTTTTCCCTAAGTCTGTAATCTGATTATGCTTTTGCCATGTTCACATGCTTGCAATTGTATTTTATAATCCCTTTTGACTCAAGGTAACTAAGGGACTTTTGTTAAGTGCTTTGAGTAGCTTCATGTCATGCCTTGCTTTGCCATGTTAAGTTCTTGTAGCATGTAGTTTTGAAGCTCCAAAGTGTGCTACTTGATGATAAATCTCCGACTTGTGTTAATTTCAAGTCTAAAACCTGTTATCGTTTGCACTTTTTCCAGGCTTCCTTGAACCTGTTAATGGATGAATTAGCCGTAGCTCAGTGTTCATCTTTTGTCAAGCATCATGAGTGGATCCCTGCCATGTATTTTGTTGTCATGTTTGAGTGCTGTAGCATATTTATCTTGTTGCATTTAGTTGGCTACTTGTTGTTTATCGCAGACCGGTGCCATATTTGTTTTGCTTGCCATTTCCAAACCGTGCATCCGATTCCGGTGATCTTTATATCGATTTCAACCGAAATCACCTCACCTTTCCAGTGGCACTCTTGGATTTCCATGTTGAGGCCAGGTTCCATCATTCCTTTGCAAATCTTGCATATGCATCACATACCGCATCCCGCAAATCATGCCATGGTCATGTGTTGGTTGTTTACTATGTTGTGTGCTTCTTTTCGGTGTTGCTTCTTCGCTTTGGTTCCGGTAATGTCGCGTTTGTGAGGACCCGTTCGACTACGTCCATTTGTCTTCTTCATGGACTCGTTCTTCTTCCTTGCGGGATTTCAGGCAAGATGACCATACCCTCGAAATCACTTCTATCTTTGCTTGCTAGTTGCTCGCTCTTTTGCTATGCCTATGCAGCGATAGCTACCACTTGCTTATCATGCCTCCCATATTGTTGAACCAAGCCTCTAACCCACCTTGTCCTAGCAAACCGTTGTTTGGCTATGTTACCGCTTTGCTCAGCCCCTCTTATAGCGTTGTTAGTTGCAGGTGAAGATTGAAGTTTGTTCCTTGTTGGAACATGGAGATGTTGTTCCTTGTTTGGACATGTTTACTTGTTGGGATATCACAATATCTCTTATTTAATTAATGCATCTATATACTTGGTAAAGGGTGGAAGGCTCGGCCTTATGCCTGGTGTTTTGTTCCAATCTGGCCGCCCTAGTTTCCGTCATATCGGTGTTATGTTCACGGATTTTGCGTTCCTTACGCGGTTGGGTTATAATGGGAACCCCTTGACAGTTTGCCTTGAATAAAACTCCTCCAACAATGTCCAACATTGGTTTTACCATTCGCCACCTAGCCTTTTCTTTTCCCTTGGGAGTCGCGCTCCTGAGGGTCATCATTATTTTACCCCCCGCCCCTGGGCGAGTGCTCCTCTGAGTGTTGGTCCAAACAAGAGCCCCTTGCAGCGCCACCTCGGGGAAACTTGAGGACTGGTTTTAGTTGTACGGACTGCTCATCTGAGTGTGCCCTGAGAACGAGATATGTCCAGCTCCTATCGGTATTTGTCGGCACATTCGGGCGGTGTTGCTGGACTTGTTTTACCATTGTCGAAGTTGTCTTGTAGAACCGGGATGCCGAGTCTGATCGGAATGTCATGGGAGAAGGTTTATCCTTCGTTGACCGTGAGAGCCTGTGATGGGCTAAGTTGGGACACCCCTGCAGGGATTTGAACTTTCGAAAGCCGTGCCCACGGTTATGGGCAGATGGGAATTTGTTAACGTCCAGTTGTAGAAAACCTGAAGTTGACCTTAATTAAAATGCATCAACCGCGTGTGTATCCGTGATGGTCTCTTTCCGGCGGAGTTCGGGAAGTGAACAGGGTGTTGGAGTTATGTTTGACGTAGGTTGTTCTAGGATCACTTCTTGATCATAGTTTCTCAATCGTGCTTTGCCTTCTCTTCTCGCTCTCATTTGCGTATGTTAGCCACCATATATGCTAGTCGCTTGCTGCAGTGCAGCTCATACCTTTACCTTACCCATAAGCTTAAATAGTCTTGATCGCGAGGGTGCGAGATTGCTGAGTCCCCGTGACTCACAGATACTTCCAAAACCAGCTTGCAGGTGCCGATGAGTCCGTGCAGATGACGCAACCAAGCTCAGGAGGAGCTCGATGAAGATCTTGTCCTTTGTATTGTTTTGATCCAGTTGATCAGTAGTCGAGCCCAGTCGGCACGATCGGGGATCTATGTAGCATTTGGGATAGTCTTATTTTATTTTGGCTTCGTAGTCGGGACTTGATTGTAACTGGTTGATGTAATGGTTTTATTCATGTAATTGTGTGAAGTGGCGATTGTAAGCCAACCATGTATCTCTTTCCCTTATGTATTACATGGGTTGTTTGCGAAGATTACCTCACTTGCGACATTGCTTTCAATGCGGTTATGCCTCTAAGTCGTGCTTCGACACGTGGGAGATTTAACCGCATCGAGGGCGTTACAAGTTGGTATCATAGCCTTCCCCGACCTTAGGAGCCCCCATTGCTTGATCGAATTAGCTGACGAGTTGAGTCTAGAAAAATGTTTTGAGTCATTTAGGAATTATATATCGGAGAGTTTAGGAATTCTTTTTACTCCCCAGTCCCTTCATCACTCTGGTAAGGCATCCTGACGTAGAGTTTTGACTCTTCTCTTCTCAGATTTCACTAAAAAAAATTAGGATCACGCGGGTATCTTGGAATCGTTTCGATGGTTTTGTGACGAGAACATTGTTCTTGGTGCCTCCTAACAATTAGGGATTGTGGCAATGTCCCGGGGAGTTGAGCTCCAAGGTGTTGTCGTCACAATTTTATCATTGCAGTTCTAGAATACCTGAGTTTAGTTTCGCCGACATAAAAAATCTCTTTTATGCAGTTGTTGGTGAGATAACCTCGACGCCACCCAGTACTGGGGTGGGAGTTCGGGAGTATTGCCATAACTTGTATAACGGATGCTTTTCGAAGGTTGAGGTAGATGATTTCCGATGGTTTCTTGGTTACGTGTTGAAGGATGGATACAGCTGGATGTAGGATTTGCTAGTTTTGGGTGAGATATTATGCTTCCCCTGTATCCCCAACACCTGATCGCATAACTGGGAAAATTTCGGGAGTTTATAAGTGGGAATTCAAGTAGCTCCTAGGATATCTTTCCGACAGATGTATGATATGAAATTGGGGTTCGACGTCTAGTGGTCCGCCTATTCACGGTCGGTTTTACAGTGGTCTCATTGTGTCTTAAAGAGTCCTTGGCTATGCCGACTCGGGGATGCTTCGTATTTCATGTGCACTGCCTTGTACATGATGGTGCTGTACGATCGAGCTCGTGTAGGCCCCACCACAAAAACTTCGGACGAAAACTCTATCATATGTTTGTTCCGGCTTATTCTGCAAGCCAATCCTTTGCTTTGTTTTGAGTTGTGGTATTCAAGTTGCTTCAATGTCAAATGTTGATTCCATACCTGTTCCTAAGCGGTGTTCTCATACTCTGATGTGAATACCAATCCTTCTTGTTTATCGAGATTGTGCTATCAATCCTTTTCAACCGGTGTGTCTCTCTTCAAGTGGATCCGATCACTTCAACATTCGCAAGATCAAGTATCAGTTCTTCTCAACGGTGTTTCTTTCATCTGTCTCCAAGTTGCCTTTGTTTTTCCCGCCCACCCACCCTTTTTCTTCAAGGACTCAGATTTCTCAATCAAGTATCATTTTATTTATGGAAGTCTCTCCATTCTTTTCCTTCAATGTTCTTATCCGGTGATTCTCATGAAGATCCTAACGGAGCTCCAAGTTCATC
This sequence comes from Triticum dicoccoides, assembly GCF_002162155.2. Classification (NCBI taxonomy): domain Eukaryota; kingdom Viridiplantae; phylum Streptophyta; class Magnoliopsida; order Poales; family Poaceae; genus Triticum; species Triticum dicoccoides. The sequence continues at coordinate 377,906,694 of NC_041386.1, forward strand.
ATTCTCCATTCTTTCCTTTTTCCGGTGGATCCAATTCAAGCTTTCGGTGTTGATCATATTCTTTTCTGTATTTCAAATGCTTTTCTTGTGCCGGTGGACCTCATAACCATTCATTTCTCACTATTCATTTGTTCCAGAGTGCTCAAGATATCTCGAAGATTCGTGTTTTCCACTCTGCATTCGTTCAAGATCTTTTGAGGTTGTTATCTCATTCTAGCCATTTAATTCAACTGGTGCAATCTCAGTTTCTAACAATCGTTCAATGGTGTTTCTTTTGAGTGGGCCCTAACCCACAGGTCTTTTCCAGGATCTTACCTGACTCTTCTAATTCTCCCGGAGTTATTCTCAAATTCTTTTCCAAGTTTGACGTAAGAATGAATTATCATCAGTCAAATGTCTTTCACCAAGATCTTTCAAATTATTTTCATCATTGGTTCAACCTTTCCAATTTTAATTCCGGAGTACCTCAATAATTCTTGGTGGTGTTTCTCGTCGTCATTCTCTGCATTTGAAGACCGAAGAAGAGTCTTTCCTCCATATCTTGGCTCGTTCTCTCAAGATTCATGGTTCTAGCGTTATGCCATCCTCTCATAATTGTTTTCGATTGTGAGAATTCTTTTCATCCATCCGGAGCAATTCAAGAGTCTTTTCAGTTTGTTTCTCCGATGGCCACCACCTTAGAAGTATTCATTCTCAGCTTTCAGCTCTCTTTCTCTAAATCTTACCGGTGCATCATTCAAGTATACTCTAATCAGTTCGTGATCCCTTCGTTCACTTGTATCTAAATTCTCTAAAGTATCCTCATTCATTTCATAATTCTTCCCGGTGTTCCTCTATCTTTCCTTTGGTCATTTTCATTCTAACGGTGGCTCGTTCAAGAGTTCTCTTATTTATCAATTTATTCGTTGTTCCAATCCTACCGGCAGTTCGTCGAAGACATTCTCAAGTTTATGTTATATCTCTCTTAATCTTTTCTACGAGAATAAGTAATATGTCAAATCCGTTGATTGTCATCAATTTAATTGATGAAGGATAAGCATAATGTAATTCTTATTCTTGTTTCATCCAAGAGATTAATTCCTTATTCCGGAGGCTTATCAAATTCGCTGTTTCATTTGTTTCATCTTTTCTTTCCCGGAGTTCCAAGCTCTAATTATCACAGAGATCCATCTAAATCATTGCAAGGATTCAACTTGTGTTTTCCACTTCTCTTTCATTTTGTTTGACCATTCTTTTGTTTACTGGAGTTCTTCATCAAGGTGCTACATGATGGTTCATCAAAGAAATATTTCCTTCTCCAAGTGTTCATTGAGATTCTTTTCAAAGGAGCTCAAGCTTTCTTCATCTTGCTATCCGGAGTGCAATTATTTATTCCGTATCATTGGAGGTGGTATTATGTCATTCTTGATAACTTGAGTTCATGTTTCATGATTCACATGCTATTAAGAATGAGGTATTTCAAATCCATCAACCTCTTTGTTGGAGTTATCTTGGGTTATATTTCACCTAAAGCCTTCCTTAAGGATCGTTTGCTATTTATGGTGATCACAAATGACCCAAGTTCTTCATCTACCCTCCCGGTGAAATAAGTTTCTCATCTTGTTCATATCAACCAAATTCTTCTTTCCGTGAGTGGCAGGTTGTCACCTCATAATTTGAGATGTATTCCATAAGACCATATCAAGCTTATTCTTTTTGTTGTTGGTTTTTTTCCAACAACTCCGTTCGACCCTTTTCCTGAAGATACCTGTTCAAGCTCTTTTGTAGCAGAAGTTGGCATTTTCTTCTCAATTCTCCTATTTCAATTATCTATCTACTATTCTTCCATTACGGAAGCATCGTGATGTTGCTCTCTTCAACCTATCTTCTTGTTTTGTCAGGATCATGTTCTTTTCATGCCAATCCATCTAACCGAAGTGTTGTGCCTTTTGGCACAAGTTCTTTTCATCTTATCAAGCTTTGCATCCCTTCTCAACCGGAGTGCTGCCCAAAGTTGTTCTTCCTTGTTCCTCTTTGCTAACAGAGTGCTTTCAACTTCTTTTATCTCTGTTGTATTCTTTTCTCGATATGGCTTAACCTTTTCAAGGTTCTTTGGTTTCACTGGTTTGTCAAAGGAGCAACTTAGTTTTACCTCTTCTCTTTCTCTTCCGTTTTTCCCTCTGGTGCCATTCTAGATCTCGGGACGAGATCCTCTCGTAGTGGTGGAGTGTTGTAACGCCCCGAGACCGATGTGCCAGTTGTCCTCCAGTTATTCGTTGTTGTTGCCTTGTCATTGCTTGCGTGTCATGCATTGCATATCATGTCAGCATGTGCATTTCATTTGCATACATGTTCGTCTCATGCATCCGAGGTTTTTCCCCGTTGTCCGTTTTGCAATCCGGCGCTCCTATGTCACCCGGTGTCCCTTTCTACCTCTTTTTCGTTTGCGGGCGTTAAACATTTCTGGATTGGACCGAGACTTGTCATGCGGCCTTGGTTTACGACCGGTAGACCGCCTGTCAAGTTTCGTGCCATTTGGACTTCGTTTGATACTCCAACGGTTAACCGAGGGACCGAGAAGGCCTCGTGAGTGTTGCAGCCCAACACCCTTACAATTTGGCCCAAAACTCACCTAAACCTCCTCTATCATCTCGGTCGTTCGATCACGATCGCGTGGCCGAAAACCGCACCTCATTTCGACTCTCCTAGCCCCCACTACCTATAAATATGTGCATCTCCCCGAAATTTCAGATGAAACCCTAGTCTTCTTCCACCTCCTGCCGCCGGACAGTGTCCATCCCGAGTCGGACGTGTCCGCATCGCCGCGCTGGACCAATCGGTGCACGCCACGTGTCCGAGCGCCGCCCTCCGCCGCGGCCCGCGAGGCCCACGGCCGGCCCGCCCGCGCCTGCGCCGGCCCGAACCGCGCCTCGCGCGCCGCCCGTCCCCACCGCCCGCTCCGTCGTGCTCCGCTGCCGCGCCAGTTCGCCGGAACACCGCCTCCTCGCCGCGCCTCCACCACAGCTCGCCAGAGCCCCGCCGCCTCGTCGCGCCTCCGCCTTAGCTGGCCGGAAACCCTGCCGCCGTTCGCCCGAGCGCCTCCCTATGTGAGGGCTCGAACCGGATCGAGCTCGCTGCCCCTTCGTCGCCAGCAACTGCTCCGGCCGGCGAGCGCGCCTGCCGCCCCTGCCATGGCCGCCCCGCTCGCCGCCGACGCCGGATCCGGTGAGATCCGGTCGAGGGTGCCCCGGATCCGTCCTTCCCCGGCCTCCCCGACCTCTCCCTCGACCTCTGTCGTCGTCTCCATCGTCTCCGGCAACTTTCCGGCGAGATCCACGCCGCCGTTGACTTTTGCTCCGAGGTGATGATATTTCACTAAGTCCCCGAAATTTCCAGATTCAAATGCCCATGTTCATCAGGTCATAACTTTTCATCCGTAGCTCCGATTCATGCGTGTAGCATATCAAAATGTTCGCCCCTGAGAGTACATCATTTAATCTCATTGCATCATTTTCATTTGAGCTCATCTTGATGCCCGAGATGCTGTTTTAAGAGAGCTATTTGAGTTAATTGTCAGATCTGCTGCATCAGATAGCTATTTGTCATTTTTGCCATGATTAATGTGTGCATGATATGCTCCCGAGCTCTACATGTGTTTTGTTATATGCCATGCCATCTTTACAGAGGTTCTTACCATGTATTTTTGTGATATGTGTGGTGAGTAGCACAAGCTTGCAAATTAGCGTATTCGGTAATTCTGATTTCAGGGACTTAGAATTTCTCTAAGTCCTTGATCTGTTTTTATCAATATGCCATATGTTCATGTTGTTTCCTAGTGATCCGTCCCTCTTTTGAGGATGATCAGTAAGGGTGATTTGTTAACATTGTGGTGCTCTATCCATCCATGTCTTTTTTTGCAATTATGGAGCATCCTAGCTTGAGTGAATCGAGCTCTACTTTTGCTATTTCGTGAACCCTCGCAGATTGTTTACTTGTTACCGATTTTGCCGAGGATGTTGTTGTTGATCCGTGCATGCTATGATGTTGTTCTTGCCATGTCTAGCTTCTATGACATGTATTCTTGATGGGTGTATGCTTGTTTTGTCATGCCATGCTCTGTAGTGAGTGCATCGAGCTCGTAAACATGCCTACCCGTTAACAGATTTGCATGCTCCAGTTTTTCCCTAAGTCTGTAATCTGATTATGCTTTTGCCATGTTCACATGCTTGCAATTGTATTTTCTAATCCCTTTTGGCTCAAGGTAACTAAGGGACTTTTGTTAAGTGCTTTGAGTAGCTTCATGTCATGCCTTGCTTTGCCATGTTAAGTTCTGTAGCATGTAGTTTTCATGCTCCAAAGTGTGCTACTTGATGATAAATCCCAGACTTGTGTTAATTTCACTAAGTCTAAAACCTGTTATCATTTGCACTTTTGCCAGGATTGCTTGAACCTGTTAATGGATGAATTAGCCATAGCTCAATGTTCATCTTTTGACAAGCATCATGAGTGGATCCCTGCCATGCATTTTGTTGTCATGTTTGAGTGTTGTAGCATATTTATCTTGTTGCATTTGGTTGGATACTTGCTGTTTATCGCAGACGAGTGTCATATTTGTTTTGCTTGCCATTTCCAAACTGTGCATCCGATTCCGGTGATCTTTATATCGATTTCAACCGAAATCACCTCACCTTTCCATTGGCACTCTTAGATTTCCAAGTTGAGGCCAGGTTCCATCATTCCTTTGCAAATCTTGCATATGCATCACATACCGCATCCCGCATATCATACCATGGTCATGTGTTGGTTGTTTACTGTGTTGTGTGCTTCTTTACGGTGTTGCTTCTTCGGGTTGGTTCCGGTAACGTCGCGTTTGTGAGGACCCGTTTGACTACGTCCGTTTGTCTTCTTCATGGACTCATTCTTCTTCCTTGCGGGATTTCAGGCAAGATGACCATACCCTCGAAATCACTTCTATCCTTGCTTGCTAGTTGCTCGCTCTTTTGCTATGCCTATGCTGTGATACCTATCGCTTGCTTATCATGCCTCCCATATTGTTGAACCAAGCCTCTAACCCACCTTGTCCTAGCAAACCGTTGTTTGGCTATGTTACCGCTTTGCTCAGCCCCTCTTATAGCGTTGTTAGTTGCAGGTGAAGATTGAAGTTTGTTCCTTGTTGGAACATGGAGATGTTGTTCCTTGTTGGGACATGTTTACTTGTTGGGATATCACATTATCTCTTATTTAATTAATGCATCTATATGATTGGTAAAGGGTGGAAGGCTCGGCCTTATGCCTGGTGTTTTGTTCCACTCTTGCCGCCTTAGTTTCTGTCATATCGGTGTTATGTTCCCGGATTTTGCGTTCCTTACGCGGTTGGGTTATAATGGGAACCCCTTGACAGTTCGCCTTGAATAAAACTCCTCCAGCAATGCCCAACATTGGTTTTACCATTCGCCACCAAGCCTTTTCTTTTCCCTTGGGAGTCGCGCTCCTGAGGGTCATCATTATTTTACCCCCCCCCCCGGGCCAGTGCTCCTCTGAGTGTTGGTCCAAACTAGAGCCCCTTGCAGCGCCACCTCGGGGAAACTCGAGGGCTGGTTTTAGTTGTACGGACTGCTCATCTGAGTGTGCCCTGAGAACGAGATATGTGCAGCTCCTATCGGGATTTGTCGGCACATTCGGGCGGTGTTGCTGGACTTGTTTTACCATTGGCGAAGTTGTCTTGTAGAACCGGGATGCCGAATCTGATCGGAATGTCTTGGGAGAAGGTTTATCCTTCGTTGACCGTGAGAGCTTGTGATGGGCTAAGTTGGGACTGCCGTGTAGGGATTTGAACTTTCGAAAGCCGTGCCCGCGGTTATGGGCAGATGGGAATTTGTTGACGTCTGGTTGTAGAAAACCTGAAGTTGATCTTAATTAAAATGCATCAACCGGATGTGTAACCGTGATGGTCTCTTTCCGGCAGAGTCCGGGAAGTGAACACGGTGTTGGAGTTATGTTTGACGTAGGTTGTTCTAGGATCACTTCTTGATCATAGTTTCTCGGTCGTGCTTTGCCTTCTCTTCTCGCTCTCATTTGCGTATGTTATCCACCATATATGCTAGTCGCTTGCTGCAGCTCCACCTCATACCTTTACCTTACCCATAAGCTTAAATAGTCTTGATCGCGAGAGTGCAGGATTGCTGAGTCCCCGTGACTCACAGATACTTCCAAAACCAGCTTATAGGTGCCGATGAGTCCGTGCAGATGACGCAACCAAGCTCAGGAGGAGCTCGATGAAGATCTTGTCCTTTGTACTGTTTTGATCCAGTTGATCAGTAGTGGAGCCCAGTCGGGATGATCAGGGATCTGTGTAGCATTTGCGGTAGTCTTCTTTTATTTTGGCTCCGTAGTTGGGCCTTGATTGTAACTGGTTGATGTAATGGTTTTATTCATGTAATTGTGTGAAGTGGCGATTGTAAGCCAACTATGTATCTCTTTCCCTTATGTATTACATGGGTTGTTTGCGAAGATTACCTCACTTGCGACATTGCTTTCAATGCGGTTATGCCTCTAAGTCGTGCTTCGACACGTGGGAGATATAGTCGTGTTTCTTTGTGTTGGATTAAATAATGTGAATATGAATTTGCTTTGGTGTTATTTTAGTACGAACTCTTGGTTAGATCAATAAGAAAGAATAGCTTCATGTTATTTTAGTACGAACTCTAGGATAGATTGATCAGAAAGAATAGCTTTGAGGTGGTTCCGTACCCTACAAACAATTATTTCTTATGTTCTCCGCTAGATAGGAACTTTGGAGTGATTCTTCGTTGCACGTTGAGGGAAGGTTATATGATCCAATTATATTAGTTCTGTTGAAAGATTGCACTACCGAAAGTACGAACACTAGGCCTCATTTTCACGCATTGCAATATCGTTTTTGTGCGTGTTTACTATTTGCTACCTTGCTGTTTTTACTTATTCAGATTATAAAAATATATTTCTACCATCAATATTACACTTTTATCACCATCTCTTCGCTGAACTAGTGCACCTATACAAATTACCATTGTATTTGGTGTGTTGGGGACACAAGAGACTTTTTATTATTAGGTTACACGGTTGTTTGAGAGAGACCATCTTCATCCTACACTACCCATGGATTGATAAACCTTAGGTCATCCACTTGAGGGAAAATTGCTACTGTCCTACAAATCTCTGTGCTTGGACACCCAACACGTGTCTACAAGAATAAAGTTGCGTAGTAGAGATCAAGCTCTTTTCTGGCGCCGTTGCCGTGGAGGTGAGTGCTTGAAGGTATATCTTTAGATCTTGCAATCAAATCTTTTAGTTTCTTGTTAATCACTAGTTTGGTTTTTAAAAGAAAACTACGAAAAATGGAATTGAGGTTGCATCATATTATTCATCTTGATAATGTATTTTGTGAAAATGATGGAATGGAAAATTGTGCTCAATTGATAGTACAAGAATTCAATGGAATGTTTGGTATAAATGATGAGCATGATTGCAATGTCGTTAGTATGAATTCTTTGAATATCCACAATGCCAATGATATGCAAAGCCATAAGATTGGGTATGCTATGTTTGATGAAGATGATATTTTTAGTCCCCCAAGATTTGATGTGCAAATTTGTTATAATGATAGCATGCCTCCTATTTATGATGATTATATTGATGAAAGTAGATTTGGACAGGTCATGACTTTATTTAGTGATGAATCCACTATTTTGGAAGAGGTTTCAGTTGAGTGTGACAACAAAGTTGCTATGTATGATGATTATGTGATGACATATATGTTATAGAGAATAATAATAAGCATGAAACTTGTCATCATGATTCTTATTTTTAATCCCATGATAGTTATTTTGTTGAGTTTGCTCCCACTACTATTGATGAGAAGAAATTTGCTTATTTGAAGAGTAATAAGTTTTCTATGCTTTTGTGTCATGAAAAGAATGCTTTATGTCATGGTTATATTGTTGAATTTCTTCATGATTCTACTGAAAATTATTGTGAGGGAGGAACTTATGTGTTGAAAATCTTGAAGTTTTGCTTGTTTTGCCTTCCTATGCTAGTTGATTCTTGTTCCCATGAATTGTTTGCTCACAAAAGCCCTATTCATAGGGAGTGGGCTATACTTAAATGTGCTTTCCATGTGATTCATGCTGCTCTTGTTATGTTTCAATTCTTCTTTTATGCAGGTATCATTGAAACATCATGCCTAGCTAAAAAGGCATTAAAGAAAAGCGCTTGTTGGGAGACAACCCAACACTTTTACCTACTGTTTTTGTGTGTTCACATGATTAGGCTACTGTAGTAATCATGTTTTATTGCTTTTGTTTCAATAAAGTGCCAAGTAAAACCTTTGGGAAGGCTTACAGTGATACTTGATTTGATCTTACTAAAAAACAAAAACTTTTGCGCTCAGGAAAAAAATTCTCAGTTTTATCAGAAGCTTGATAAAATGCTTATTCTTTCTGTATAAGATTAGACAAATTACCCAGGTTTTACTATTTTTTCAGAATTTTTGGAGTAGCAGAAGTATGGTCGGAGTACAGATTACTATAGACTGTTCTATTTTTGAAAGATTCTAGTTTCCGTGGCTTATATTTCTCAGTATAAATTGTGGAAATGATATTCTACAGTGGGAATTGTGTGGAAACAATTTTGAATCTTGTCTTTTACGGTACCAAAGTGAAATGGTTTGCTCTTTATCATACTAACCTATCTCACAAAGTTCTGTTAAGTTTTGTGCGATTGAAGTTTTCAAGTTTTGGGTGAGATATCGATATGAGGAGAAACAGGAGTGACAAGACCCTAAGCTTGGGGATGCCCAAGGCACCCCAAGGTAACTCAAGACAAGCTCTACTACATCGTGAAACTCTTCTTCCAACATGGCGAAAAGGTCTCCAACAAGATCGCGGAGTACGAAGGTTTGATCGCCGACCTCAAGGCCGCAGCCGCTTTGGGCATGAAGAGCCTCACCATTAAAGGCGACTCTCATCTCCTCGTCAACTTCTCCAACAAAGTACACGAGCCGAAGGATGAACACATGGAGGCATACATGGCGGAGATACGCAAGATGGAGAAGCAATTCCTGGGCCTGGAGCTGTAGCGCGTGCCCCGCGGCATGAACAAGGAAGCCAACAATATCGCCAAGAGGGAATCCAAGCGCCAGCCTTAGGAGCCTGGTGTCTTTGAAGAACGGCTCTTCAAGATCTCAGCAGCCCCTCCTGCTGCGGAGCCAGCACTGCCTCAGGAGGAGCTCCCGCCAGCACCAACCTTGGGGGCCCCAACCCGCGGCCCGACCTCAGGAGCATGCCTGCACCTTGCACTCGAACCTCAGGAGGGGTGCTGGACCGAAGAATTCAACGCGTACCTGCTTCAAGGAACCCTACCTGAGAAAGAAGAAGACGCCAAATGAGTAGCTCGGCAGGCCACAGCCTACTACATTCGGGACGGTGAGCTTTTCCGAAAACGACCAAACGATGTTTCCTTGCGATGCATCTCCAGGGAACAAGGGCACAAGCTGTTAGCCGACATACACGGCGGAGACTGCGGGCACCATTCATCATCACGCACCCTCGTGGGCAAGGCATTCCGCAGCGGATTCTACTGGCCCACGGCGCTCATCGATGCGGTCGAGCTGGTGAGATCATGTGAAGCTTGCCAGTTCTAAGCCAAGCAAATCCACCAGCTTGTCCAGGGCATCCAGACCATCCGACTCTCCATGCCATTTGCAGTCTGGAGGCTAGACATCTTGGGTCCGTTCCCCCGAGCGCCCGGGGGCTACCGTGGCCTCTACGTCGACGTCGACAAGTTCACTAAATGGGTGGAGGTGGATGCAGTCCGCACCATCCCGGCCAGCTCGGCGGTCAAGTTTATCAAGGGCCTCGTCAACCGCTTCAGAGTCCAGAATCGCATCATCATTGATAACGGCTGGCATTTCACTAGCAATCTCTTCAAAACATATTGTGCTAACCTTGGAACGCACATATGCTACACCTCGGTAGCACACCCAAGGAGCAACGGCTAGGCTGAGCGCATCAACGCAGAGGTCGTGAGGGGCCCCAAGACAAGAACATTCAAGAAGAAGATCGAGGCATGCGGCAGGGGATGGCTCGATGAGCTCCAGTCCGTGTTGTGGTCCGTCCGCACCACTACGACCAAGCCAACCGGCAAAACTCCGTTCTTCCTCGTCTACAGAGCTGAAGCGGTTCTCCCACATGAGGTCAGGCATTGCTCCGCATAGGTCTTGGCATTTGACGAGGTGCGCTAGGACGCCGAGCGGGGGATGGACCTCGTGCTGGGGGAGGAACACCGCCGTCAATCCATGCTCCGAGCGGCAATGTACCAGCAGGCGCTGCGGTGGTACCACGGCCGCAGCGTCCGCTCCAGGACGCTCGAGGTGGGAGATATCGTCCTATGGCGGGTGCTCTCCAGGGAAGGACTGCATGAGCTCCCACCCATGTGGCCCGTTAAGGGTCGCGCGCGTGGAGACACAGGACGGGATCCCATCCAGAACACCTAGAACATCCAGTTCCTCTGGAGGTTCTACCCATGAAGCAAGGCCCAGTGCCTATGAAGGTCAATGCTCGTGACACTCTCACATAATAATGAGTGGGGCTGTACATGCCCCGGAGTCTCCAGATTGCTGTCCTCCGGACTCGGGGGCTCCCTTTCACATCCTAGTGGCAGCACTTAGCTCGGCGCTGGTGAGATGACTAGACTAGGTGCCGGACGCGGCTCTTCATTTGCTTTCTGTATCTGATTTGCAACCTTTTAATTAATTTGGAGTTTGCATGCTTTCAGTTGCTTGATCGACTCCCCCCTCCGTTTTCTCTTTTTGCGTTTTGGTCTTGGTTCTGGAGGAGCGGTAGTTGCCCGTCGCTCCTTCTCGCGCGTCTCGTGCGCGGGGGCTGGGCAGGTGTGTACGTGCAATGGGCTCACCCTGCGCAGCGAACACACTTCACAATAGCGCCGCTCCTGCGGAGCTCTGGATTCTTCTATCCTCGCGAGACGCCCTCGAGCAAGCTCATGATCTATGCACCCTCTTGATGTCCATGCCCCCCGGGTATTGCGGCGCTGTGCACTGAGCCACGATAGGCTCATGCCTGAGGGCTCGTGCAAGGAAGAACAAGGACACCTAAAAGAGCTTTCTAACGACTCTGCAGGTTGGAGACTCCCAAGCCAACAGCAAGAAGGGCCGCACTAGATAGTGGGACGCGCGCGCCCTCACAAGGAGGGGAGCTACCGCAAGTGCATCAAGCTAACTATCCTACCGTACGCATCGGAGCAATAAGCATAACATAGTATCATAAATACCATAGTCCATTACATGCCCCAATAGGGCCCCATGCTTGTTTTTTTAATTATGTAGGAAGAAAAGGAAGGATAAACAAAAGCGGCATGCACAGCTGCGGCAACACATGAGGGTTGTCTCCAAGGGCCCCCGGGCTCAGCCGTATCATTCCTCGCACTTCGCCTGAGCGCGGTAGGACCACCCACCGCCATCCTTGAAGTGAGCCCAGCGGCACAGCGGCTGGTTGGAGCCACCGTTGCTGGTGCTCTCGCTGGAATAGGAACCGCCGCCGCTGAACGAGCTGCGGTCGTCGCCAAGGGAAAGTTCACCTTCTCCATCGTCACGGCCGTCTCCAAGGCCGAGCCCTCCATTGTCGTTGTTGTCTTCGGAGCACCAAGCCTGTCTTCGTCGTCGTCGCCAAGGCTAAAGCACGACTATATCTCCCAAAGACAGCGACCATCTTCCCCAAACACCCTCTCGTAGAGAGTCTCAACGCCATCTTACTTGAAGTGGAGGGTGCACCTCCTACTCAGGCCGCGCACGCGGGCGGATGTCTGCCAACCGCGGGGCAGGACTGCGTTTCCCGCAGCGGAAACAACCACTGCAGCCCACGAGGCCTTGCTGCAGCAGCCGTCAACTTGCAACCAGAAGCCGACAGGGCTTGCGCCCGGCATCTCACCGGCTAAGGAGCGCGGGAGCTAGAGCCACATGCCGGCCGGCCGCTCCAACCACACGACGAACTCCGGGAGCACCTCCGCCGAATGGAAGAGTGGACGAGGTGGCCTGGTGACCACGGCGCGCCTCCCCTCGGTGTAAGGACTGCCTCACCTCGAGTGGACCCCACCACGAGAGGAGGCACCACTGCGCCCACCGAGGACAACACCGGTACCCGAAGGAGTACGCCAGCGCCCCCGAGGTTCCACAGTAGGAGTCGCAGCGTGCTTGCGAGGGCAGCCATGCCCCCTCTTGGGTGGCAGTGAGCCAGGCCCCTCCTAGCGAGCCTTCCCCTATTCCACGGGGAGAACCTCTTCGTTGGCGCCATGGGGGCTGCGGTGAGGCAAGTAGGAGGGAGAAGAACCCGGCCGCGAGAAGACAGAGATGAGTGAGGAGGCTCTACCCTTCCCCTCATTTATAGCCTGAAGGAGGCCAAACGCTGGCCTCCATGATCGCACGTAATGATAGTTTCTTCTACATGCAGCAGCGTCTCGTCAAGTCGAACGGTTTCTGAGGCAGCATGCGGAAGCGGAGACGCCCACGTCCCATCAATCGCCATGCGTCGGCCAAGGCCGCAGACGGTTGGGGCCCGCGGTGCTCCGTGCTGGCCCCTTGGCTTCACCTCGAAGCCAAGCTCGAGCTCGCCTTGGGCCCGGGGCTACTATCTGTGTTCTGGGACCGGGGGTGCCCAGACTTTCCTGCCTGCAGCCCATGGTGTGGCTCCACCAGCGGCCTGGTACGGCCCAGTTCCAGCAACAACGACTCAAGACCCTCGCGAGGGGCCTTGCCTCACAAGGGGCCATGCCTCGCGAGGCGGACGACACCAAGACCTCCCCGGGGGGGCGGCCTCACTAGGCTGGCTCCCGAGGAGTGGAGATTTCAAGGCAAGGTGCACCTCGCGAGGTTCGCATGACGTGAGCCATGATGACCAAGGCCAGGCGAGCGCCAGCGAGTGCAGTGTAACAGTTCCCTCTTTGGTGCTAAGGGGGAAAGCACAGGCGCGAAGTCGCGAGGAATCAAGTAAAGGTTTCCATATCGGTGCAACAAGACCAAGACCGCTAGGACGACAGGACAGAGGTCATCGCGGAGTCCACTACAGCGTCACCACCAGAGCATTTGCAGACGAAGACTACTTTTGTCAAGATAGCTTGTACTAGTTGTCCCCCTTCGAATTTGGCCGTTTTGGGATCCCTTCCCACCTAACATTTGGGAAGAGGACTAAGGACACTATAAATAGGACTTAGCCACCACCGTAGATGGGAAGGATCATTCAGACCATCCTCACACCCACCATCTCATATATCTCAAGAACACCTCACCTCTCGAGGCTATTCATCCATTGTACTAGTTCATCCTCATCCCCTCGAGGAAATCCACCACAAAGTTGGAGTAGGGTATTACACTGCAAGGTGTCCTGAACCAGGATAAATCTTTGTGTCTCTCGTTCTTAGAGTTCGTCGAGCTAGGCCATGGGATCATTGTGAGCGAGCTAGGGAGAGAGTGTTCTTTGTGCACACCCCAGTGCTCGAACCTCTCAAGGGTCTATGGAGCCCTGAATCCGACAGTATGGCTGGCCCAGGTTGCGATGATAGGATCTTGGATGGCAATCCCCATTGCAGAGGCAGCTGTCGATGGTGAAGTTGAGGGGGACGCAGCGCCAGAGGGGGCGCCACCACTAGGAGAGAAGGGGGTTCGCGCGGCAGATTTGTTGGGGAGGAGGCCGATGATGACGTGCAGCATGTTGTCGGGGAGGCTGCCAATGAAGTGCAGGGTTGTCGGATGCGGTTTTGGCTCGAGCTGCCTCCGTATGGACTAGTTGACTGGTCAACTAAACAATATACGGAGCTATACGCTGACATAGTGACTGTATAATCTCTCGGTATACAAAGTATGAGTGAGAGGGGAGGCCCGTGAGAGTTAGTAGAGAGAGAGCTACTCTCTCCTTTCGATAATGTAGTGTCTATATTTTTTTAAAGCCAAACTTTTGAAACTTTGACCATGTTTATAAATAAATTACATATATCTACAATACCAAAGATAAATGATAGTATGTAGTAAGAACATGTTGTGATGAATCTAATGATCATTCTAGATGTTAATGTTTTTCTCCACATATACCTGGTTAAACTTTTCTGAGGATTGTCTTTTCAAAACATCCATATGTTTATGGACGTGAGAGACTACCTAACTAGAGAGAGAGATTCAAATAGAAAGAGTGAGTGAAAAAAGTGTGTGTGTGTGTGTGTGTGTGTGAAAGAGACTTGGATAGCACACGATAAAGTAGAGAAAAAGCGTGTGTGTCTTATGCAAACCTATCACACATGCATCTTCAACAGCCGAAGTGAGGTGAGGAGATTGTGTGTGGTTGTTTGCAACTGAGAGAGGAATACCCCTAGCATGTGGGGAATAGAGGTCTTACAAACAAGGGAGAGAGGTAGAGAGAGACGTACAGAGAAAAGGTAGACATGCGCAGGAGAGAGTGTATGTTTGTGACAAGGAGATCCCCTGGAGATTGTGGTGGGACTACATGGGTGGGAGGTAGAGTGACAAGGTGTGTGCACGATAGAAGATACCCTGGGAGATATCGAGATAGATGTATGGATGGAAGGAGACAATACGTGTGTTCTAGATGGCTAGTGAGAGATAGTCATACTTAGGGGGGAGTCCATGTGCCTATGATGGAGTGAGGGATTATCGTACTTAGGGGGGTGCATGTCACATAGAGAGAGAACAATTGCAGAGAGTGTTAGATGGGTAAGAAGCGTGAGCGAGATATGTGTATGTGTGAACCAAGGAGATATAAAGTTTGAGAGAGATAGAGCAACCCCGATACAGCTGAGTGTTGTGTCAGATAGCTGAGAGGGGGAAAGAGATACTCCATCCTTTCGACAATGAAGTGCATATAAATTTTTTAGAAGTCAAACTTTGGAAACTTTGACCAGGTTTACGTAAATACTCTTTATATCTACAATACCAAAGATACATCATACAGAACTACATCTCACCATGAATCTAATAATATATGTTTGCCCTTCTAGATGTAAATGTTTTTCTCCATGTATATGGTCAAAATTTGTGATGTTTGACTTTTCAATAAATCTACATGCTATGGACCGAAGAGAGTACCTAAGTCGAGAGAGATCAAGTGCGTGCGAAGGAGAATGAGTGAGTGTGCAAAAAGAGTGTGTGTGTGTGTGTGTGTGGCAGGGAAAGGGACAATAAACAATAAAATAGAGAGAGTGTTCGTTTCTTATGCAAACATATCACGCATGCATCTCTGAGATAGAAAAGCGAGGTGAGCAGATACACGAAGATAGCTAGTGCGTGATTGTTTGCAATGGAGAGAGACACCACATATCCGATAGAGGTCTGGCAAACAAGGGAGAGAGGTTGAGAAGGACGCATGGAGAAGATGGACGCATGGTGAGGGAGAGAGGGTGTGTTTGTGATAGAGAAATCCCCTCAAGATCGTGAGGGGACTATATGGGTGGGAGATGGAGGGACGAGGTGTGAGTGCGATAGAAAGATCCCCCGAGAGAAATCCAAATAGACCAAGTGAGGGAAAGAGGCAATGCATATTTTTGTGATGGAGACTAAGAATTAGTCATATACATAGGGGGACTACGTGTGCCTACCATTGAGTGAGAGACAATCATACTTAGCTAGGCGTGAGATTGTGCGTGTGTGTGTGATGGAGAGAAACGAGGGAGAGAGAGAGAAAGAGTTTTAGATGGGTCTATCAACTGCGAGTGAGATATGCATGTTATGTGTGACCCAGCGAGATGGAGAGTTTGATAGAGAGAGAGGGATGAGCTCCGAGACGGCAGAGTGGTGCACGAGAGAGTTACGGGTAATGAGCTAGGGAATTCTTGTGCGTAATATGAGTGCACCCTAGATATTTATCTTGGACTAGAGAATCATATGTTGTGTGCCAGAGAGACCTATACATGGAGTGTGCATGTGAACTACAAAGATCGCACACACACACACATAGAGAGATAAAGAGAGGGAGAGGGACAGACAAGGTTTGTGTTTTGATGTGTGCGATAGAATTCAAGATTGTTGGCAAGAGAGGGAGCAGGAGTTCGAGATAGGGGCAGGTCGGGTTTATGCATCAAAGACTAATATAAACCATGTTTCAATATAAATTTATATTCAAATATTCGAATTGGAGAACATGTTGTCTACAATCCACACACGAACGGAGATATGCATATCCAACAAGTTCATTAATTTGACTTTCAACATGTTCATGGAGTACTATAATACAACATGCTACTCAATTGAGGTGTTCAATTTTTTATTTAGTTCACTACTTTGACCTGGTGAACGAGCTATTTCATCGAATCGAGATATTTCATTTTGGGTTTGATTCCCGTGTTTGAGTGGGTCAACTATTAGTCATATAGTAAATAGTTAGCAACGAGCATGTAAAAACACATTAGTCTCGAGCATCATCTCACCATCTAAAAAAGAAGTGGCAAGCTAATATTTCAAAATTTGATTCGAATTGACTTTTTTTGAAATGGAACACTCCGATTCCATACTTAAACTAGCTCAGCCAAATTGCTGGCCATTCGAATCCACTTGGTAAGGTAGATGTGGATGCTCGTTCTCCCAAAATTTGAACGAACCGCTAAACACCGTCTGCTCGGTGGAATTCACCCAAGAAAAAAATTGTGAGACGCAAAATTACCGGCCTATGTGGGACATGCATCAATTGTCCCATTGTACATCGAGGGTAGGTTCGTAACTTCATCCAAGCATGCCTTCTCGGCCGGAATGATAGGTGCTGAATAATTCATAAACCATGGGCAGCAAAACACCCTCTCCTCGGCCGAAATCGCTCGTGTCGACTATTTTGAAACAAGCCCTCCTCGCCCAAAATTACTCGCGCCCACAATTTCAAAACACGCCGTCCTCGCCCGAAATCGCTCTCGCCTAGTATTTCAAAACATGCCCTCCTCGCGCGAAATCGCTCTCGCCCACTATTTCAAAACATGCCCTTCTCGCCCGAAATCACGCGTGCCCACTATTTGGGAGAAGTAAAGTTACTCTACTATCCCCAACCCTCAATAAACAGATCCAAGCACAAAAGCCTAAAGGAAGGGGTTGAACAGTAACCCCCCACACCCATTTCAGAAAAATGCATCTATAAGACATGGTTCCCCTGCCCAATTCCCCATTCATATGTCTTGGGTGCGAAATCACCTTCTCCTCGGAAGCTCACTTCTCCCCAGCCATGAAACCTCAGCCCCTCCTCCATGGCGACCCCACCGCACCAAATTCACTACCGCCCTCCTCCCCAATGCCAGAGACGCTCTCCGTCTGTTGTCATGCGCTGGGACGTGTGCCTATTACTCCGTGTCGCCGGAGCTGCCTCGACGATGACCGCGTGAACCATACCATAGTCGATTCAGCCACGCTGCTGTGCACGATGCCGGAGCGACTACAACTTCGGATATGTCCATGGCCCTGCCGCTGCTTCCTCATAGCCGTCGACCATCGCGATATCTCTATTTTCCTACCACCGGGAGCCACCGTAACCGCGCCACCCTCACTGACTCGGCAGTTGGAGTAGCCTACTTCACTGGGCCGCAAGATAGGTCATACACTCATCTTAAATCACTTTATTTAGGCGTTAGTTGTCTAAATTTTTATTCTGGGCCAATCGATTTCTAATGGGAAGCAGCACCGCTTAAGGCGGCGGAGGTCCTAGGCTGCCGGTTGAGTGGTGTCTAACGTAAGGGTGCGGGGTCACAAGTTCGCCGCGGAAGAAGCGCTTAGGTGGCTATCTTAGAGTTGCGTCGGCTGAAGGTACTGCCGCCGCCGGATCTGGATGATGACCAATTATTGTGGATTAGTCGAGGGCGGCGCAACCACGGCACTGCGGTGGGGGCGGGGAGCATGGTTTTGGTCGGAGCTCTCGCGACCAGGGATGGTGGAGGTAGGCTATTCTGCCGGTGGTCGCTGGCTCTTTGGGGGAAATTATGACCCGCGTCAGCCAGGAGGCACAAGATGGCCATCAACCCATCCGGCATAGATCGGATAGTACAAAAATAAAAAAAATCGTGTGACCCCAATTTACTTTTTAGTCAACGTACATGTGACCACTCTCATACCTTACTGCTGATCTCTTATGGTATTTCTTCAGATCAGAGATATGTGTCGTTCTTAACATTATATGTTTTCTGTATCTTCAGCCACACCATCTTCCTTCTCACTTCAGCTGCTCGAACAAGGTAAGCATACACCAGAACGGAGCTATAGTCCCCACTCAACAGTTCCCTACATCGAATGTGCGTGCCTGACATGGACAGCCACAACAACTGCGGGGCCATCGACAAGTCAGCACATGATGCTCACTCCTATGTATGGCAGCCAGATAGGTTGTACCCTCATCTTACTTGTGTGCAAAATTTATGGCTTTGTTATTCATCTAAGCATGGAAACTAGATTATCACATTTCACTATATATTCAAGCTGATCTCTTAGGAGTCTTGTTCAAGAGTTAACGTTGTTCCATAGTTCAGATAAGAGACTTGTTATTTAATTATGTAACACTGTTCCATAGTTATCATCCATCAGCCAATGTTATCCCACAGACTGGTGATTATACTACCTCTAGTATTACCTACGTTGTTCTTTAATACTTTTGTGTGCCATCTAGTTAATCTCGAGTACAAACGATACATATTATGTAGCTTTCATCTGTGTTCTCCCTTCAGTTTTTAGACTTGTTGCTACTAGTTAAGCCTAGTCCTACTATTTATATCATCTCCTACAAGCACTCATTACATAAATGCAACTACTAGTTGTCTTACATGCATGTCAGATATAATTGCACACACTGATATGTCCGCAAGAACCTCACGGAGCAATGTAACGGCCAACAAACTTGACGTCAATGATACCCAATATGATGGAACATGTAAAGGCAGTTCTTTGGAAGACTTACAGAAAGATGACGAATCCTATTCAACCCACAAGGTCTGTGATCTAACTTGCCCCATGATATGGGTACGTCATGCATATAATGTCCTAAAGTGCATCTACTCTGTTGCAATGCCATGTGCTTAGCCTACTGATCATGCATGTAAATATGTCATGCCTTCCTATTTTTCAGTACCTATTCCATTCATAATAACATGTTTTAAAATTCAAGTACTGTCATTCTACTCTGTCGCAAAGTCATCTGCTTAGTTTGGACATCATGCTTCTGCATATCTTATGCATTGTTATTCATCACTATGTGCTTCATTTGTCTACCATACCAAGTTTTTTACATTGAAGTGTCGTTCTAGTGGTCTGTTGCAATGCCATCTTATTTTCCCAATCATGCACGCATATGTTCCCTTAGTGTTTTTCTGTATGTATTCCGCTATCATACAATTTTACATTCAACTAGTGTTTTTTCATTCTGTTGTCCTGTCGTATCCCTAGCTCTTACATCATACTACCTCCATCCAGATTAAATGCCGCAGAAATGGATAAAATGGATGTTTCTAGAACTGAAATACGCCTAAACACATCCATTTTTTGGATGGAGGGAATACATGTCAATATGTCATGCCTTTCTATTCTTCAGTACCTACTCCATCTCTCTGTCGTAGCATGTTTTATAACTGAAGCACCATTCTTCTATATAAGGCATGCAAGGGGAAGACGGTTGTGTTAGAATCTGAAGGGTTACAAACAAGGTCTTTGCAAAAGATCCAAAGGCCAGGAGATAGTAAACCAACTACAATATTCATAGATACTTCTCCAACACAGAGAAACCCAACTCCTATTGATAATAAGCAGATTTAAGTTGCCAAAGAACTAGTTCGCTCCAATCCAGCAAATATATGTCAGCTCCATTCTAAAAAGCGTGTGTGTATCCTCACATCATGAAATTTTATAGCATTCAGATCATATTTCTCACATGTTTCTTACCCTTCTCTCTTTTAGAAAATAAGCTTAATGGATAGAAGACTTTAGAAACTGGGATCATGTTCGAGGAAAGTCTCTTGGGAGAATTCTCTATGCTCCAATGCTAATGTAAGTACAAGTTGTATATTGCTAAACTTTTACATTAGCATGTATTTTGTTAGTCGGCATGAATCCATCCTTTATCTAATCTAAATTTACTTGTAGCAAAATGTATAATTGAAGGCGACAATGTTGATTTTTGTAAGGAAAACTACGTGGTAGTTTTGCATACTGAGCTACGTGAGTGTACTATATCATATCATGCACATTAATAAATTGTAGTGTTGTTCTGGTTGCCCAATCATTCATTTTGTCAATGATTCTTTCCTATTACCTTACCTGGCTCATGATAGTTGTGCCATATTGTGTTAATTTGGTGTAGGCCGGTGTGATCTGGTTGCCCAAACATTCATTGTGTCAATGTTGCTTTCCTATTATCTGTCCTGGCCAATGATAGCAATGCTAGGGTGTTAATTTGGTGTGGGCTGCTTAAGATAAGAAGACAAACTTTGAAAATAGCAAGGCAACCCCATTGTTTCTTTCCAATAAATATAGGCCAGGTAATATGGCAATAACTCTTGATTAATCTATTTGGTTCCCCTCCTAATTTATGTTATGATGCAGTGGTCGAGACACTCTCTACTATCAATAATACAAGCCTGCCAAAATCGCCATATGAATCTGTTGAGTTTCCTTTGTCTGGAATCCAATGGAAAAAATGTATGTTTCTGAACCAATTACTGGCTGAAGCAATGATGGAAATCATGGAGGAATCAGAGGTGCACATTCTTGCGCAAGGTCAACTGATCAATGTTTTCAGAGACTAGCAAAGAAGGAAGAACTTGCTCACATGCTTATGGGTGTCATCGTGCTGAGGTTGCACATCGTGAGGTTGTATATTCTCAAGTTCTATTCATTTATTTGCACTGGCATCGACCTTTGATTTCCCAGTGGATGTAATTTCTTGTAATACATGCTGGATGTGCAACATTTTTCCATGTATGTCATACGTTTACTTAGAACGCCTCGCATTCCAGCTATCTGGTTGCTAGGGAGCGAAAAAAGCAGTGAAATTATTAGTTAGCACAAACAGTCGCGGGCCCTATATCAAGGAAGCGGTCCACTGCCCTTAATGGGCTTCCCTAATGAGCTCGCATGGGCCAAAATTCTCATAGGCCTTTGATTGATATATTTTTGTCCTATCCATAATTGCTCGTCGTAATGGGCTCAAATTATACCTAGGCCGGAATCGACATTATCTAATTGGGCCTACAGACATGTTCAAACTTTAGTGGGCCCATTAAGTTAGTCGGCCGTAACCAGGCTGAAAGCTCTATTGGGCTGCTATAATTGCAACGAGCCAACAGTTAATGCTCGACCCTATTACCTCCCGAGTCGTTAAGAGGCCGACATCGAAGCGGGCAATAAGTGGGCCCATTTGATTTGACAGGCCTTTAACAGGTCGATACTATGGTCGGGCTATATATGGCCCAACTGTATTGTGGGCCTTTAGCATGCCGAAAGAGACAACTGGCTCGTATTGGACCATGAACAGCATGGGCCGCTAAGAGGCCGAAAGTCAGGTCGAATTGTAAATGGCCCAACTGTGTTGTGGGCCTTTAGCAGGTCAAAAGACAAACCGGGCTGGTATTGGACCATGAAGAGCATCGGACGTTAAGAGGCCAAGTCATTTATGGGACGTTAACAGGTTGAAAGACACACCGGGCTGGAAATTGGCCCAACACTTAAATGGGTCGCTAAAAGGCCAAAACACGTACATCCTTAAAATTGGCCCATCCCTTGAATAGGCCATTAATAGGCCGAAACCTCATTGGGTCGATATTGAGCCCAAATATATAGCAGGCTGTTAGCGGGCTCAAACTAACGATGGGCAACAATGGTGTCAAACAGTTAATGGGTCGTTGACGGGACGAATTGGCACATGTCATATGGGCTATGGGAATGGACCAGACATAAGTAGGCCCTCTATGGGCCAGCCTGCTAATTTTGACTTGGCTGGCCTCTTTCACCTAAATGGGCCACTGCTGGGCCTTGCCATGTGCTAACGTATCATAGGCGCCTCCCGTACAATGAGTGGATGACATCTGTCCCAATGCTGAGCTGACACATGGATCCTCCCACGAATAAGAATTTTACGCGTGGAAATCCCCATTGGTTGGGGCTATTAACGGGCTATCGGGTCCAAACCGGAACCTGATAGCTTAACGGCGACCTGTTACGGTGGATGCCAAGTGTCAGTTACCCTTGACGAAAACACTTCCATGACGCGCAATTTATCATCATGGAATTGGCCACTTCCATGATGATAATTTTGGTATTGTCATGGAACACTTCTATGATAGCACAGGTATGACTATCTTGATTCTGTCATAAAATCATCATGGATGTACATGCATGACAGAAAACGTAACTGAAAGTGCTAGTTATCGACTAGAGGGGGGTGAATAGGCGATTTTTATGAAAGTCTTCAAAACACAAGGTCTTTGAATACAGACGGTCAAATTGAACCTAGATGATATGTAGCGGAAGATAAACTAATCTAGACAGACCATAGTCAAGTAAGCAATATAATGAAAGCACAAAGAGTAGTGGAAGCAAGGTAGAACAGATTGGAATGGAAGACAGTATAAAGCCAAAAAGGTGATAGTCTTTACACAGTGAAGTCAAACAGATCAAGCAAACTAGTAATGACTTCACGAAGACAAACTGAAATGTAAAGGAGGTGGGGGATAGAACCAGTAGCTTGGTGAAGACAAGGATTTGATCGACGAGTTCCAGTTGCTTTGAGAACTGTACGTCTGGTTAGGGAGGCTAAGATTGAACTCAGAAGACCATGTCTTCACCTTATTCCCCTTGAGATAAGGACACCCAGTCCTCGCCCAATCACTCTGGTAAGTCTTCAAGGTAGACTTCCAAACCTTCACAGACTCTGTTCACCGGCGATCCACAATGACTCTTGGATCCTCAGAACATGACGCATAACTAGCTGGAATGCACATTCCTCAAGTGTAACATGTCTTCAAGTCACGTGGACAGGAAGACTTTAGTGATGCCTAACACTCTTGGCTCTAGTTGTTTTGGGCTTGGTCCTCGCAAGGATTCTATCTCAAAGGCTTCACAGGTGGATTGCTCTCAAACGATAAACGCCGTGCACTAACTCTGAGCAACCACCAAGTTAGGGTGGAGGGGTTGGCTATTTATAGCCAGCAGGCAACCTCACATGATATGTCCAAAATGACCCTGGGTCACTAAGCAACTGACACGTGTCCAATGGTCAGATTTCAAACACACGCAGCAGCTTGACATGGGCTACAAGCAAAGTTGACTCATCCAACTCTGGATAAGATTTACTCTCATTGTCTTCACTCGAAGACAGGGATTTGGGTTGAGCATCATGTCAGTCCTCTGACTTTGTTCGCTTGGACCCCACTTAACAGTTTGATGGTTCCTATTTCTCTATAAAGAAGAAAATGAAACTACGAAATAAACTATGTCTTTGCACTCCATAGTATTCAAGTGAGTGTCTTCACACGTCATTAATATTCAATGTGAATGTCGTCACGAACCACCATTGTCTTCAATGTCTTCATACATTTTTAGGGGTCATCTCTGGTAGGTAAACCGAATAAATGAGGGACTTCTACCTGTGTTATCCTGCAATTCTCACAAACACATTACTCCCTCAACCACGTTTGTCGTCAATACTCCAAAACCAACTTGGGGTGGCACTAGATGCACTTAAAATCTCCCCCTTTTTGGTGATTGGTGACAAATTGGTTGATGTTTTCAATGGCGGAAAATTATGTGTAAGTTCAAGAACGCGGTCATTGGCTTCATGAAGTTGAAGGGGCTCCCCCTGAAGATCTGCATCTAAGTAATTTGCCTTTGAATGCAAATGCACATGGCAAGTTCTGCTTTGTGGAGATGTCCTTCAACTCATGAAGACAATGCATCATGCATACAAAAATGTAATGAGGATAATTAATGACATGCACAATGAGAAATGCGCATCTATAGAATGACTCCATGCGGAATTTATCATTGCAACAAATGGTAGCAGCAAAAGTGGCAGACGACCATCAAGTTTTAAGTGTTACAACTCAAAAACCAATAGTTCAAGAATGAGAGTTGCAAAACTTAGCAAAAATAAGAACCCAACCCATATAGACCCGCTTGAAGATTATCAACTAATATGCTTCTCCCCCTTTTGTCAGGAATGACCAAAAAGGAGTGAAGACATAGAGTGCCTATGTGTTCCCATGCGGTGCTGGAGAAGATATTGGGGCAGCAGGGTTGACGGTGGAGTTGGGCGGTGCAGATGGGCTTGATGCAGAATCCCAATGCAGTGAAGCCATAGCTGGTGAAGTGGTCTCATCTTACTCATCAATGACTCGTGCAACAACAACAGGAGATGAAGATGAGTACTCAGATTCTTGAATGGAAGGAGTTGGATGCCAGCTTTGTGTCTATGGAGGCCTGGAGTCAAACTTGAACATTCCGATGAAGCCATCTACTTGGAGTTCATCTTCAGAGCACAACAAAGTGAGGCGAAGGAGTTCTTGGTGGCGATGTTGCATATGAGATTGACATCAAGCTTCATGATCAATGAAGGAGTTCTTGGTGGCGATGTTGCATATGTGATTGACATCAACTGTGACGCCCAAGACCGATGCTCCAGACGCCTTCCATGTTTTTTGTTGTCCCCGGTTGTTTTCTTTGTTTTTTTTTTGCATCGCATCATGTCATCATGCCAGCATGTCATTTAATTTTAAAAACTCAACCAAATAATTGCATGGATCTTCGATCCATTTAAATCAAGGGAATTCACATGGTGATTTCTATTTAAAACATATTCAAAGTCTCCTACTATTATTAGGGAGCTATAATAACTATTCCATTAATTTGGACGTAACCATAACACACTTGCAAAATATGCCATGCCTTTGTTATCCTTGGTCTCCAACTTTTCCCATGAATTCTTTCATCACTTTCCAGAGCTCCAGCAAAAATCTCAACAATTTGGCCACTCCTAAACCTTGTCCTAGTTCAAACCATTTGAATTAAATTCAAATGAGTTTCAATTTTCTTGGAACGAGCACATTTTTGTGAGTCCAGGAAATTTATCCGCATGTCCAACTTCTTCCCCTAAACCCCTCTTTCTTTTTTCTTCCCTTGATTTGTTATCTACTAAATAAAATAAGAGAAGGGAGTGAGACAGAGCCTACACCCACCAGCCTCTTGGTCCTAGGCCTGCCAGGCCGGTCGATTTGCACCGAGGCCTCCCAAGACACCTAATCCTAACCCTAGCCACCCCTCCCGATTCCCCACTCTCCCTCGTCTCCTCCTCTAGCGTCACAAAAGGCACGCACACAGGCGCAGTCTTCTCCCTCGACTACTCACTCTCCCCCTCGTCCTCCATCCAGCGCCGCGCTGTACCCGATCCCCTCGTTCTTCTCCTTCAGTCGCCGCAGGTTTCCTTATTGCCTTCTCGTCGCTCTCCCTTCACATGAGCAGCCTTCATGCCGAGCCCTCAAGTGCCCCTTGCCCCGAGATCCCCACTGCTTCGCTCCCCTCCTCCTGCCATGCTCCAGCGCCACGCCGCTGCCTCCTATGCACGCCGCGCCCGAGGCCCCGCGAGCCTCCCACTCGTCCGACATGCTCTTGCGCCTCCTCCATGGCGAGAACAGCCACCGCCGGAGCTCTTTTTCCCCCGTGCGCTGCCGTCGAGTCGCCATGGGCTTGACCTCTTTGGCCTCCTCCTCACCTCCCTTGCCCCACCGGGGACCCTCCCGCTGGAGCCCAAGTCCGGCGCCTCCTCTCTCCAGCCCCGCCTTGCTGCTCCCTCCCTTGCACAAGCCCCTCCTCTTCCATGGCCTTCTCCTCCCGCATCGACGCCATCCTTCGGCTGGTCGCACCTGCAGCTCCGTCCGCGAGTTCGTGCAGCCATGGCCCCAAGCTCTTGCTGCAGCCGCTGCTTCCCAGCACCTCCCTTGCTTCTCCAACTTCGTCCTCGGCCGAGTAGTCCCGCCATGGCCATCACCTCCCTGACGCCCTTGCTGCTGCTATACCACCTCGATGCCATCAGGGAGTACCATGGCCTCCACCGAGACCCTTGGATTCATCAACATCGCCAAGTAACACCACATACGGCGCCCGTAACGAGCACAACACCGAACGCCAAGTACGGGATGACCCGCGAAGCCCCAGAACGCCATGTACCACAATCGTTGTGTTCCATTTCATCCTTCTCAAGTACCCATGGACGCCAAGTACAACGATGTCGGTGCCCCTCAAGTTCGGCTACACGTAAACGCTAAGTACCCCTACATGTCGGTAAGACCCGCAAGTCGGACCCCGAACGATCGATGACTCGTGGACCATGTACAACTTCAGTTGCCGAACACCCGGGTAGCACAGGTGCCAGGTACCCCAGAGACCACTTGGACGTCAAGTACCGTTGACCCTCGAAGACTCCATGGATGTCATGTTTCTTGTCGTGACCCCGAACATCTACGGAAACTTGTGCGACTAAGAACGTGAACGACTACCGTTGCCAAGATTGCTAGTACCAATACTGTTGAGGATCGATAGTAACACTACTTCTACTACCGTCGCGGAACAACTACTTCCTCAAATTCCTCGACGAACTCGAACCGCCCCGGAAATGCACGCTTCGAAGGAATAACCCCGAGACGACGCCGTGGACCGTATGCATGTGTGTTGTATGAGATGCTCGTATTTGCACCGTGTCCAAGATGTCCTTGCATGTTCCTCCTTGTTTGCCATGCAGTCGACCCATGGGAACCCGGTTACCGAGATCACTACTCATCACTCTTGCATGTTTCGCACACTTGTTCCTTTTCACCGGCATCTCAATCGAATTACCAGAACAGGAACGTTGTCATGGCATCGTTTTTGTTATCATCGCTATGGCACCCTTTCGTTCCACCATGGTGACCAAATGCTTCATAATATGTTCATATCAACATTTTCAAAAAGTTGCATAAAAGTTGTATATGTCATCCGCATCATGATAACAACATTTAATATGTTTATAATTGGTGTTTGCTTTAAATTGCCAAATGACATGAGGAATTACCGGAATTGTTGTTGTTGTTTCCGGCCTCATTTATATTGCCTAAAATGTGTAGTTTACTTATGCTTCACCATATTGCCATGTTTCATTAACCGGACATGCATCATATGCTTGATTGTGCATCATGCCATACTTATGCTTGTTTGTTTACCATGTTGTTTGCTCCTTCCCGGTGTTGGTCCTTCTAGTTAGTTCTGGTAATGTCGCGTTTGTGAGGGATTCATTCGACTACGTCTGTTTGTCTCCTTCATGGACTCGTTCTTCTTCCTTGCGGGATTTCAGGCAAGATGACCATACCCTTGATATCACTTCTATATTTGCTTGCTAGTTGTTTGTTCTATCGCTATGTAGTGCTACCTACCACTTGTTATATCATGCCTCTTATATTTCCATGTCAATCCTCTAACCCACCTTCCTAGCAAACCGTTGTTTGGCTATGTTACTGCTTTTGCTTAGCTCCTCTTATATTGTTGCTAGTTGTAGGTGAAGTGGAAGATTGTTCCATGTTGGAACATGGATATGTTGGGATATCACAATATCTCTTATTTAATGCATCTATATACTTGGTAAAGGGTGGAAGGCTCGGCCTTAAGCCTGGTGTTTTGTTCCACTCTTGCCGCCCTAGTTTTCATCATACCGGTGTTATGTTCCTTGATTTTGCGTTCCTTACGAGGTTGGGGTTATGAGACCCACTTGACAGTTCGCCTTGAATAAAACTCCTCCAACAAGGCCCAACCATGGTTTTAACATTTGCCACCTAAGCCTTTTCCCTTGGGTTTTGTAGACTCAAGGGTCATCTTTATTTTAAACCCCCGGGCCAGTGCTCCTCTAAGTGTTGGTCCAAACTGGGTGATGTCCGGCGCCCCCTGGGCAACCAGGGTCTATGCCAACCCGACATCTAGCCCATCCAGTGTGCCCTGAGGAAGAGATACATGCGACTCCTATCGGGATTTGTGGCACATCGGGTGGCTTTGCTGGTCTTGTTTTACCATTGTCGAAATATCTTGTAACCGGGATTCCGAGACTGATCTGGTCTTTCCGGGAGAAGGAATATCCTTCGTTGACCGTGTGAGCCTGTGGTTGGCTAAGTTGGGACACCCCTGCAAGGTATAAACTTTCGAGAGCCGTGCCCGCGGTTATGTGGCAGATGGGAATTTGTTAATATCCGATTGTAGAGAACTTGACACTTGACTTAATTAAAATGAACCAACCGTGTGTCTAGCCGTGATGGTCTCTTTTCGGTGGAGTCCGGGAAGTGAACACGGATCTTGTGTTATGGTTGTGCGTAAGTAGTTTCAGGATCACTTCTTGATCACTTCTAGCTTCACAACCATTGCGTTGCTTCTCTTCTCGCTCTTATTTGCGTATGTTAGCCACCATATTTGCTTAGTGCTTGCTGTAGCTCCACCTCATTATCCTACCCTACCCATAAGCTTAAATAGTCTTGATCTTGAGGGTGTGAGATTGCCAAGTCCTCGTGACTCACGGATACTTCCAAACAGTTGCAGGTGCCGATGATACCAGTGTAGGTGATGCTACTGAACTCAAGTGGGAGTTCGACGAGGATCTGGGTCGTTACTACGTTTCGTTTCCTGATGATCAGTAGTGGAGCCCAGTTGGGACAATCCGGGATCTAGCATTTGGGGTTGTCTTCTTTTATTTTGGTTCCATAGTTGGACCTTGTTTGTATTCTGGATGATGTATGATTAACTTGTTATTTGTGTGAAGTGGCGATTGTAAGCCAACTCTTTAACCCTTTCTTATTCAGTACATGGGATTGTGTGAAGATTACACCTCTTGCGACTAAACCACCATGCGGTTATGCCTCTAAGCCGTGCCTCGACACGTGGGAGATATAGCCGCATCGTGGGTGCTACAAGTTGGTAATCAGAGCTATCCCTGACTTAGGAGCCCCCCTTCTTGATCGAATCGCTGACACTGTTGAGTCTAGAACAAAAAATGTTTTGAGTCTTAGGATTATATATATCGTAGAGTAGGATTCTTTTTACTCCTCAGTCCCTTCGTCGCTCTGGTGAGGCCTCCTGACGTAGATGTTTTGGCTTTCCTCTCTTCAAATTTCATGAATTTTTTTTAGGATCACGCGGGTATCTTGGGATCGTTCCGATATTCTTGTGACGAGAACATTGTTCTTGGTGCCTCCTAACATTTAGGGGTTGTGGTAGTGTCCCGGGGAGTTGAGCTGTGAGGTGTTGTCGTCACAATTTTATCGTTGCAGTTCTGGAATACCTGATTTCGCTGACATCGAAAATCTCTTTTATGCAGTTGTTGGTGAGATAACCTCGACGCCACCCAGTACTGGGGCGGGAGTTCGGGATTATCGCCATAACTCGTATAACGGATGCTTTTCGAAGGTTGAGGTACATGATTTTCGAAGGTTTCTTGGTTATGTGTTGACGGATGGATACAACTGGACGTAGGGATTGTTAGTTTGGGTGAGATATATTGCTTCCCCTGTATCCCCAACACCTGATTGCATAACCAGAATGTTTCAGGAGTTTATAGGTGGGAATTCAAGTAGCTCCTATAATTTCTTTCTGACATATGCATGATATGGGATTGGGTAAATCTCTATCATATGTTTGTTCCCGTCTTATTCTGCAAGCCAATCCTTTGTTTTGTTTTGAGTTGTGGTATTCGAGTTGCTTAAATGTCAAGTGTTGATTTCATACCTTTCCTAAGAGGTCTTCTCATATTTCTATGTGGATACTAAGCCTTCTTGATAGTCGATATTGTTTTGTCAATCCTTTTCAACCGACATGCTTCCCTTCAAGTGGATCTGATCATTTTCAACATCCGCAAGATCAACTCTAAGTTTTCTCAACGTTATCCTTTCCATCTGCCCAAGTTGCCTTTTTTCCTGCCCTCCCACCCTTTTCTTCAAGGACTCAGATTTCTTATTCAAGTATCATTTTATTGATGGGAAGTGTCTCCATTCTTTTCCGTCAATGTTCTTATCTGGTGACTCTCAGGAAGATACTAACGGAGCTTCAAGCTTATTATTCTTCGTTTTTTTCTTCTCTTCTCCAGTGGATTCAATTCAAGCTTTCTCGATCATATCCTTTCCTTAGTTCAAATGTTTTCTCATGTCGGTGCACCTCTTAATCATTCACTACTCGCTATTCATTTGTTCTAGAGTGCTGAAGATATCTCAGAAGGCTCGTCTTTTCATTAAAGATCCGTTCAACCTATTTCGAGGTTGTTATCTCATTCAAGTCATTTAATTCAATCGGCACAATCTATCTTTTAAATTGTTCAACGGTATATCTTTTGAGTGGGCCCGAACCCACAGGTCTTTTCCAGTATCTTACCCGACTCTTCTAATTTTCCTAGAGCTATTCTCAAATTCATTTCAAAGTTTGACGTAAGAATGACTTATCATCAGTCATATGTATTTCTCCAAGATCTATCAAATTCCTTTCATCGTTGGCTCAACCTCTTCGCTTTTGATTCTCCTAGAGTGTCTAAACAATTCTTGGTGGTGTTTCTCGTCGTCATTCTCAGATTTTGAAGACCGAAGAAGAGTTTCTCTTAAATCTTGCTTCGTTCTCTTGAAGATGTGTGGTTCAAGCTTGATGCCATCCTCTCATAATTGTTTCCAATTGTGAGAATTCTTTTCACCTATCCGGAGCAATTCAGGAGTCTTTTCAATTTGATTCTCCGGAGCCCATCATCTCAGAATTATTCATTCCAGCTTTCATCTCTCGTTCTACAAATCATACCGGTGCATTGTTGAAGTATTCTCTAGTCAGTTCGTGATATCTTTGTTCTCTTCTATCAATTCCCTCAAGTATTTTCATTCATTTGTAATTCTTCCTGGTGTTTCTTTATCTCTTCTTAGTTCATTTTCGATCCTATCGGTGGTTCGTCCAACATTCCTTTTTCATTGTTATCGTATCAATTCATTCGTTCTTCCAGATCCTACTAGTGGTTCGTGAAGACCTTATCAAGTTTGTGATGTATCTCTCTTAATCCTTTCTACGAGAATAAGTAATATGCCAAATCCGTTGCTTGGCATCAATTTAAAAATTGGTGAAGGATATGCATAACATAATTCTTATTCTTGCTTCATTCAAGTGATTGATTCATTCTTCCGGAGTTTGTTCACGATGAGTAAATTCTCGGTTTCAATTGTTCATATATCTTTTTTGGAGTTCCAAGTTTTCTTGGTTATATCATCGCGAAGCTTCATCTAATCATTGCAAGGCTTCTCCCGGAGTTCTTTTCAATTTCCCTTTCATTTGATCATTCTTTTATTACCTGAGTTTTCATGGAGGCTCTACATGGTGGTTCGTCAAGGATTCTTCTCATTCTTTGATTGTTCTTCAAGATTTCTCTCGAAGTTATGATCCGCCAAGCTATACTCAAAATTAAACATGCTGCTCAACACATGTTTTGTTTTGAGGAGTTCAAGCATTCTTCAGCTTGCATTCTGAAGTGCAATTCTTTCTCTCATTATCTTTTGAGGTGGTGTTATGTCACTCTTGACAATTTCCTTCATGTTTCATGATTCACAAGTTGTTTGGAATGACATATTTTAAACCCGTCATTTTCAATTTGTTCATGAGGTCCTTCCAACCCATCAATCTCTTCATTGGAGTTATCTTGGGTTATATTTCACCTAAAGCTTTCCCTAAGGATTTTTGCTATTTATGGTGCTTATAAATGACCCAGGTTCTTCATTTATCCCGCCGGTGAAATAAGTTTCTCGTCTCCTTGTTGACATCAATCCAATCTATTGTTTTCGTTAGTGGCAGAATTTCACCTCATAGTTTTGAGATGTTCTCCATAAGCCCATTACAAGCTTGTTCTTTTCGTTGTTGGTTTTCCAACCACTATGTTATAACCTTCTTTGAAGGGTGCTTTCCAAACTCATTTGTGGCAGAAGATGGCATTTTCTTCTTCGTTCTTTTCATTCCACTCTTTTGTTCCGGAGGCATTGTGATGTTGCTCTCTTCAACCAATCATCTCGTTTTCTCGAGATCATATTCTTTTCTAGCCTATCCATTTAACCGGAGTGTTGTGTCCTTTGCTCAAGTTCTTTTCATCTTATCAAGTCTTGTATCACTTTTCAATGGGAGTGCTGTTTGAATTTGTTCTTCCTTGTTTCTTGTTTATCTCATTTCAACCAGAATGGTTTCAATTCCTTCTTGTCCATTGTGCTCGTCATTCAGTAGCTTTGCAACCTCCAAGGTTCACATGGTGTTCCTTGTTCTCTTTTCTACCTGAATGCTCTCAATTTCGTTCAACCCTGTTGTGTTCTTCTTTCAACTTTTCAACCTCTCAAGGTTCATTGGTTTCACTCGATTGTCAAAGAAGCGACTTGTTTTACCTCTTCCTCTTCTGTTTCTCCCTGGTGCCATCCTTAGATATCAAACGAGATCTCTTGTAAGTGGAGGAGATTGGTGACGCCCCAAGACCGACGCTCCAGACGCTTTCCACGTTTTTCGTTGTCCCCGGTTGTTTTATTTGTTCTTTTTGCATTGCATCATGTCATTATGCCAGCATGTCATTTAATCTTTAATACACAACCAAATAATTTGCATGAATCTTCGATCCATTTAAATCGAGGGAATTCACATGGTGATTTCTCTTTAAAACATATTCAAAGTCTCCTACTATTATTAGGGAGCTATAATAACTATTCCATTAATTTGGAATTAACCATAACACACTTGCAAAATATTCCATGCCTTTGTTATCTCAATTCTTGGTATCCAACTTTGCCCATGAATTCTTTCATCACTTTCCGTAGCTCCACCAAAAATCTCAACATTTTGGCCACTCTTAAACCTTGTCCTAGTTCAAACCATTTGAATTAAATTCAAATGAGTTTGAATTTAAACCTTCCAATCTTGCCCACTCCAATTTTCTTGGAACGAGCACATTTTTGTGAGTCCGGGAAATTTATCCGCGTGCCCAACTTCTTCCCCTAAACCCCTCTTTCTTTTTTCTTCTCTTGATTTGTTTTCTGCTAAATAAAATAAGAGAAGGGAGGGAGAGAGAGCCTAAACCCACTGGCCTCTTGGGCCTAGGCCTGCCAGGCCGGCCCATTTGCACAGAGGCCTCCCAGGCCACCTAATCCTAACCCTAGCTAGCCTCTTGATTCCCCATTCTCCCTCGTCTCCTCCTCTAGCATCGCCAAATGCACGCACGTAGGCGCAGTCTTCTCCCCCGACCGCTCACTCTCCCCCTCGTCCTCCCTCCAGCGTCGCGCTGCACCCGATCCCCTCGTCCTTATCCTCTGGCCCCCGCAGGTTTCCTCGCTGCCTTCCCGTCACTCTCCCTTCACGCGAGCATCTTCCGCGCCGCGTCCTGCAGTGCCCCTTGACCCGAGCTCACCACTTCTTCGCTTCACTCCTCCTGCCATGCTCCAGCGCCGCGCCGCTACCTCCTTTGCACGATGTGCCCGAGGCCCCGCGAGCTTCCCACTCGTCCGCCATGCTCTTGCACCTCCTCCCTGGTGAGAACAGCCACCGCCTGAGCTCTTCATCCCCCGTGCGCCGCCATCAAGTCGCCATGGCCTCGACCTCTTGCACCTCCTCCTCACCTACCTTGCCCCACCGGGACACTCCCGCCGGAGCCCAAGTCCAGCGCCTCCTCCCTCCAGCACCGCCTTGCTGCTCCCTCCCGTGCACAAGCCCTCCTCTGCCATGGCCTTCTCCTCCCGCGTCGATGCCCTCCTTTGACTGGTCGCGCCTGCAGCTCCATCCATGAGTTCGTGCAGCCATGGCCCCAAGCTCCTGCTGCAGCCGCTGCTTCCCAGGTCCTCCCCTGCTTCTCCAACTCCGTCCTCGGCCGAGCAGTCTTGCCACGGCCATCACCTCCCCGACGCCCTTGCTGCTACTTCTATACCACCTCGATGCCATCTAGGAGTATCATGGCTTCCACCGAGACCCTTGAATTCATCAAGATCGCCAAGTAGCACGACATACGGCGCCCGTAACGACCACAACACCGAACGCCAAGTACAGGATGACCCGCGAAGCCCCTGGATGCCATGTATAACAATCATTGTGTTCCGTTTCATCCTTGTCAAGTACCCATGGACACCAAGTACAATGATGTCGGTGCCCCTCAAGTTCGGCTACACGGAAATGCCAAGCACCCCTTCATGTCGGCAAGACCCGCAAGTCTGACCTTGAACGATCGACGACTCGTGGACCATGTACAACTTGAGTCGCCGAACACCGGAGTAGCACAAGTGCCAAGTACCCCAGAGACCACTTGGACGTCAAGTACCGTCGACCCTCGAAGACTCTGTGGACGTCACGTTTCTCGCAGTGATCCCAAACATCTACGGAAACTTGTGTGACTAAGAACGTGAACGACTACCATTGCCAAGATCACTAGTACCACTACCATCGAAGATAGTACCACTACTTCTACTACCATCGTGGAACGACTACTTCCTCTACTTCCCTCGACGAACTCGAACCGCCCCAGAAATGCACGCTTCAAAGGTATAACCCCGAGACGACGCCATGCACCGTATGCATGTGTGCTGTATGAGGTACTCGTGTTTGCACCGTGTCCGAGATGTCCTTGCACGATCCTCCTTGTTTTCCATGCAGTCGACCCAAGGGAACCCGGTTACCGGGATCACTCCCCGTCACTCTTGCATGTTCCGCACACTTGTTCTTTTTCACCGGCATCTCAATCGAGTTAATGATACAGGAACGTTGCCGTGGCACCATTTTCATTATCGTCGCTGTGGCACCCTTTCGTTCTGCCATGGTGACCAAATGCTTCATAACATGTTCATATCAACATTTTCAAAAGGTTGCATAAAACTTGTAGATGTCATCCGCATCATGATAACAACATTTAAAATGTTTATTATTGGTGTTTGCTTTAAATTACTAAATGACATGAGGAATTACCGGAATTTTTGTTGTTGTTTCTGGCCTCATTTAAATTGCCTAAAATGTGTAGTTTACTTATGCTTCACCATATTGCCATGTTTCATTAACCGGACATCCATCATATGCTTGATTGTGCATCATGCCATGCTTATGCTTGTTTGTTTACCATGTTGTTTGCTCCTTTCCGGTGTTGCTCCTTCTTGTTAGTTCCGGTAACGTCGCGTTTGTGAGGATTCATTTGACTACGTCCATTTGTCTCCTTCATCAACTCATTCTTCTTCCTTTCGGGATTTCAGGCAAGATGACCATACCCTCGATATCACTTCTATCTTTGCTTGCTAGTTGTTTGTTCTGTCACTATGTCGCGCTACCTACCACTTGTTATATCATGCCTCCCATATTGTCATGTCAAGCCTCTAACCCACCTTTCCTAACAAACCGTTGTTTGGCTATGTTACCACTTTTGCTCAGCCCCTCTTATAGTGTTGCTAGTTGCAGGTGAACTGGAAGACTGTTCCATGTTGGAACATGGATATGTTGGGATATCACAATATCTCTTATTTAATTAATGCATCCATATACTTGGTAAAGGGTGGAGAGCTCGGCCTTATGCCTGGTGTTTTGTTCCACTCTTGCCCCCTAGTTTCCGTCATACCGGTGTTATGCTCCTTGATTTTGTGTTCCATACGCGGTTGGGGTTATGGGACCCCCTTGACAGTTCGCCTTGAAAAAAACTCCTCCAGCAAGGCCCAACCTTGGTTTTAACATTTGCCACCTAAGACTTTTCCCTTGGGTTCTGCAGACTCAAGGGTCATCTTTATTTTAAACCCCCGGGCCAGTGCTCCTTTGAGTGTTGGTCCAAACTGGGCGATGTCCGGCACCCGTGGGCAACTAGGGTCTATGCCAACCCGATGTCTTGCCCATCCGGTGTGCCCTAAGAACGAGATACGTGTGACTCCTATCGGGATTTGTCGGCACATCGGGCGACTTTGCTGGTCTTGTTTTAGCATTATCGAAATGTCTTGTAACCGGGATTCCGAGACTGATCGGGTCTTTCCTGGAGAAGGAATATCTTTCATTGGCCGTTAGAGCTTGCGATGGTCTAAGTTGGGACACCCCTGCAGGGTATAAACTTTCGAGAGCCGTGCCCACGGATATGTGGCAGATGGGAATTAGTTAATATCTGGTTGTAGAGAACTTGACACTTGACTTAATTAAAATGAACCAACTGTGTGTGTAACCATGATGGTCTCTTTTCGGTGGAGTCAGGGAAGTGAACACGGTTCTCGTGTTATGGTTATGTGTAAGTAGTTTCAGGATCACTTCTAGCTTCACGACCGTTTCGTTGCTTCTCTTCTCGCTCTTATTTCCATATGTTAGCCACCATATTTGCTCAGTGCTTGCTGCAGCTCCACCTCATTACCCTATTCTACCCATAAGCTTAAATAGTCTTGATCTCGCGGGTGTGAGATTGATGAGTCCTCGTGACTCACGGATACTTCCAAACAGTTTTGCAGGTGTCGATGATACGAGTTCAGGTGATGCTACCGAACTCAAGTGGGAGTTCGATAAGGATCTGAGTCATTACTATGTTTCGTTTCCTGATGATCAGTAGTGGAGCCCAGTTGGGACGATCAAGGATCTAGCATTTGGGGTTGTCTTCTTTTATTTTGGTTCCGTAGTCGGACCTTGTTTTTATTCTGGATGATGTATGATTAACTTGTTATTTGTGTGAAGTGGCGATTGTAAGCCAACTCTTTAACCCTTTCTTATTCGGTACATGGGATTGTGTGAAGATTACCCCTCTTAGGACTGAACCACCATGCGGTTATGCCTCTAAGTCGTGCCTCGACACGTCGGAGATATAGTCGCATCGTGGGTGTTACATCAACTTGGAGACATTGCATCTGGCGCTTCATCCAGTCATGATGCCTATCCTGCTTCTAATGAAGTGAACCTAGAAGCTCTCAGTCATTCAGCACACGAGCACGCTTCTGAGGCCTTTGGGCTACTATGCTGGTTGTTGCATCAGTGTTGGCACGATGCAGCAGCCTGAGCTGACCGACAAGAGGACCAACAACAGTAGTGGTTCGGTTCGGCACATGAATCCGTTCAAGAGGTTGAGTGAAACTTTGGAAGGTAGCATTGTCTACACGAACAGGTTCCTTGGCAGGCTTAGGGTATATGGCTTCATGAGACATATCCACTTCAGGTAGAAAGACAACATGGTTGCGCACTGAAGCTTGATAGTTGATTGTAGAGTGAACCTTAATCAGCTGCATGACCCATGGAGCATAGAACATGAGACCAAAAAAAAACAATGCCTGAAGCTGCCAATTGACGGATGAAGAATCCTTGAGTGTTGAATCTGATGCGATTGATAATGTCGAAGACCAATGTCTTCATAGTTCCTTCAAGCTTAGCGTGAGGAGAATGCCCCTTGATTATCCATAGAGTAGGCCTCATTTGTGATACATAGTGCGGGGTAGGTACTCGATGTCATTGACAAAGAATTCCTTGGGTTATTCTTCATCGACGTGTAATGGCTTCATCGTGCTGAGCATTTGACTCATACTGGGCTCAGGCTTCTGAAAACGCTCTGCAATTATTTTTCATAGCGCTGATAACTTGGCTCATGGAGATCACTAGGAGTGGGCAGGGAAGTTAGCTCGATGATGTCTTGAGCTTTGGCTTCGTGATGTACATCACCGAACATCCACTCAAGGACCCGTGTCTTGGGATCCCTGTTGTAGCCTGATATAAGGAGAGTGGCATAGAATTGCAGCAAGAGTTCTTCATTCAAATGATCCTTGTCAATGACAAATGGGAGCAAACCAACTTCATAGAAACAGTCAAGGGCTTCTTCGAGGCACGGGAGTCCAGCAATGGCATCGCAACACATGCACTTGTGGGGAAAGATCCTGTCTCGGTTGTACAAGATGCATGAGTAATAGCTTCATTGCTGGTGTCCCTAGAACCTGTCAGAAGAGATTGTGGGCTACTTGTAAGGATTCTTGGCCTTGTCAAAAAATGTGTTGTGCTCTCTGAAGCTTAAGACACTGAAAGTACACTGAGTTGTAACACCACTTGGAAGCCTTGGCAGTCTAGGCTTGGGCTTCTGTGTCTGAGGCCTTTGGTCAATATGCCAGTCATATTGGGGACCATGAGCAACTGGAGGCGTTATAATGGTACACTTGATGCTAATGATCTCACCCTCACGATTGAAGGCCCTAGCCATAGTATGTGGAAAAGGTGGACCCGCAACAACATCTGAGGAGGATGGCTGAAGGTCTTCTATGGCTTCGGGGGCTTCAGTTTGAAGGATGACTTCAGGAGGTGCATTGACTTCAACCATGACAACATCATTGGCTTAAGTAGTAGGGTCTGCAGCAGCATTACTTGGAGGGGATTCAGTGGCTTCTATAATCGGTGGGTCAGGAACAATGACATCTTGATTCTCTCTAAATTCAACGTTATGGGGAATAACAACTTGATCTGCTTCACTTTCTTCGGCTGATGCAGCCGGAATATCTTCAACCTCTTTGGCTTCAGACTCTTGAGCCGTGACTGAAGGGATGGCTTCAGGAAATCTTGGCGTGCTACTGAGCTTGTGAATTGCACATCCTCTTCAGGAATGCTAGACATGGATACCGTGGGCCTAGGGATTTTGCAAAGCCATCGGAAAGATGGCAACACCTGTGGTGAGAGAATGGTCTTCTCCATGTCTTCAAGTGTGTCTTGCGGAGTCTCAATCATAGGAGTAGTGACTTGAGCTGGTGGTGTGCAAGAAATGACCTCATGTAGTGGAGAGTTGGGTTGGTGCTCTTCGCATAAATCATCATGTGAGATTGGCATCGTGGGACCACCAATACTTATATGTTCACTGCTTGATGGAGCAAGCAATGATACCGGCTTGGGAATGATCTGAGCGAACTGACAAAGGACTTCATCATCAACATTGTCGCCATGGCCAATGTCTTCAGCTGCGGTGGTGTCAGCAGCTGGAATATCTTTAGTCACATGAGCCTCTGTGGTAGCAGGCTCATGGACAACCAAACGACGCTCACGGCTGGAGGTTCCAGGAAGAGCAAGAGAAATGGGTTCAACAAGTAGTGGCTCCGATGAAGTAGTTTTTGCTCGGGCCCTTCTTCAAGCCTTCGATGGCTTTATCTTCAACCTCTTCTGTGAAGGAGCAACATCAGATTCTTCTTCATGTTTTCACTTCTTGGCCTCAGCCTTAGCCTGCTTTGTCTTCTTCTCAAAAGCGGCCGATGGGACCTTTGGCTTCGAGCCAGTCATGCTGGCAGGGAAGAGAATGATTGGTCTTCCTGCCTTTGAGCTTCAGCTTCATCCACAATCAGCTTCTTTGTCTTTTGGCGGCCATCCGAGGGTCAATGCCGGGACGCCCAAGGGCCTTTCTCATCATAGCCTCTTTGTGAGCCTGTACGCACTTCTCTGCATAGTACTTCAGGCGATCGCGGGAGCCTTTCGCTTCACCACTACACTTATGGAACTCTTCCTTGAGATCAGCGATCATGTTCTTGAACTTTTGGACAACTGTGTCATTGAGCTTGGCCATATGCTACTTCTTTCTGACTATACACAGTAGGGAAAACTCCCCAATGCATTTTTTATCAATATAAAAAACCAAGAGCAAAAGGTCTTACAAGGCTTGAGATAAGCCTAGGAAAGAGAAGAAGAAGAAAAAGAAGATGGTGATGGTGCTGAAGAAGAAGAAAAAAGAGAAGCAAAAGAAGAGAAAAAGGAAGAAAGAAGAAAAACATCAAATTACAGGAGGTGCTCTAGGAAACATATTACATGATGGACTCTAGCCAAGAGGAAAATAGAACATTGAACTTCCTATTCATTCTGAACTAGAGGAGATTGAGCTCCATGAGGTAAATGGCCTTCCAAGACTGGAAGGAGGGCTGAATATGCTGAAAATGAGGTTATTCCTGGTAATCCAAATAACACATGAAGCCAAAATTATAATATTCACTGAGAAAGGTAAATCCAATTTAACTTTGATATCCTCAATGCTTTCTAGGATAGAGGTGAAAGTATTTCTGCTTGGGCATACAAAGTCCCAGCATTCTTCAGCAAATGGACATCCCCAAAATAGGTGAAAAGGGGTTTCCTCTTGTGTGCAATCCAATAGAGCATAGTTATAAGTGTCCGGGTAGATTGCTTTTCTCCTCTATAGATTTCTAGAATTGACTCTATCATGCATGACCACAAAAGAAAACCTTGTGTTTGGGTTGACGGGAACTGTTCCAGACCCATTGGAAGTGAGGTGGAACTATTTTCACACCAATCATAACA
The DNA here is from genome assembly GCF_002162155.2 of Triticum dicoccoides. NCBI lineage: Eukaryota > Viridiplantae > Streptophyta > Magnoliopsida > Poales > Poaceae > Triticum > Triticum dicoccoides. Next base: position 377,946,982 of record NC_041386.1, read on the forward strand.
GAATAGGCTTTTGAAGAGGAAAATTTCTCTGAGCCCCATATGTAGCTCCATGTGTCATTGCAGTCAATATGCATGGAAGATTTGAGATCATTACAAATATCCTCTAGCTTTTAAACTCTTCAAATGCTTGCACTAATAGAGGGAGATGAAAAAGATCCTCGAGGTATTCCAGATCAAGTGTGTCTTGTACAGTGATATACTAATTCTTAGTATAAGAAAATAGATGTGGGAAGCATTGATGCATAAATTATGTGTGCCATTGATCAGTCCATAAGAGTGCGGATTTACCATCTCCAACATTGCATCTGGCCAATGATTGATATAGATCAACTAGCTTTAAGTTTGCTCTCCACCAGAAAGAACCCACCATCTGAGTTCCTGGTAACTGCCCATTATTGTAGCAACTCTCCCAAATCAGGTTCACCCAAGGAATATTGTGTCTGTTGTAGAATTTGTGCAGATTTTTGAGAAGCAATGATTTATTCTGCACATTAATGTTGCATATCCCCAAACCACCTTGGTTTTTAGGCCCACACACCACATCCTAGGCTACCATGGCAGGTCTATGATCCTCCAAATCTGAGCCTCTCGAAAGGCAGTGTCTCAGATATTTTATAATATGTTTTTTGATAGTTTCAGGGAGGTACAGACAACACATGAAAAAAATTGGCAGAGAGGCAAGTATAGGTTTAACCGGGAGAAATCGTCCTGCCTGAGTCATGAAAGTTGCTAGCCCCATTGGCTTCTTCTGAATCCTTTGAACCAGAGGTAAACACTATTCCATAGTGTGTTTTGATAAACCAAGAGGTAGTCCAAGATAAGTGAACGGGAATTCCCGTCTCTTACATCCTATAGTGTTAATAAGCACTTCAGCCCTTTCCTCACAAACATTGATTGGGACCATATTTTATTTGTTGTAGTTGACCTTCAGCCTGTGGCACTTGCAAAAGTGTTCAACAGAGCTTTCAAACAAAGTAGATGTTGAGTATCTGCATTCATAAGAACTAGAGTGTCATCAGCATACTGCACAATTGGAAAGTCTGGGCAGCTAGTGATATGCAAAGGTGTAGTGATTAACTGTCTATTCATGGCCAAGTTCAAGACAGATTGTAACAAATCTGTAGCCAGAACAAAAAGCAAAGGGGAGAGAGGATCTCCTAGTCTAACACCCCTTTTACAATAAAATTTCTTCCTAGGAACTCCATTTAGGAGAAAAGAGGAGGTGGCTGAGTTGAATAAAATCTTCATTAAGGAGATCCATCTAGTTCCAAAACCTTTTTCTTTCAAAATCTCCAAAATGGTTTGGTGCTCCATTGTATTAAATGCTTTCTCAAAATCAAGCTTGAGGACAATAACTTGTTCTTGTGAAGCATGGCATTGATGCAAATACTCATATGCCCAGCCCAAGCAGTCTTGTATTGCTCTGTCCTTGAGGAAACCATACTGGTTTATATGCACAACATTTAGAATAATCTTTTGTAATCTATTTGCCAAGAGTTTGGTGATGATCTTGAGGCAGCTGTTGAGGAGAGATATAGGCCTATAATCATTAGGGTTGATGGGGTTATCCTCCTTTGGGATCAAGGTTATGTAGGAGGCATTAATGCTTTCCAAATTAATATTACCCTCATAGAAATCATGGATCAATTTTCTCACAATAGGTCCAATAATGTCCCAACAAGCCTTATAGAACTCATTCTTAAAGATATCAGGGGCAGGTGACTTGTCATTGGGCAGCTCCTTGAAAACATCATTTATTTCCTTATCACTAAAAGGCTTTTTCATATCCTGAAAGAGGGAGGGATCATGGTGCTGCTGACAAAGATCCTACAGAATAAAGAGCATAGTAGTTTCTTCAGAGACCCCCGGTCTTTTTTTGAAAGCATTCCAAAGTATTGCAGCCTTGCCAGCATGCTCAGAGATATCCATTTGATCTTCATTTTGCAGAATTGCAATATGATTATATCTCTGATTAATGGTGGCTTTTGTGTGAAATAACTTTGTATTTTCATCTCCAAATGTAACACCTTTAATTTTTGCCTCCTTGCTTCCAGTAAATCCTCTGGTTCTTAAGGAGCACAAGTAATTCCTCCTTCAAAATGTCCCTATAGTTCCACTCAAAAGTACTCAGATTTTTAAACTCCTCAAAGACATCAAAAAGGAAGATGCACTCATTTAGAGAGCCAATCTGCTTTTTTAGGTTGGATAGGCTCTTGGCCCATTGCTTTATAGCTCTCCTGAGATTCTTAAACTAGGCATTGAAATTTTTAGCTGCATCTGTGAAGCCCACTAGAATATTCCATGCATTGGCAACCACATCTTTAAAAGAACTATGTTGGATCCAAAAATTCTCAAATCTGAAGACATTAGACTTGGGGATTGATGTACCAATTTTGATCATATACAAAGAAGGTGGTATGAAATGGGCTGAAGAGCCATAGTATTAGGGAAGTGGTCATCCAAGAAGTAGAAGTGAAGAACCAGTCCAGTGTTTCCAAGAGGCGATTTTGCTGCATATTATACCAACTATATCTTCTCCCCTTAAGAGGCAGCTCCACTAATCCCAGATTACTAATGGCCTTATTAAAAAGCAACATCTCATTCACATCTCCCCCTGGCCTATTTCTATCAGTGGGGCTTCTAATAAAATTAAAGTCACCCATGTTGATCCAATCCACATCTGTAGGTATGTGAATGTTGGCAAACCACTCAATGAACTCAACTTTATCTTCATGGGCACAAGGGCCATAAACATTGGTTAAAATCCATGTCTGATCAGAGAGAGTACTGGAGAATTGAATAGACAAAGAAAACTTGTTTCAAAAAATCAGTTCCCCCTCAAAAAGTGAGCCATTCCAAGAAACCAGTAGTCCACCAGAGGCCCCATTTGATGGCAACTAATTAAATTTGTTAAACCTTTGGGGCAGAAATTTCTCAGGTAGTTTTGATCAAAGTGTTCTCTTTTGGGCTCTTAAAGCATCCCATTTTTCTTGTGCATTAATTCCCCTAATATTCCAATTCAAAATGTTCTAGTTTCTATTCATATTCATGTTGGCAAAACATCAGGTAACATCTAGCAAACAAGAACCAACTCCTGTTTGTTCCAATAGTCCATAATAAAAGTCTGACCATAACCATAGTTGCAATTGTCCATACATAGATCCAGTTTCATTAGAGCATAAAATCTCATACAGGTGTTCAACTTATTATTACAAAATAGGAACATAGGAAGCCTAATTTTAGGAACACATAGATCAAGCACTAACTTTTGGCCGTGCATAAGACTAATCATTTGGAAGTCGGGTTGGCTGCATCCTTTCCCTTGCTAGTGGACACCACTACACGACCATCAATTGACTTATTCTTCCACCTTTTGGAGAGCATCTGTTATGCCTCCTCATTAGCCACCTTGCAAAAATTCTTAGTGAGATTTTTGACAATGTTCTTTCGGGTTACAGGGGGGATTGCATTGCAAGGTAAACAGGTAGAAGTGGTACAGGAATCCCTTTTAAAACAATTATTATCTTTTTTGATTCTATCACTTCTCCTTACCTCTGTTTCATGAAGAGGTGTCTTCCTCCCTTATCTTTCTGATGTTTGTAGAACCAAAAGGCATCAGAAGATCTTGCTCTGAGTTATGTTCCTCTTGATTGATAAAACTTCTTTCACTCTCTTGTTGGTCTCTCCTTCTTCTTCTGTTGCCTTGCAATTAGGGGCCTGAGTGGCCAAACATTTCTCAGGGATATGAAAAGTGAGAATATGTTGAGTAGGTTCAAGATCAGAGAGCAGTTCCCATAAAGGGGATTCCTATATGTGGATGACCCAATCAAATCTATCAGATGTCATGAGGGGATGGACAATAAAGTTGAAGCAGCTATCAGGTACCTTAACAGAAAGACATTTCTCAGGGCTCTTTGGTTTACTTGAAAAATTCTCTCTCAAGATTTGAATTCCTTCTTCAGAAACTGTAGTAAGATTGGAAGAAAGTGCCATTAATTGAAATTGCTTGAGACCAAGTAGTGTTGCATCATGACTATATTCGAAGATTTTATCATCTAAGAGCTTTAAGCATTTATCTTTAATATGTTTACCTTGTAATGGAAGCTCATTCAAAGGTTGTTCTGAGGGAGTAGCATTGTCCTTTGCAAAACTCTCCATTGCATCAGATATTTGAGAGCCCGCAACAACAGAATCTGAGCCCATCTTGTCTAACTCCAGATCTTTAGGCTGAATGATAGCACCTTCAGACATTTGCACTGCAACAGCTAGGGGTTCAGCTGCAACACTGGAAGATGGGGCTATGTTGCAGTTAGGGACCTGATCATATTGTGCATTGTGCTGAAGTTCATCTGGGATAGGCTAAATTCTTTCCTCATCATCCTACAAATAAGCATCCATCAGGTTATGCATCCCCTCCCAAGACCCACAACAGGAGCTGGTTGGAACTAGGGGGCAGGCAAAGCAAGCATAGGCATGACCTCAACTCCACCAGCATTGTAATATGAAGATCCATCTGAAACTAAAATCATGGATGTAATGCTACTGTCACCTTGTAACATAAGCCGATCCTCCTCTCCAAGCTGAAGCTACTCTTGTTGAGGCATGTGAATGGCTTGTTGTTGTGGCAGAGCCCAGTGTCTATCCTCTTCCCAACCATCTTCTTCTTCAGGATCTTCATCCTCTTGGTCGTCTACAGGCTGGAAATTCTGTTGGTTGACTGCATTTTTTGGAAGAGTGTGAGGATCCACATCTGGTGGTGGGATTGGGTCCTCCTCTGCAGGTCCACCTCCAAGCATATTGTCAAGCAAGATCTCTACAGAGCAGGACCAAGTGTCTTCCTTAGCTCTTTCTCCCTCTGACCATCTCAAACTCTTGGGGATATCAATCAGTTCAGTAACTCTAGCATGAATCAAAATCATGCCCTTTTTGGTATCATCTCTTTCCCACATAATCATCTTCCTAAACTTACTAATTGCCCAAGTCAGATCTTTAGTAGTCCAGAAATCTAGTGGGACACCAGTTAGCAACAACCAAACAGATGTGTTGAAATATGAACGTCTCCAGTTTCTCCCTTCATTATGATTAACAAAAGTGAGGAAGATATCTCCAAACCAGTGCGGGCTCTCTCTCACTAGCCTGTCTCTGTCCCTAACTTTAGCAAGCTGCACATAGGCCTCACCAAAAGGGCCTTGCTGCACATCCCTCACTTTAGTCTGCACTTCTTGGAAGAACTCCTCAACCACCTCTCATCTGGGAGAGGATGGATTGTCATGATGGCCCAATCCTCATGGCAACGAGCTCTGTGAGGCAGAACCACCCTCTGGACTGCATTTCGCCTAACGGTTTGCTGTATATAGAAACCCAGAGGCACGATGGGCCTCATATCAATTGGTATGTCGGCCATGGGGGGGAGGCGAAGTGGTGATGGAGGTGGAACAATGGCCTGAGAGGTTGCAAGCGGAGCTCCCTGCGTATTTTGAACAATAGCAGAAGGAGAGGAAGGCGAGGAGGCAAGGGGTCTAGGTTGGAAATTAGAAAGAAACCCTCAATTAGCTCAGAGAAATTTACAGCTTAGTTAAGCAGAGGGGTGGGCCCAGGATGTGTGAACCAATTTTCCACAACCCCGTCGGCCCAAGCCTCCTCCGGCGGCCCTGGGAATGTATCAAAGCCAAAGAATAGCCATAGCCCAGATAATCTCTGAGCTCTGCATGTCCTAGCAAAATGGCCAAAAAGGTTGCATGCACGGCAGCGTACCTTCCACGTACGTGAGCCAGAACTTATCCGTGTATTTGTCTCTGCAGATGGAGCATTCACAATTTCACTTCCATTACGTGAGGTGTTAACCTCAGGCACCCTAGGAATACTCATTGCATTAGGTGGCATTGAAAGTAGATTGAAAACTGACACTCCATGCCTCGTCGGTGCCGGAGCAATCCGGCGATCGCCCGAGTTGGACAACGGGCAGCCATTTCTACCAACTAAGGTCCACTCATTGTCTTCTTTGTAAAAGAGCATTTCTTCACGTTGGCAATTCGGGCTACCATGACCCCAGTGGCTAAACACTAGTTCAAAATCATGCTCGACTACACGACCAACATTGTAAATCTCAAAGCCAACCTCTTTGGAGGACATAGAGAAACGAAAGGATCTATCTCTTAACATAGCAACTCTGAATCCTTGCGGATAGCCACCAAAACATGATTGTAGTGCAATACGAGCCGTATGATTATCAAGCTTCGAAGTGGATCGGCATAAGGAGACCACCATGGTGAAATCAAGCTTATGAAAGCCGGGGGAGAACACCATCACATGACCAAATTTTCTTCTTATGTCGGCTTGAAACGCCTTGCCCCTCTCGAAGTTGAGCTTGAAAGGCACCATCTGAGGAAAGTGGTGGTCGTGACCAGAGTGGCCACCAGCAGAGGAGGTGGCTGTCGTGGCTGGAGTGACCACCTACGGAGAAGGTGGCTACCTTGGTCGGAGTGACCACTGGTAGGGAAGGTGGTCGCCGAGGCCGGAGTGACCACCGGCAGAGAAGGTGGCTGCCATGGCCGGAGTGACCACTGGCATGGAAGGTGGCCACCGACGCAAGAGTCGCCTTGGAGTCGCCGCTAGGGTCCCTTCAATTTTTAGTGAGCTTTTGGCCAGGTGCTTCTTGAAGACAGCCTTCTCATGGTCAATCATGTTTTTATGCTCAACAACCTTTCGAGCCATAGCTAGTTCTTTGGCAATGCAGCTCAAGAATGTGACACTGATGTCAACAGGCAGCTGCAGATCATCAATTGTGAGAGACGTATCTTCAAATTACTCGTCGATGAAGTTATCCAGAATATCTGCATCAAACAAAGGCAAATATCTAAATATTTCTGCCTCCTGCTTGCTCTTGATTAGCATCTCCAAAGCATCATCAGCAAGATCTTCATCACTGGATAGATGAATGGTGTCATCATCATCGCGTAGGATGCTAGCTGGCATGAGACCTTGACCAGCAATCTTCTTTGGCAGTTTGGAGGTGCAAGATAATTCTTCATACTACACACTAGATTCAGGCGGTGCAGATTTCAATGGCTTCACTCGTGAAGCTTTTGGTGCAAAAAAGATTTTGAAGATTGGCTTCAAACAGTTCATCCTCAGGATACCATCGAAGGCTGAATGGGTTGGCATTGCCAAGCATTGGGCCATGGACCATGCAAGGAAAGAAGCTTTTAGTAATGGCTTTAGCCTTGGTCTTGGGGTGAAGTTTTCTGTATACAATATCCGCCCAGGGTGGCCTCACAGCATTCTTCTTTGCGTATTCAGGAGTAACAAAGTGATACTGAAACCATTTTCTGCCCAATAACTTCGAATCCATTGGACACGAGTTTTCTGTTCACCATAGGTTTCTTTAGGGTCAGAATTGTACAACTCATACAGATCTGGTGGCAAGTCCAAAGTAGTGTTGTCACGATGCTACCTGCCACCATTCTTTGTCAATTTGCTTGAAGCCATTGGATTCAGGTTGAAAGGCTTCACAATAGTGTTTGGCTTCAGGTGACTGGTTAGACAAGAACTGGCTTCAGGCGATTCAATATGATGGTGTAAGAACTCTGCAAATGAATGCAGACTATGAGAACCAAGCGATTCTCCCACATACATGTACCTGTGACAGCATTAGAGATGTGAGGGAAGGGGAACATGTCTTATGTATTATTAGAGGATTTTGAAGATAAATCAGTTTGAAGACATCGACATCATAGCGCGAAGACATTCACGTATAGACGTGAGTTGCTTCCAGATTTGTACGAATCCATGAATAACTACAAGTAAGGAATCTAAATACTTGGGAAGCATAAGTGAAGGTGCTTGCAAGCTATGAGATGCAGAATAGACAATAGCCAGATTTGGAAGTGTAAAACGGCTTTTGGAGAAAGCGATGCAACAGAGCAAACAGTAAAAAGTGAGTTCTTATTTACCGCACGAAGTACTGCTAGACAAGGGGGATGGAGGCCGAGCAGTCCAATCTCCCGCGCCCTAACTTGGCAGCAGAAGACAACTACGGCATGAAGAAGAAGTTGGAGAAGTAGTAGGAGCGAAGCGGTTCGTCTCCGGTGAGCACGGAAGCTAGCGATGGCGCTAGGGTTTGCGCGAGACGGCGAGGGGATTATGGAAATAATGACCACATGGGGTTGAGTATTTATAAGGAAGAGGATGGCGTAGTGTAATTACTCAGGTGCCCCTGGCAGTTCACATCTGAAGGACATGTGGCATGCATGCAACAACTCAAATGTTGTTCCACGACCCCACGTGCGCCGAGTTTTTCTGGTGGTCGTTCCGGTTTCTCCAGATACAGTCAAAGGGGATAAAGATAACAAAAATCTTTTGAATGTTGGTCTCTCTATCTTCAACTAACAAGGACATAGTGAAGACAATCGACACGTGTCAATAGAATGCATATGAAGAGACAGAGATAGTTGGAGAGATAAGAACAGAAGGGGTTAGGGTCCGATCACATTCACTTAGCGCAAAAAGTAGCAACTTGAATACATAGCTATAAGTGAATGATGTAGAGGGCAGCACATATAGTAGTATAAGTATAGAGAAGCAAAAAGCACCAAACCAATATTGTGAAGATAACATATGAAGATAAACCAATGTTGAAGACAAACCGACTATGAAGATAATTTATCATGACACCAAATGAAAGTTGTTCATAAATATTGGTGGTGGCATTACCCTCCGTATAGGAAGTATTGGACCATACGCGGTGCACAATTATCATGGCGCTCCAAAGTCAAATTCCACATTAATGTATTCACACTCAAAGGGTATGTCTTAATGATTTGAAGACATATGTTACTTTGTGTGTTCCGCCTTCAGACATCGATATGCATAAGCCTTAGGATGGGTGCCCATTCACAGGACATTTGAGGATTCTAAGATATTTAGCTCACACCGCAGCTTGCAAAACCTTTTCTCATTCAAGGGCTTTGTGAAGATGTCAGCCAAATGCTCTTCAGTGTTGACGTGAATGATATCAATGTCTTCCTTCATCACACGATCTCTGAGAAAGTGATGACGGATCTGAATGTGCTTTGTCTTCGAGTGCTGAACTAGATTGTGAGAAATCTTGAAGACTTCTTCATATTGATGCCATAGTCCTTGAGGGTTTGCTTCATCCAAATAAGCTGAGCGCAGCAAGATCCAATCGCAATATCTTCAGCCTCAGAAGTGGATAGTAATACACAGTTCTGCTTCTTTGAAGACCAACAAACAAGATATCGTCCAAGAAAGTGACATGTTCCTGATGTGGACTTGCGATCGACCTTGTCATCAGCATAATCAACATCAGAGTAACCAACTAGATCAGACTCTGAGTCCTTTGGATACCATAATCCTAGTGTTGGGGTGTGAGCAAAATATTGAAGTATTCGCTTCATAGCGAGGTGATGCAACTCCTTTGGTGTTGCTTGGAATCAGGAATACATGCAAACGCTAAGCATTATATCTGTCCTAGATGGACATAAGTACAATAAAGAACAAATCATGGAGCGGTATACCATTTGCTCGAACTCTCTACCATTGTCATCGAAGTCCAATTGACTTTGGTTGGTATTGGCGTCGTGTACCCTTTCTAGTCTTGCATTACAAACTTCTTCATGAAATCATTGAGGTATTTTGCTTGTGATATGAAGATGCCATTTCTCTGTTGATGGATTTGAAGACCAAGAAAGAATTTCGGCTCTCCCATCACGGACATCTGATATTGCTCTTGCATCATATGCCCAAACTCATCACTTTGTCTCGCATAAGTGCAGCCGAAGATAATATCATCCACATAGATTTGGTATACAAATAGTTCTCGATCATATGTCTTCGTGAAGAGAGTGGGATCTAGAGAACCCGGTTTGAAGCCTTTGCTCTTTAGGAAGTCTTTGAGTGTGTCATACCAAGCGCGAGGTGCTTGTTTGAGGCCGTAAAGTGCCTTGTTGAGTTTGTAGACCATATCAGGACACTTTGGATCTTCAAAACCATGTGGTTGAGCAACATACACTTCTTCTTCAATTTTGCCGTTGAGGAAGGAACTCTTCACATCCGTCTACTTGTTTGTAACCTTGAGCAACGAGACGAGCTTTGTTTCTAATGACTTGGCCATGTTCATCTTGTTTGTTGTGGTAGATCCATTTGGTGCCAATTATATTTTGCTTGTGTGGATCCAGACATTTGACTAGCTCCCAGACATTGTTGAGCTTGAACTGGTGAAGCTCTTCTTTAATAGCTTGAATCCATTCTGGTTCCATAAAAGCTTCATCTACTTTCTTGGGTTCGGATATGGAGACAAATGCAATGTGCCCACAGAAGTTTGCTTGTTGCATAGCTCTTGATCGAGTAAGTGGACCATGTGCATTAATGCTTCCAATTATCTTTGAACGTACAATATAAAGGGTATTCAAAATTTTTAACCGGTGATCATAGCATCCGCAAATCATATATAAAGGGTATTCAATGTTTGTTTCATTTTTGAACGTAGAATATACTCCCTCCTATCCTTTCTACTCCCTCCTTCCATCTATATTGGGCCTAATGCATTTTTCAAGACCGCCTTTGACTATTGACAAGATTAATAGTACATGACATGTATAATGCGAAAATTATATCATTGGAAGCTCCTTTCACATACGAATTTGATGGTATGCTTTATTTAAGTTGCATGTCATATATTATTGCTCTACCTTTTGGTCAAAGTTAGCCTCAAAAACGCATTAGGCCCTATACAGATGGAAGGAGGGAGTAGTTTACATATAAGTTTTATGTGTAGTCAAAGTATATCTACTTTCATAAAAAAGGTATCAACATTCAACAACGCCCAATCAATATTGTCAGATTCGTACGTACTCCTAGATATGTACTCGAGATGGTTTCCAATTTGACTATTGACAAGATTAATAGTACATGAGATGTATAATGTGAAAATTATATCATTAGAAACTCCTTTCACATACGAATTTGACCATATGCTTTGTGTAAGTTGCATGTCATATATTATTATTCTAACATTTGGTCAAAGTTAGCCTCGAAAAACGCATTAGACCCTGTATGCTTTGTGTAAGTTGCATGTCATATATTATTACTCTAACATTTGTGTAAGTTGCATGTCATATATTATTACTCTAACATTTGGTCAAAGTAGTATAGCGGAAGTGGATCCTCTGACGTAGGTATCCCTGCCTTACCCTCCCTTTCGGTCACTTACTGGCGGACCCCATGCTTGCTAGGCCCCACATGTCAGTTACTCAATGGGTTCGGCCACGTCAGGGGATCCTCATCCGTAGTAATACTCCCTCTGTTTTTATTTACTCCGCATAAAACGGAGGGAGTGGTGGTATAATAAATGACGCGGGCGGGGGAGGGGGAGGGACGTCGGTTTGCTCTCAACTGCGATCCCACAAGCGAGCGAAAACGCAAGACGAAGCGCGTTCCATTTGGTGGGCGACGTGGAGGGTCCAGCGTGCCGGGCTGCAACGCGAACGCGATAAGAGCGATGTATAGTCAGAACTGATTGACTGGTCGTCACCGGAACCACTATTCACACCAGAACCTTCGCTGCTCGACCTACGCCAGCCACTGCCCTAAAACCACTCCAAATCTCCAGCCCATTCCCCCACCTTTCGATCCCCTAGCCCGCATCAAGCGTCCCCTAGTTCGCCGGAAAGCCATGGTGCGCCGCAAGATCACTTACTACAAGATGCTGACGCCGGAGCGCCGCGCAGAAATCGCGGTGGCGGTCGGCACCACAGACCTCCGTTCACAAGCTCGCTTTGCGGCGGGCCAATCCCCGAGTTCTCTGGAACCAAGCTAAGAGGAGGAGGAAGCCGATCCAATGTTCATGGCGGAGGTCGCGGTGCAGAAGGCCCCCGATGGGTATGAGACGATGGACGTCGAGTTCGTGCCGGCGTCCGAGTCCCGCATGGTGCAGGCGGACCAGCGGTTCAACATGGCGATACTAAAGAAGGACCAGAAGGCAGAGGCTCAACTCGACGCGGAGCGCGCGCATGCCGCTGCCATCGAGGGTCTCCTGCAGGCGGAACCAGATGTTGTGGATGTGAACCGGGCGGCGGAGGCTCAACTTGAGGCAGAGCGCGCGGATGCCGCTGCCATCAAGGCCCTCCTGCAGGCGGAACCGGATGTCCTAGACTTGAACCGGGCGGCAGAGGCTCGACCCGACGCAGAGCGCGCGGATGCCGCTCTCATCGACGCCCTCCAGCAGGCGGAACCGGACGTCCTGGACTTGAATCGGGCGGCGGAGTCTCGACTTGACGCAGAGCGCGCGGATGCCGCTGCCATCGAGGCCCTCCTACAGGCGGAACCGGACGTCCTCGACTTGAACCGGGCTGTGCTCTCGTCCGTGCAGAGCGCCCGCACACTCCGCTTGAACAAGTAGCTGGAGGCCGAGGACAACACGGTGCGGATACACACATCGACAGTGACGGCTAGTTCGCGCTGGCAGCCAAAGACGACGAGGCCGTCTCTTTCCACGAGCAGCGATTGTTTTTCTTTATGTTGTTGTTTTCATGGATCATTTTCTGTGTAAAAACATATATTTTATGCAGGTCACCTGACTTGGGTCAGTCTACCATTTCAGGCGGTTGGATGAATATCCTACGTCTCCTAACCCTTCTTTCCTTCTTCTTCACCTCTTCTTCTTCCCCAACAGACCACCGCATGGGCCGTACGGATACTCCCCAACATGCGGTAGGATAAACATACTCTATGAACGAAAATTATGTGTCAGCTATAGGATGGCTGAGTTTGGTGTGTTCACATGCGACAACACATGTCAGTGAGGGTGCGTTCCCTTGGTTGTGTTTGCGGCGTGCAGGAGCGACTGTGTGAGGGTGCGGTGCGACCGCGGCGTGCAGGAGTGACCGTGTGAGGGTGCGGTGCGACCGCGATAGCCGTGCGCAAGTGTACCTCCTTCTCATTTTGAAAACTTTAGGCAAGCTTGGCAAAAATGTGTGGCGAAGTTTGGCAATGCAAGGCCTAGACCCAAACAGGATAAGTATGTACTCCCTCAGTTTCTTTTTAGTACGTACTAGGAGTACTAGTGTTAAAAAAGAAAGGCTGGGTTTTCCTTCACGTGATTTAATCGATACAAATCCTCGTTTCACGTGTCAATTAATGCGTATTTTCTTCTCCAAAGACCAAAGAGCTAACCATCTCACTCCTCCTCGCTTGATTAATGCAGCGCCATGCAAACCAACCTTCTCACTTCCGCATGCATGCAGGGGATATTAATGTCCTTGGTTGCTAACCCCATCAATTTTGCCTCAGTTAGTGTTAGCGGCCCTTTCCAAATTGTAATTTTGATATACTGGCCTTGTGTACAAAAAAATGGAGGTAGTAACTATATTTGACTTCCTTCCCCATTGCGGTGACGTCGACGATTTTTTTTGTGGTGGTTTGGCGAAGTGCGTTCGATGGAGAACACCATTTGCATCCAGGAAGTCCTTTACTAGTACTACTAGGAGTAACTAATGCGGTGAGATGGATTCTCAAAGAAGACGATGGAGAAGCGGAGTCAGCGAAGAGTGAAATGATGGTTGCTTCGTCCGTGCTTTTGTGATTTGACGCCTCACTGCTTTGTGATTTGTGATAGAAGGGACAGGGGAGTAGACTCTGTGCTCTATACTATAGTACTACATGCGTCCAAGCATGGGAGAAAGAGGAGAGACGTTGCATTTTTCTATTCCTTTAATCAATCAATCACGGAGCTTCGGTTCCATCTTTTTCTCTTTGGCAACACCGTCCACAATGGTTCCCACGATGCCAAAAGCTATTTTCACATTTGGCTACACATTGTGGATGCCCATAACCGTACCACTTGGTTTTTCTCCTGTGTGCTATCTATACAAATATCAATTATATTGATCTAAAAAATTATAGAATTGAGATTAGTAAAAAGGAAGTGATTTTGCCGCGCGGATGGCGGGGGAGGTTTCTTATTTGAGCAATGCTACATCCACGTAATGGTTTACGTAAAGTTACGAACTGATGTGATGTGGGACTATTTGATTGGATTAAAGGAGAGGATTAGGCCCACCCCACCTAAAAATCAGGGGGGCATATATAGATTAGATGGAAAGTATACGTAGCAGCTATGTAGCCCTTTGTAAGTCTAGGATTAGGCTTCTTATTTTTGGAGGACATTGACCTAGCGGTTTGCTAACATGCGGTCCCACATGTCAGTGCTTTACCAAGCCAATCCGTGTCCCACATGAGGCAGAACAACGGCAGAAGCAACACGTGGTTAAGTTGAAGAAGATGAGGGAGAAGCGGATTCAGCAACGAGTGAAATGATGGTTGCTTCGTCCCTCCAACTTAACTGCGGGAAAGGTGCAGCTTTGTGATTTGACACCTCATTGCTCATTACTACGCCGGCGCCATGACTGGGGTGCTTCACCCCGGCTGCTCTGCACTGTATGTATGGCACGTGGACCCGGTAGCTTGATGTCCCACATGTCGGCGAAAGGGACTAGAAGATTTATGAAAGCGAGCGCTCCACTCTTACGATGGAGGAGTAGACGACACAACGACCCAGTGAACTGTCACTTGTACTGTATAGTACTAGTATAGTTTTGTTGTTTCGCACGATCCATCGATACAAACCCGATTAAACAGGAAAGGGCGGGATTTTTCCCGCGCGGTAGATGATACTGGCCATACATTTCAAAGGCAATTTTAATGTATGCAAACTGAATAATTATAAGTAACACTATGATATCTAGTAAAACTAAAAACACATATGATTTATTGTGTTAGAGTGTAGTAGTAGTGCTGTATTGCATAGTTGTTATATGTAACATGCGAGAACGTGTAGAGATGTAGTTTTGGAGGGCCTACAGAGAGAAAAGCGTAATACGGTCACCGAACTTCAGAATAAGCTGATTACGGTCACTATATATGTTTTGCGGTGATTATACGGTCACTTGCTCACAGCTCAGCATCAGATTGCACTCTGTTGACCGGCCAAATAGTCTGTGTGGCACCATGTTGACTAGTTAAATTGACCACGTTCGTTGTGGGTCCCACCTGTTAGTTCGCATAGGCAAAAGGTCAGATAAACACAAATTTACGCAGGCGCGACAAGGCTCCAACCAGTGCGCGGGAATCACCTGGTTGTGTATGTGTCTGTCAGGGCCTGATGTGTGCGCATGCTCGTGTAGGTTGAGCACTTGAGTGTGAGAGTGTGTGTTGGTCGTGTGGTGTACTGGTGTGTGCATGCATGCGTGCGTGTGTGCATGTGAGTGTTGCGTGTGTGTGTGGCTGCGTGTGTCTGTGTGAGTGTTGCGTGCGTGCGTGGGTGCATGTGTTTGTGTGAGTGTTGCGTGGATGCAGTTCGTGTGCATGCGTGTGTGTGTGTATAATCACCACACCAGCTCCTGTGTGTTAAAACAGACGGCTCAGCATACCAATACAAGGCCACCTTGTCCGCTGTTCCCGCGGTGATGACTTCGAACCACCGTCCAAATATTTTTTTGTCCTTTGTTTTCATTCTTACTAGCAAGATGCCCGTGCGTTACACGTAACATCAAGATGCATTTGTATGACTTGTTTATCTTGTGAGAGAAAAGGATGAACGAGGGAAGGCCTTATTTGCAAATGTGGAGAGGTGTGTGGGTACCTTTTTGCAAAATTGCCATAGTTTCTTTCCTATCCGTCAGATATAAATCAGACGGCCTATATTGCAGGATGGCAGGCACACCATCATCACCAACTCTGTTTTTATAAGAGTGTATCTTATGTATTTTATAAGAGTGTAGATGTAGAGTAGATACAAGTCGACAGGTGGGCACGATGGTAGTGAGATAATGTGATGCAACACTAGAGGTGCCACGCGGAGCATTTAACTGGTCAACTAGTCATGTCATGAGCAAATACAGAGTTGTACGGTGAGCCCGTGACTGCATAATAACCACTAAACATAAATGGTGACCGTAATGAGTGGATTTTGATGTCCAATGTACATATCGTGCTTTCACGTCAAATACCATGATCGTCATTGCATATATCGCGAGAGAAAGATGAAACATGCCTGAATTTTTTGGGGGGCTTACTTTTAGAGGACCTGGAGATAGTTTTGTATGCATACGTGAAAGGGCGTATGGGGGGGTATGCGATGGAGAGAGATGCTCTTTGTTTCTCTTTATTATGACTAACTTTGTATATAGTATAAAAATATACAAATTCACAGTGCGGAATAAACATCATTGTGGGCACCATGCAATGCAAATTAGCGTTCATACTCCTCCATGTAACTTTGTAATGTTGTATATATGTAGAAACTCTAAAATATGTTTTTGGCCACACTTTATTCAAAAGGAATGTTGTATGCAAAATAAACGTGAAGAGAGGGCTTTTTAGATCAATGGGGTACGTGATGTAACATGTGTGAATGTGTAGTTGATGCATTTGGCAGGGCCTAGAGAGGTATGTGTGTGTATTACGTATTCGAGAGAGGCATGGATAGAGGGGCCGACGGGGGGGGGGGCGTGGGAAAGATAGCACGAGAAATGAGAGTGGTCTAGAGAGAGAGACGAATATGACGTCACGTCAAGAGATTCCATTCCATTGAGTGTGTATATGCAAGGGGATGGAATAGAGGCACCAGGAGAAATTTTCTATTTGTGTGGTGTTTGTGTTGGCATTTGTGGTTGTGAGAAGATAATGAGACGTGGGGGCAGAGGGTGTGTCACCGAGTGAGGTCCGGTGGGTCGAGGTGAGGCACTTCGTTCTGTTCCGTCCTGCGCCACATTGATTGGCCCGTGACGCATTTAGGAAGACCCATGGATGACCAGTCGTACAAGACAAAGATAGCAGAATTGTGAAGGACTCCGTGTCCACTGACAAAGCTGGCTAGGATTTGTAGCCCTAGGTTCTCGGACTAAGGTAACCCCTTCATCTCTGATATTACTATTCATCCAACCTATCTTTAAGGGGCATTCTACAGAATGCTCTGCTAGAATCATACTCGTCGATTAGGAAGAGAGGTGTGAGACAATGCATGAGAGACAGGCGTAAAGATAATGTGCGTACATGAGACACGTAGGCAGGTCCATGTATATAGAAAGGGTCAATGAGGATTGTGCGTGTGTATGTTTGCGAGAGGAAGAGTGCTTGTGATAAAGGTTAGTGAAAACAGTTGTAAATGGTTACGAGAGAGAGGGAGGGTTATATCTAGAGCATGTGTGCGAGAAAGACACCTCGGGAGAGAGTGTGCGAGCATGTGTGAGAGACCACCGATGGAGAGTGAAACTACACGTAAAAGACTGCTCTACACATTGATTAAAGATATAAATTGTATACAAATATTAGGATGGGATCATGATATTTGCAATTCGCGTAAGGAGCGGTCATTGATCCATCAAACATCTAGACTCTATCGAATTTGAGCATGTCTATGTTATTATTCGACACAATTGATCCACATAGTTAGTATTTTGAACTCCAGACAATGCATCGCTTTAGCAATCGAATATAAACGTGAGTATAGTTCATGTTGTGTGTGTAAAGCACATTATACATACAGAAGTTACACAATGGACATTATAAATAGCTACTACCTATGAACTAGCATACATTTGAATTCAACTTAAGGTGGTTTAAAAAATCGAATTCAACATGAAGTCCATTCAATTATTTGAATTTGATATCATGGCATTTGTAAACCATACCTAAATTATGGGGGCACCAATCTTTGCTCTGATTTTGTACATAATAGCATATGTGGTCGTGTACAAAATTGATTCAAATTTAGCTCCTCCATTCCAAAATAATCGTAGTTATAGGATTTTCAAGAGTCAAAATTTCAAAAAGAAGCGGATAATTTAATGAGGTTTTCAAACATACAAGGTCAAATATAACGTTGTATATTTAGGTCGATCCTCATAGTTCAAGAGTACTATAAACGTGAATGCTTGTGTTTCAAAATTTCGAACGAAGCGCCAAAAGAGCCTCTACTTGCCCGAAACCGTGTGAGACCAATGTTTGGTAGTACAAGGAAATTACTTTTCTAATAACTCCGACCCGTGAAACCTACCGGCCTGACGTCCAAAGGTCTAAACCGGGGTAGGTTTGTAGCTTCATCTAGACGCCACGCAACCGCATCCGAAAAACATTCATACGCAATGGCGCCTAAGCACACATGCGCTCGGCCGAAATCACTCCTGCCCACTATTTGGGACACCTGGGATTACCATCCTACCCCCGACCCGCAGTAGGTCCAAAATTTAAGAGGGGGGCAAAGTTTGTACTTTCCCCAAATTTCAAACAAGCGCGTCCCATCTTCTGTTCAAAAAAGCCAAAAACAAGCGCGTCCCAGACTGAAACATGGTTACCCCCACCAGTCCGATTCCCCATTCATACTCCGTGGGCGCCAAAACTACCTCTCCACCAGCCGCGAAACCTCGGCGTCCTCCGTCCGCCACCCCATCCCACCTATCAACCGCTGCCCTCCTCCATCACGCCTGAGCCGATACCCCGACGTCGTCGTCCACCGCAACCTCAACCGCAACGCCCTCCACGGCTAGTAGTTGAAGCCGAGGCCGAGCCGTCCGTACCCGAGCCAGTTCAACCATGCCGTCCTGTGGCTCACCGCTGCCGCTCCAACTTCGCCACCCTCCACCGCACCGGAGCTGTTCCTGCTACGCCATCCTTCGCCACCTCCGATCTGCTTCCCCTCCGCCAACATATGGCCACGGCAACACAGTCAACAATTTGGCCATGGGTTCGTCCAAGCATGCACCCTCCAGAACATCGGTTTCCCCGGTAAAAACAAGAAGATCGGCACGACATGTGGGGGTGACCACACCGGCAACCGAAAAAGGTACTCCTCTTCCCTTATTCGTGCACATCTTACGTCTCTGCTTGCACAGTATTCATCCCACAGAAGACACTAGTTGACCGCTTCTTCTTGATACTAGATGTTCCTAGTAACTCGCGATGCACAAGGTTTCTCCTCATATACTATTTCACCTTAGTTAGAGGTCCGTCGCCCCCCTGAATTTCAATTTCTAGCCACTTGATTCCCAATTAATGGAAGCATTCCCCGGCGTAACAGGCGCTAGTACGCCTATTACGCCGGGGAAGCAGCGCCTTGGTATTTATCATAGGGGCGTGTGCGTCCTAGAGCTACTGGCGCCTGATCTGGAGGTCAGCCGAGATTAAAGGGATGGCCTTGGGGCGCTGCCAAGCACGGCGGTGGTGTGAGGTCGATGGGAGGGCGGGGCGGCGGAGGCAGGGATCTTGGCCGATGGTCGCTGGCGGTTCGAGAAAGATCGTCAACAGTGACTGGCGGGAGGTAGACGAAGGCCATCTGCCCGTTCCTTATAGGTCGAACGGTTCATTAAAAAAATCGACTGACCTATTTATTTTCAGTCGACTATTATCTTAGATATGACCACATATGGTGGTGTGCTGGAGGAGTACCTGCATTTCCTGTGCTCATATATTACAAAATCATACGGAGTAGAATCTAATTTTGTTTGCCATGCAATGTTGTAGAGCTATCATATGTCTCCTATCATTTATTTTTCAGCCACCTCCTATCTGCTACTTTTACAGTGCACTAGTTCTGCACACACTTCACCCTTACTCTCACTGTTGTGTTTTTATGCAAGGGTATTTCACACTCTGCTGCCATGAGAGAAGCCAAAAAGAAAAGAGATAAGTCGCTCCAGCTTGTTGTGCGGCTAGGCAAGATACGTTTTAACGCTTTAATGGGTGCAGTGTCAGCAGATGGAGACGGGGAACATAGCTCTGGAGTTGATGACCTCGCTCGCAATGAACCACCATCCCAGGTGCTTGCTTTAACTTCGCGGTGTCATATATGGTTGCATGTTCCATATGGTGTCTAGCTTGTATTCAAAAGGCCGAAGTCGATAAGATAAGGAAAGATATTTTTTTACATGAACCACCATCCCGTGAGCACCAGAAGACAAATAGCTAGTCAGGGCACTGGCCGAGCCAGTGACAAGCCCAACAAAGATAGGCATCACCTGGAAGCCAACTAAAAAGCTGCGATGGTGGCGAAGCAGCCCGCCTCCCACTAGGCTCTCAGGTCCTAGATGATCATGCTCACCACTCCAGCCGGATGTCTAGCTTGTATTGCTTCCAATTTGGTTAAATTGCATCTGCTTAGCTTACACATTATACCTTTGAATATGACATGCCTTTCTGTTTTTGGTACATACTAGTACATCTATGTATTAACCATGTTCTTACATCAAACTAATGTTCTTGTGTATCCCTCATCAATCACTTATGACGAGGCAGGCAGGCAAGGGGACTACTCCTCATTTAAAGAATGCAGCGTCAGCCTCCCGACATGATTCTCAAGAAACAGAAATGCTACATGAAGATAGTGAATGTAGCTCTGTAGTTGATTACAGCATTTCCCCTACACTAGCATCGCAGGTGCTTGCTCTAACTTGGCAGCGTGATATGTGGTTGCATGTTGCATATGGTGTCTAGATTGTAATTCTTCCAATTTGGTTAAACTGCATGTGCTAGTCTGCTTAGCTTATACATTATACATGTTAATGTGACATGCCTTCCTATATTTGGTACATAGTGCATCTGTCTATTAAGCATGTCCTTACATAAAACTATTGTTTTTTTGTATCCCGCATCAATCAACATGACGAGACACCTTTAGTATATGCAGTGCGATATTAGTTGCATCTTTCATATGATTTATAGCATGCACTGCTTCTAATTTCTTGAAATTCCATTTATGATGGGACACTTTTAACTTGGCAGAGACATATTGGTTGCATCTTTCATGTGGTGTCTAGCTTGCATTGCTTCTTATTTGCTAGAATGGTTTCTGCTTAGTTTACACAAACAGTTGTGAACATGCCATGCCGTCCTGTTTTTCGTACATATTCCATCCTGGTATCATGTGTTTGCCTTAAATCAAAGTAGTGATTGTCAGTATCATGCATGAATGAGTTCTGAAGAGAAAATTTTATTGCTTTTTCTTGTCGGTTTTACTTGACAATTCAAAATCAATAAAGCGGAAGGAAGTTAGCAAGGCAGCGGATAAAGGTGCTCCTTCCGAACGGAGGGCCTCTATAGTTTCTACTCCTCCACACCCCCAATATGATTTCCAAGACAACACATGCATAGACACTCAACAAAGCTATGTTTATGATGAGCATGTCTCCCCTAGTGCAGCATCACCGGTGCTCCCTCTAACTTGGCACTGTTATATGTGGTTGCATGTTATGTGTGATGTCTAGCTTGTATTGCTTCTAATTTTTTTGAATTCCATCTGCTTACTTTACACATTATACTTGAGTAAGACACGTGTTCCTGTTTCTAGAACATATAATATCTGTCTATCACACCATGTTCTTACATCATATTACTACTGTTGTGTAACCTACAACAATCACTTATCATAAGACACGTTTGACTTCGGAGTGTGATATAGGTTACATCTCACATTCTTTTCTAGCTTGTACTACTAATTTGTTGAAATGTCACTTATGACGAGATAATTTTAACTTGGTAGAGTGATATTCGTTGCATCTTTCATATGGTGTCTAGCTTTCATTGCTTCTAATTTGTTGAAATGCCTTCTCCTTAGTTTACACATCATAAGATGTGAATATGCAATGCTGTGAATATGCAATGGCACTAATGACGAGAGACCTCTAACATGGTAGTGTGATGTTGTTTGCATCTTGCATATGATTTATTTCTTGTACTACTTCACATTTGTTTAAACGCCATTTATGATGAGACACTGTTAACTTGGCAGAGCGATATTTGTAGCATCTTTCATATGGTGTCTACCTTCCATTGCATCGCTTCTAATTTGGTGAAATGTCTTCTTCTTAGTTTACACATCATAGTTCTGGCTATCTCTTCCGTCCTGTTTTTCATACATATTACATTCTCCTATCATGTGGTTGTCTAACATCAAAGTTCAGTTCGTCTGCATCACGCATCAATTTCTTCTGAAGAACTAAATTGTTATTCGTTTTTCTTGTCGGCTTGACTTAACATGGCATAGAGAAAGAGGAAGAAACATAGAATGGCAGGGAATGAGAAGCAGATGAATCCTGCAGATTCTACTTGTACTGATGGTGCAATAGAAGGTCAAAGTCCAGCACAAAATTCTACAAACACGACATCCCATGCTAGACGAGTTGAAAAAAGACAAACAGAAACAAATAGCTGCCACCAAACAAGCAGAGACAGCCCTAGTTCTTGCAACACCTACCATAGTACTACCAGCTGCAGGACGTACTCGTGCGTCAACTAAGCTAGCAGCACGTTTCCAAGCTCCCTTGCCACCTGACACTACTTCCCAAGCACTCTTGACACAAGACGAGTTGGCAATATCAGATGAACCTTGTGAGCTTCAACAGCAAGAAGGTAGTTGCTGGAGTCAAGTTACAGTTGCATGCTTCTTTATATGTAGTCTCATAGTTTGATGTACACTAACACTTCCTATTTTTGTTGTTGGACTAGCACCTAGGCGCAAGAGGAAACAAACATCAGGGATAATGCTCGATAGGTTAACTAAATCTAGAGGAGGAAGAATGGAGATCCGTTTCGAGGCAGGTTTAAAAAGGCCACGTGATGCTACAGAGTCAGCCAAGTTAGTATCAGAGGCAGCGGTTGCTGTTAGGTGTCATGTACGTATCCTCCCAACATGGATTCAGTACAGGAATGACAAATATGAAACCCCGTTCAACACCTTCATCGACTATTTATCTGTAAGTATGGTTATGTATGGAAACTAGTAATATCGTCTTGCTCTGTCCAATACTTTCTAGGTTGCTGATAATGAGACTCCCATAATTTTCAATAGATGAGGTTCAAGTTGGATAGCCAAGATGATGCAACCAGACAAGCTTGCACCCATGTTTTCAAGTCTGCTCTGCGACAGTATCGGTATAACTTGAGGAAAACTCACTTTGAAGGCAAGGCTAACAGTGAACTTGCCCAAACATCTCCAGTGGAAAATATATCTGATGAAGATTGGAGAGGCCTCATTAAACACTGGTCCGATCCGAAGTATCAGGTACATTATATATATGTCATTAGATCACATGTTGAAGTCCTATTTACGCATGTGCCATACAAATCTATCTTCTTATAGGTGAACTGTTCAAAGAACAAGGCCAACCGTACAAAAGTGAAATTCCAACAGACGACAGGATCTCGTAGCTATATTGCACACTGTGAGGCTCTTGTAATTAGCTGTTGTTTCACTCTTTTCGTTGTACCATATTATCAGATCTATATTGACTTGTTCCAAATGCAGAGGAAAGCCCGTATGGACCAAAAAGTACCTGAACCAAATGCTGTGGAAATCGTCAAGGACTGTCACACCAGCAAGAAGAAGGGCATGACTACACCAGTCAAAGCCATTGTTGTAAGTCCTTAATCCTCATGCCTTTTAACTACTACTTACTCTGACTTGTGCCTTGAACTGCATGGTTTGCAGCCAATGTCTATTACTCTTTTAAATTTTATACACAATTGTCTTAGCATATCATTGCAACTAACAAGGTTTAAAAGAGAGGAGTGATGTTCCTTTCATCTTGACCCGTAATCTAGTTCCGTGCTGGACTTGCCCACACAATGTTACAATTGCCTGTTTGTCTGTTCTCAGTTGTTTTGTGATATGAATGACGTCATACTATGCTTATGTAACACCCCGGATGTAACTTTCCCTATTTGTACTCCAACTCTAGCCGTTTCCGGCGTTAAGTTATTTTATTTCCTCGGGTTCGGGTTTTGTCTCCGTGTGTTGTTGTCGTTGTCATGCATCTCATATCATGTCATCATGTGCATTGCATTTGCATACGTGTTCATCTCATGCATTCGAGCATTTTCCCCATTGTCCGTTTTGCGTTCCGGCGCTTCGTTCTCCTCCGGTGGCCATGTCTAGCTTTCTTTCACGTGTGGGGATTAAACATTTCTGGATTGGACCGAGACTTGCCAAGCAGCCTTGGTTTACTACCGGTAGACCGCCTGTCAAGTTTCGTACCATTTGGACTTCGTTTGGTACTCCAACGGTTAACCGAGGGACCAAAAAGGCCTCGTGTGTTTTGCAGCCCAACACCCCTCCAATTTGGCCCAAAACCCACCAAACTCTGCTCCATGTCCTAGAGCGTTCGATCACGATCGCATGGCCTAAAATCGCACCTCATTTGGACTCTCCTAGCCCCCTCTATGCCTATATATATCTCCCCCATTCGAATCACGGACGAAACCCTAGATTTTTTTTCTCCTCCTTCGCCGCCGGACACGTCCGGACGAACCGGACGCGTCCGCTCCGCCCGCCCGCACCAGCCAGCAGCTGCCACATGTCCCTTGCGGGACCGCTTCACGGCCGCCGCCGCTGAGGCCCGCCGAGCCCAGCGCGGGCCCCTGCGGCCCTGCTCCTCGCGCCGCACGCGCCCTCCTCCTCCCG